>NW_005370328.1:2250271-2337028 GCF_000412655.1 Myotis brandtii
TCCTTCCTTCCTTCCTTCCTTCCTTCCTTCCTTCCTTCCTTCCTTCCTTCCTTTGTTTTTAGCACAGGGATCTAGTGAGCTGTCAGGCACTGTGCATGAAGGGTGCTCCCATGGATACAGGTTCTGCCTGTAAGACCCTGGCAGTGTAGTAGGTGATTCAGGAAGATGAACTGACAGCTGTACCCCAAGGATGAGGCAGTGCCACACAGTGTCACATGGACCCATGGAAGGAACAGCAGGGGGTGAAGGGTGTACTGAGCCAGAGACCTAGGCAAAGGCCCCATCATGCTAAGGAAATCACATTTTATACTGAAGGCAATGGGGAGCCATTGAATTTTTTTACCAAGTGATAGGGTTGAACTGCCTTTTGTAAATATTAAAATCATACCTTTTGAGGCAAGTTATACAGAGAAAGATGACCCAGGACTTTTGAAAATGTTCCATTCCCAAGTGTTGCAGATTTCTATGTACCGTGTCTTAAAAGGTTATCATTTCCAACAAGATCTTGGTCATTGCTCAGCTGTTTTGCATGAGAAGGTGAGTCATTCAGTTTGCTCTATATCATGATCTTTCAGAAGCCTGCCTCAGCCTGCAGTCCACCTCAGGATTATCAAAATGTTGGCCTCCTGTAGACCTGGCCTGGTTCATGCCTTTCTGCTCTGGAATTCTGTTCAGTTCTTCTCAAGGCTACTTGATGAGTTAAAGAGAGAAAGGCTGTTGTGTCTTGTGAGAGGATTGTTATAAGAAAAGTTGGTGTGATTAGAATAATCCATAAATGCTTAATTAAAAAATTGTCCCCACCTTAAAAAGAATCGGAGGGAGAAGAGCGCTGTGTGATGGGAACATGTTTTGTTTCTCACTTTGCTCCTCGCTGACCCTCTCTTCAACTCTAACCCCACCTCCCCTCTGCTGGCGGGTGGCACTCCAAAAATCCCCCTCCCGGTGTCCCCCTTTATCTGCCTCAGCCAATCTCCAAATGAATGCATGTCTATCCTGGCCTTGGCTTTGACACTCTGGATATATTGATTAATAGTTGCCCTAAGCTCCTTTTAGCAAATCAAATTTTCACTTTTAGCAAGGATTTCGCCTCTGATTTATTCAGCAAAGTGAAACGCACTAAATTGACTTTGACATTCAGGGAAAATGGCTGAAAAGCAAAGAGCAGAGGAAAGAGATATAAATTGTGTGGCAGCTGGAGACTTCAGGCATCACAGAAGCAGTTTTCCGTGGAACCCAGAGCAATTTAAAAGCACTCTTTAAACACACAGAGGGAAGTGATTTCTTCAAAAATAAAACGGTAACTGCTGAGTTTTCTTTCTGAAAGAGGGTGTAAGTATTACTCAGCTGAACTCGGAATTTCTGGTACAATCCATTATATCTTTGTAGATAAAAATAGCCGCGTAACGCAGGATCGTACATATCAAATTTAGTTCCCGAAAGCTGGGAAGTAACCTAATTACTCGGGAAAATAAATATTCAAGTCATCCCACACACAAGAGAATGGTGAACTTGGAAGGGCGGGAGTAGGGACGTGTGTGCGTGTGCGTGTGCGTGTGCGTGTGTGTGTGTGTGTGTGTGTTGGAAAGAATGGAGATTTTCACCACAATGAGCATTTGAATTAATTTGGGATCACAAACTTGAGTAGAGAAAACCATGTAAATTGGCTCTTCGGTATGCCCCCCCCCCCCCCTCCGAGAATGTCATCCTTGGCCGTGTTTTTCTTTTTTTAAAATATATTTTTATTGATTTGAGAGAGAAAGGGAGAGGAAGAGAGAGAGATAGAAACATCAATGATGAGAATCATTGATTGGCTGCCTCCTGCATGCCCCCTACTGGGGATCGACCCTGCAACCTGGGCATGTGCCCTGACCAGGAATTGAACCATGACCTGGTTCGTAGGTCAACACTAACCACTGAGCAACCGTGGCCCAGCCTTTGTGTGTGTGTGTGTGTGTGTGTGTGTGTGACTAAGTCAGCTTACTTCCTTGTTGGACTATTGTGCTGAAGGTACAATGTGTGGCTTTGACATGTGAAAAGAAATGGTGCTGGTGTGGAGGAAGCCAAGAGGGGAGAGAGCGGAACTGAACTCAGTGAGGGCACCTGGGGAGGGATGAAAGCTGTGAGGTATTTTCTCACATTGAGATCTAGCAGCCTGTCTCGTCGCCTCTGTTGAGAGGTTGTCAGAGTGCAGAAAGGAGACGGGGAGGAGGGACCTACAGCTGGGACTGCTGTTCATTGACCTCGTTCCTGTTCAGTATGAATTTTCCTGTGAAACCAACGCTGGGATCCGCCAGAGTCCAGGCACTGCCCTCCCTGTAACTATGTGTGTTGTTATACCCTTTCCTTTAATTTCAACAAATCCATGTCCAAGGCCAGCCAGGCTGTGCATGTCAGTAGATTTTACCAAGCAGGTGATATCTTAACACAGTCCTAGGAATGACCACAGGCACTCGGTTTGCCTAAAGCCAGCCTCCTTCCTCCCCAGTTCAGACCAATTTTCAGTCGTCCTAAATGGATATGTATTAGAGGAATCCGATTAGAAAATTCTATTTAACCTGCCAAAATCACTTTAACTGAACAAACTTTCTAAGAAGTGTGTGCTATATAATAAACAGATATAATACCCCTGTTTGTTTACAATACCTTGATATTTCTCTTAAGAAGAACATTTTCTCACCTGGCTGGTGTGGCTCAGTGGTTGAGTATTGATCTATGAACCAGGAGATCATGGTTCGATTCCCAGTCAAGGCACATGTTCCAGTTGGGAGCTCGATCTCCAGTAGGGGGTATGCAGGAGGCAGGCCGATCCATTCTCTCTCATCATTGATGTTTCTCTCTCTCCCTCTCCCTTCCTCTATGAAATCAATAAAAACATTTAAAAATTAAAAAAAAGAAGAAATGTCTCTCTCTTTCCGCGGGGGTGAGGGGGTCCACTATGATATTTTTCCCTCTGAAGCAATCAAGAGCTTTTATTTTTTATTTATTTTTATTTTTACCAGATTATTAGTATTTTTTTCCTCCAGCATGAGTCAGGAAAGTACACAAAACTCCCAAGTAGAGAGGCCATTCAGCTTTCATTTTACACTTGGATCTCTTTTGGTGCAGTTCAGCATTATCATTTTATGAATTAAAAATACTAGCACATTGTACACTTAGTGAAAGAGAAAAGCATAATTGATAAATACCACCCCTTGGTAATTCTAGTCAATTCAACCTAGTTAATCCCGAAATTTTACCAGTCTCTGCTAATCACACCGCTTTGCTCCCAATAAGGAAATTATATTTTCTTTGTCAAGGAAACGGCATTAAATCCTACCTGTAAATTGTTTCTATTCTAAAATCAAGGAGGAGGCAGGCGATCAATGATTCTCTCTCATCAGTGATGTTTCTATTTTTCTCTACCTCTCCCTTCCTCTCTCTCTGAAATCAATAAAAATATTAAAAAATAAAATAAGATCAAGGAGGAGGGAGGACCAGTTCCTTCTCCTGGGTTTAGATGAAGCAAGTGGGGAACTGGTCGTCAGGGTTGGAGGCACAGCTACCCAGTTGGAGAGTCATCTGAGCCCAATTAAATACCAGAACTCCAGGGGGGTCTCCCCAGAGCAGCTCCCCCCTCTCCCTGGAAGGAGGCTTCACACCTGCTTAACCTACATGAGGCGAGGATTAATGACCTGAAGCGCCGGGCCCCCTGGCCAGTCAGCATGTTTGTGGCCGGGCACATGGTGGCCTAGGCTGCGGAGGGAGACGGGGAGAAGGAGCAGCTGGGGGCTCGTGGAAGCTCTGCCTCCTCCTGACGTGGTCAGCACATTCGGGCAGAACAGATCCAGCCCCGCTCATCTCTGTGATTTTCTGTGTCGTGGCGGGGCCACGAGGTGGGGTGTCGCTAACACAGCCTTGTCTACCTGAAAATGGAACCCACCCAGAAGGTCGCTTCACCTGTGCGTGGTGCTCCCGTTAGCCTTGTGGAAGAATATGGCATAATTACTCAAGGCTTTTCCCATTTCTTTAGTTGGCTGTTATTCTGATGCAAAGGGCTTTTTTGATAGAGTTTTCAATGTGTTTCAAATCTGCTTGCTTATTGAGAAACATACCTAGAGGAAGCTTTGTGTCACTGTATTTTTGTGGTTTTGTTTGTTTATATTTTTATTGATTTCAGAGAGGAAGGGAGAGGGAGAGAGATACAGAAACATCAGTGATGAGAGGGAATCATTGATGGGCTACGTCCTGCACGCCCCACACCTGGGGATCCAGCCTGCAATCTGGGCATGTGCCCTGACTGGGAACTGAACTGTGACCTCCTGGTTCATAGGTCGATGCTCAACCACTGAGCCATGCAGGTCAGACTGTGGTATATTTAAAAAAAATAGTATACCACAGATTAGAAGCAATAGGCCCATCTTAGTTCATCTTTAATGTACTATCTGGATATGTCCGATCAGAGCCCTTCCTGAGGGATTGGTATCTGTAGGTCTGGCTCAGCATCCTGCTATTTTATGCCCGGAGAAACTGTGGAGAGAAATCCCTGCCCAAGGCTGAAGGTTGGCCAACATGGCCGACAGCCCAAACTTGCTAAAAATTTGCTCAATGGAGATGAGAGGACAGGATGGGGTGACATGGGTTGATATGATCATACTAGAGGCCTGGTGCACAAAATTCGTGCACGGGTAGGGTCCCTAGGCCTGGCTGGCGTTCGGGGCTGATCAGGGCCTTCTGGCTGTCGGCTGGGGCCTTCCTTTGTTCTGCGCCGCCTCCTGGTGGTCAGCACATGTCATAGTGAGCGATCGAACTCCCAGTCTCCCAGTTGAACTACCGAGGGGACACTTCGCATATTAGCCTTTTATATATATAAATAAGTTTCAGGTGTTAGGAGATCTTCTCCCATCACCATATGTTATGCCCTCTTCACCCTCCCACCCCCTTCCCTTGGGCAACTACCACACTGCTGTTTGTGTCCACAAGTTTCAGTTTCATATCCCACATAGGAGTGAAATATATGGTCCTTAGATTTTTCCAACCTATTTCAATTTTTCCAACTTATTTCAATTAGCATAATATTCCCGAGGACCATCCACGTGGTTGCAAATAGCAGTATTTGCCACAGAGTGAAGTGTCTAGGTAACATAAGGATAAAATAACCCAAATACAGGCAATATGATATTTATGAAGCATCTCTGAGAATACTTGCTATGTAAACACTGATCTTCGAAAATCATGTCTTTGGTGGGTCGGGGCATAGAACATTTGGTTAAAATTATCTTGTGAATAATTTAGGGATTTTAATTCACCCGGTCAGTTCTCCAACCCATTGACACTCAGTGAGCGTTTAGGTTTTAACATCTCTGTGTTTGCCATGAAACTTGAACTCAAACTTCCAAGGTAATTTTATACACTTAGAATAGAATTATTTATTATTTAATTTGAATCTGATCATAGCATATTGGTATGGTTGAATAAATTTTATATGGGCTGAGAGTGGGTGATGGGTTATCTTCCAAACACCCACTATGATAATATTTGAGGTAGTATCTGAATATGGTAATAAGCTCTATAAATTCAGTTTGACATTTTCCTGAACACTTTGTAGTATTCAATTCCCCGGTGAAAATATCATGTGTAATATATTGTTGTAGCAAACTAATACCTACTCATTCATGCACCGAACCAAAATATAGAGCGAGAGCCTGCTAGGCATAGTCCTTGCACCACAACTGTTCTTAAGAGACAGTCTTTATGATTACAAGGGAGGCATCATGGATCAGCTTTCAAAATGCTTCCCGAATCCCAATCTCCAGAACGTTGCTCTGCAGCTCATTCAAGATCATGGTTCTCATTTCCCTGCGCTCCGTACATCCGGGCTATTCCTCAGACCAAATCGAGGGCCAGCAGTTCCCCGAGAGGCTTCTGATGCTGTTTCAAACCATACATAGGTGGTTTTTCTGAACCCGTTTGAATTATAAATGGTCGGGCTATCTCAGACACTGAGTCTCTCATGAGCGGAGGCCTGCTCACTGCGAGAGGTCCTTCATGCACCTTGAATTAGCATGGAATACAGAGCTGAACCTAGCTCTGGCTCTTCCTGAGGTCCTGGAGGTCGCCTTGCATCTCCTGTTGTTAACTTTTGTCCTCGCCCGGCACAGCGAGGTTCAGAGGTGCGGCCTCCACGTTGCATCCACACTTGGCTTGTTATCCTCTCATCAAGCTCTTAGCCTCCCTTTGTTTATTCGAGGCGACAGGAAGACTGTGCAAAGGCTGCTTAGTCAGGGATATCAGCCTTGTTGGCAGCGGAGTGATTGCCAGTTGAAAAACAAGGCATTATTGCTCATTTTTTCCCTCTTATTAGTTTGATTACATTTGCAAATCAAATCAATCCATCAGACATGATCAGGCCTCGTCCGCATTTTAAGGAATAGTAATCTCCGTCTAATAAGATGCAAATGTGTCACATCAGTAAGTAACCAATAAATCATCGTCTTGTCTTTGGCAATCATTAAATATCAGAACCAACAGTCAATTTTTAGTATTTTCAATTTGCGATATGCCGCTGGAATATAAAGATAGATGGACGTAATTACACAAACCAAACACTATTTCAGTTCATTCCAGACAGCAAATTTAGTGGAAGGTATAACCAGCTTGTCATCACACTACATTATTCCTAGCGGTTCATGCAAAGTTCACAGACGAGCTTCCAATGGACATTGCTTTTTTCCCCCCCAACTTCTAACAGTGTCCCTCCAGTGGCCCCAACATTGAGGTAAGGAC
Source organism: Myotis brandtii (assembly GCF_000412655.1). Taxonomy (NCBI): domain Eukaryota; kingdom Metazoa; phylum Chordata; class Mammalia; order Chiroptera; family Vespertilionidae; genus Myotis; species Myotis brandtii. The sequence goes on from NW_005370328.1 coordinate 2,257,034, forward strand.
TTGAACTGGCTTCCATGGGGCCGAGGCAGCCACTGCCAACATGACCGCAAACATAAGCTTTCTCCCATCAGAAACGGTGGGCACTGCCAGCTCTAATCTTCTCTGTTTTCTATGAAAAAGGAAAGCAAGCTCACACATCGTAAAAATAAAGAAAAACAAAAGCAACCAATAACTCATCGGGTGAATTATTTCATCCTCATCTGTTTGGACAGAATAGTTTCGCCAGGGGGAAAAAGTGAACAGAAACTTGGTTATTTTTCTTAAGTTTCACATGTTTAGTGCTTCTCTGTTTGGGGGATGTACACCTGTTCACCTAAGCCATTCTCTGTGATGCTGTGCACTTTTGCAGTGCCTTCATTTGCCTAAGGAAGAAAGAGTGTGGTAATTTTTAACACAACGGTGAAATGTTGATATGTATAAAATGTTATAATTCACAAGACAAGAAATGAAATTGTTTGAATGGGATATCTGCTCTGAATGTTTCTTTCCTGATTATGCTTGCTTGAAAGCTCAATATCTTCTGATGAACTGTGAGAATTGCTCATTCATTCATTCATTCATTTGCAGAAATTCTCACAAGTATAGAATCCTGCCTAGTCATCTCTTGGCTCTCTTTGATTATCTCAGTGCCATCAATATTCATAATTTTCCACCCTGTCTCAATATTTTTCCCTTATCTATTTCTCTTTTTCCAAATTCTAATAATAAAATTTTTTTTCTATCATTGATCTGATGATATTTGAAATTTGCAACATTTCTGTCTTTGATTTTTGTTTTTCATGTTCGCCTTCTCTAGTTACTAACGTCACTTTGGTACTTTCCCTTTCTCTTCTGCAGAAGTTACTTGCTCTCTCCAGTGTAAATTGCTAAATCAGATGTGAATAATATATTTCTATGACCGTGGTGCACCTGCTACTTATGTTGGTGGCAGTGCCAGTCGGCATTGACTGATTCCAGTTGGTCTTGATAAAGTGATCATATTCTTTACAGTTGAATTCAGAGCTTACCATGTGGCAATGCCAATCCTTTGGCCTACCCGGAACAAGACGTGAGGAGAGCAAATTCTTTGGAATATTATTTAGTAAAAATATCTTAAAACAGCCTACTAAGGGTACATCGTGGTGGGAACGCTAAGTGTGGGGTCAGGGAAGGCTTCTTGTGTAGGCATCCAGTGAGGATAAGTGTACTAGTATAGGGCAGTATTAAGGTAAAGTTTAGGTTAAGCATTAACTTCCCTCTGTCAGTGAAACCAATAGTGAAGGTTAAACTGGCCCATTTCCAATATATCTACCCCATTGCTAGCAGGACTGAAGAATATCATTCATGTTCCTTGAAGAAGGAAGCCCAGTCTTTCAAATTTTAAGTCATTACAAGATTGGATTAGATTCTGATGATAACAGGCCAGGAGGTCTCAAATGTAGACAGTGGAATCCTGCAGTAGCTTGAGGTTAGTGGTCAAGACACATTTTTAAATATATATATTTTTATTTATTTCAGAGAGGGAGAGAGAGAAAAAAACATCAATGATGAGAGAATCATTGATAGGCTGCCTCCTGCACGCCCCACACTGGGGATTGAGCCCACAACCGAGGCAAGTGCCCTGACCGGGTACCAAACCATGACCTCCTGGTTCAGAGGTCGATGCTCAACCACTGAGCCATGCCAGCTGGGCAACATTTTGAATCAGCATGATCAATTTCTCATGTGTCTCCTGAGTACCCTTTTTTTTAAAATATATATTTTATTGATTTTTTTTACAGAGAGGAAGGGAGAGGATAGAGAGTTGGAAACATCCATGAGAGAGAAACATCGATCAGCTGCCTCCTGCACACCCCCCACCGGGATGTGCCCACAACCAAGGTACATGCCCTTGACCGGAATCGAACCTGGGACCCTTCAGTCCGCAGGCCGATGCTCTATCCACTGAGCCAAACCAGTTAGGGCCTGAGTATCCTTATTGTGTGCACTCCACATGCCATCTATTTGGGCGGGAAAAATACACCATCACTTCATGAAAACAAAGTTGTGCTGCTTCTGCACCTCTTTCTAGCTCAACATCTCTTCCCAGTTTAGGTTTCCAGCATTCCTTTCCTTTCTGCAGAAACTGTTGTGCAATTTTAAAATACGGCTCCGGTCTGCCCAGGGGATGGTATTGCCAGCCCGCCCATGCCATATAGCGGAAGGAGCCACCTTCGTAGCAGCCATTGGCCGGAACCCCTAGGAGTGCCCCCTGAGGAGAGCTACCCAGCGCGTGCCTTTGCAGCTCTGTCCCCGAACCCGCCGCTCGCCCTAACCGATTTACATACCACTATGGTATGTTTAATTTGCTTTTTCATCAAATCAATAATGGGTCTAATTGAAAAAATTGGCAGTGCTACGTGCAATCCGACTGCTGATCTCCGGTGTTTGCCGGCGGAAGGGAGGGTCGCATCGCTCGGTGGCAGACACCTGTGTTATTGGTGTGTTCCTGCGACTAACACGCACACAAACAAACACTAATACAGGTGGAGCACCTGCACCCATGGATCCCCACACAGTGAGAATTAATCACCTGGCACTCAGCTTGAAGAATAAAATTTACATCTTTAATGCAGGAGACGTACCAGCGCACACACTGGCACCATCCACGTCCAGCACGCGCAGCCCCCATTCTGATGGGTTTTCCATGGATCCTCGGACCTGGGTGTGTAAAGTCAGGGCTGGGTTTGAAGTCTCCATTTGCGTATTTAAAAATTTGCATTGGAGACTATTTTTTGTGACTAGTGATGGGAAGATGTTGGGCAAGTATGATTCAACCTGAAGGACTAATATTTTGAACTTTGGAAATATACCTTTAAAACTGTATGATGGCCCGGCTGGCGTGGCTCAGTGGTTGAGTGTCCACCTATGAACCAGGAGGTCACGGTTCGATTCCTGCTCAGGGCACATGTCCAGGTTGCACACTTGATTCCCAGTGAGGGACATGCAGGAGGCAGCCGATCCATGATTCTCTCTCATGGATGTTTCTATCTTTCTCCCTCCCTCTCTCTTCCTCTGTGAAATCAATAAAAACTGTACGATGAAGCTTTTGAAATCGAGTGTTATTTTCTCATCCCAATCCAGACTGGATTTAGGCCACATCATCATACTCATGGAACTACATTCATTGAGTACTTATTAGGTGCCAGGCCCCTGTTGTTGTAGGAATGCTATCTCAATTATTCTTGAAAGCAACCCTATAGTTGAGAATTGGCTCTGAAACCATTTTATAATGGAGAAAATGGAAGCTTAGAGAAAATCCAACAGCTTGCTTCAGATCCCAAAGCCAGTAAGGTAGTGAAGGTGAGATATAAAATCAGATCCATTGGATTCCAAACCATGATATTTATTTACTAGAGCAGTGGTTCTCAACATTCCTAATGCCGCGACCCTTTAATACAGCTCCTCATGTTGTGGGGACCCCCAACCATAAAATTATTTTCTTGCTACTTCATAACTGTAATTTTGCTACTGTTATGAATCCTAATGTAAATATCTGATATGCAGGATGTATTTTCCTTGTTACAAGTTGAACATAATTAAAGTATAGTGATTAATCACAAAAACAATATGTAATTATGTGTTTTCCGATGGTCTTAGGTGACCCCTGTGAAAGGGTCGTTTGACCCCCAAAGGGGTCTCGACCCCCAGGTTGAGAACCGCTGTACTAGACTAATCCAACTTACTGGTAAAGACTATTTCTTTTTGTTTTTCCCTACATGTGATTTTTTTTTAACACAATAGGACCTCAAAAGCATGTGCCATCAAAACATAGATTTCACTGGTACTTCTCAGTAATGTTGACTTGATAGTTATTACAGGACTGGCTACATAAAGGGTAGGGTCCAGTTCAAAATGACAATGCAGAACTCATCGTTAAAAATGTATCTTGAATTTCAAGATGGGGACTATAGAGAATTAAACCATGTGTGACTCCCTGCCCGGGTCTCACACCCATGAAACTGGCCTAGTATTGCTCTGAGAGGTGGACAATGGGGACAAGTTTAGCAGATAGTGGAGGCCCTCTTTGAATTCTGTGTATGGTCAGGTCTAGGAAAATGCTACATAGGCCAAGACAAGACATTTGTAACACTGTCATTCTCAATAATGAATACTGCGTGGTTGAGCGTCAACCTATGAACCAGGAAGTCTCAGTTCAATTCCCAGTCAGAGCACGTGCCTGGGTTATGGGCTCCATCCCCAGTGTGGGGCGAGCAGGAGGCAGCCAATCAATGATTCTCTCTCATCATTAATGTTTCTCTCTCTCTCCCTCTCCCTCTCTGAAATCAATAAAAATATTTTGCTAAAAAAATGAAGAATAGGAAGAGAAAGATATTTTTCATCATCCCTAACCAGTGGCTTCCTCCCAGGGGCAATTTTGCCTCCCAGGGGACATTTGGCAATATCTAGAGAAATGTGGATGGTCACAGTCAGGGAGGCAGCTAAACATTCGTCCATTCATAGGGCGGCCTTCTACTCTTTCCTCCCCAACAAGGAATTATTCTGCCTAAAATATCAGTGGCATTGAAGTTAAGAAACCTGTCGTAAACCATCACCCCGGTGAGGTCTTTGAGTTTAGCTTTCAGTTTTGCAAATCTTATAAGTTAATCCATAAATTAATATGGTGCGTTTATTACTGAAGAGGAGGCCTCATTTTGCAAGAAGCCCCCTTCATCGACAAGATCAATAAATATTTATTGGACAGCCAGGGTGTGTTTGCATCAGCACTTTGTGACTGAGTTGTATGTTTCATCTTTGATGTTTACAAACAAACCAGAAAGTTCAGTGAACTCTGAGCAGGGACCATGGCACATTTGAATTAAGAGCTTTCTTGGACATTTTAAAGGAGATATTTATTATGTGGCTAATTACATATTCACATATAATGGTGAGAAAGGAGTCGCAGCACAGCAAGTAAGCAATATGCATTGTAACAGATATGTAAATATGTATTTATTCATCGAACAGAAACCTTTTCTTAGTGATTTAGTCGTAAATAATGTGTATAAAAATGTATAAATGTTAAGTGATAAATGCTCTAAGCACTCAGGTAAATGCTGGGTATATTTAAAGACATTGGAATTTTTTGCAGAGATATTTTATATGAGCATATGCAAATAACATCAGAATAACTCTAAATATGTTCACAGCAAGCTGGATAGTCAGATATGGTGAGTTGGGGTGGATATGTCATAAGTTTGTCAATGAGTTGTATAAAGTCTATATAAAACTATTTATATATAAATACATTATTATGTTGTATTCATACTTTGGCAATCATGTGCAAACATACGATGCTATATAATTCAACTCTTACTGGCATTTTCTAATTCTTAAGTTGTTGTTCTAATCATTTAAGAGGAAAGGCAAACCATAATTACCATATTTTTAGAGGGAAATTTCCATTTATGTGTATTAAAGAGCTATCACTAATTTTTAAGGACTATTCATAAGGGATCAAAAAGGGGTGCATTGCCTGAGAAAGCAAAAAGCTTGAATCCTGCTGACATGATTAAACAGGAAGATCCCAGTCTGGGAGGGAGATAAAAATAGTTCCAGAAAGAGGAAAAGAAAGGGGGTCCAGGAGAGGGTGAGCCTTAGAAAGGATTTCCTTTGCAGGTAGTATAGGAAGAGTAGGGAATAATCAACCAGGGTCAGTAGAGTCAGAAATATCTCTGTGCCCGCCCCCCCCCAAAAAAAAAAACCACATAAAATACCCACAGAATGTAGTGTATCCAGCTCATGAATCTCTCCAAAGAGTATGTTTTAGGTCCATTTATTGCAAGGGAATTGGCCTGGGTTAGGCTCCCAGTGTGGCAGAGTGTAGATAGAAAGAAAAAAAAGAAAAAAAAACCCAGCATGGCCGGTGTTGCTCAGTGATTGTGCATCCACCTGTGAACCAGGAGGTCAAAGTTTGATTCCAGGTCAGGGCACATGCCCAGGTTATGGGCTCAATCTCCAGTGTGGGGCATGGAGGAGGCAGCCGACCAAGGATTATCTCTCATCATTGATGCTTTTCTCTCTCTTCCTCTCCCTTCTCTTTGAAATCAATAAAAAAATTTAAATAAAGAAAGACATTGCAAATCTCAGGAACTGTGATCACACTTGGGGATCACCAGAATGTTTGGGGTGAAGGTTTTAGGATACAAGTAAATGGACTATTTGAGAAAAACTAAAGGTTTGGCTGAGAAATTCTGGCAGAAGTTTGCTATAAAGATAATTCAGACCTAGGATATACTAACTGTTCAAAAACATATTTGGAATCCATACCCTGACCTTGTTTAAGACAGAGGTAGATTTCGTTGCTTTTCATAATCCTTCCTCTTATTCTCATGGTCAGGGTGGGTAGAGTAGCTGATCACCACATAGCTAACAGATTCAGAAATATGTGAACAAACCTCTCTGTCTGAAATATCATTATTTCCTAACCTTATTATTAAACAGAAGTTCACCCTCCATAATGGGTAACAAAGTACGGAAGATGATAATGCCATTGGCGAAGAGATAACATTTAGCTCTCAATCCTTCTGTGATCCTATTGAATTTGCCTGTTAAATTCTGGGTGTAATTAAAGCAGATAGGAGCATTCATACATTTTGTTTCAAGTTGATAGGATCTCCTTTGTCTGTGATCGGAGGGAGATTGCCCTGTAGTTTTTAATTTAGCAGGTTAAGAAGCACAATTAAAATATCATGAAAAAGATCATAATCAGACACTGTCTTTTGGGTGGCCCCTGCCAGGTTGATAAAGGGATCGGTGTATTGAATAATTACCTCCTTTGCTGTTCATTTGTTCTGTTTGAGGGAAGAAGTGTTAATAAATACCTTGCGTTATTCCGGTGGGAAAGGCTCTCTGCCTAATTAATAAAACTTGGAAGAATAGCTAGCACATTGAACCATATCTTTCTTATTAGTGCTGTCTGCCTCAAAAAGGGATCCGTGTTTCTTTCCCACACTAGTCATGTCATTTCCCCGAGTTATAAAGGGACCTCTTGAAAAACTGCCAGTTTTCAATAGGAATACAAAAGCAAAGTCTTTGATTTATTTTTTAAATAAATTATTCAACTGTTGAATGTTAAGTAGCGAAAATCCTAATCAAGCACAATAGGAATTATTCTGTCTAAAGCACCTTCCTAAAAGCACCAGAGTGAAGAAAGGTTCCTGTTGGGGTATAATTGGCTTTGAATGAGTCTTTATTTCTACTTAAATGTTTCTCCTATAGTTCAGTTACTCAAGTACTTTCTAGGCCTTGAATGAACGCAGAGAAGTGGAAACTGTTTAGCACATAGCAACATTACACCTACATTTTTACTGTTGATTTTGTAAAAATATATTTTTATTGATTTCAGAGAGGGAGAAGGGAGAAAGAGAGAGAGAGAGAGAGAGAGAGAGAGAGAGAGAGAGAGAGAGGAGAGGGAAACATCAATGATGAGAGAGAGTCATTGATCAGCTGCCTTCTGCATGCCCCACACTGTGGATGGAGCCCACAAGCCAGGCATGTGCCGTGATCGAGAATCGAACCGTGACCTTCTGGTTCATAGGTAGACGCTCAACCACTGAGCCAGGCTGGCTGGGCTTTACTGATGATTTTTAAATGCCGAGGAGTTTCTTGAATATGTTTGAATTTAGAAATGGAAAGTTTGAAGCACATCATTACTTCAAATCCAATGTGAACTGATAGAGACAGCTGTGTCTTAGGAATGTATGCATCCAGTGAATATTTGAGCCCTTACTTGGTGATGTAATAGATCTGCCAACAAATTAAATGAGGTCCTTTGTCGGTGGCCACACACAGTCTTCAGTTGGAGACATGAATTATGCCTCTGAAGTCACACTTTTTGTTCTCATTTAAAATGTGTAATAAATGGAAAATACATGTAATGACTCACCTGTGAAGTTTCTCTCTGCGTAGAATATGGAAGTGTACACTCATTTCGTAATATATGAAGTGTTGAGTCCATTGGCTTTGTTGAGAAGTGTTAATGGCGGGAGAAGGCTCTCAAACCTACCTCTGGCAACATCATGGTCCATGGCCTTTAGGTTTTCAGAGTTACCTTGAAACAGTTGTGCTGTGACTTGGGTCTGCCTAATGGAGCAGTAGCTTAGCGTTAAGCTAGGGAAGATGAGGATGGTTAGCATCTTCTTGGGATTTGGCAATTAGGTGATTTCGGTGACTCTAATAAGGTAAAGCTGCTGAGACAGGACCTGGGCATCAGTGGGTGTCAGATGAATGGTGGCAGAAAAGTGTGAATACGCTAGTTAGTCGGGAATTTTGATGGTGAGTGGCTAGGGGTAGGGGTGTGGGAAGGGAGAGACTGACAGAAAGACACAGGCAGAGAGATAGCTATTAGGTGTGGAGGGAAGATTTTATGGTAATAGGTTATGAAGGCACAAAACCCCAGGAGAAGGAGAAAGTAAGAGGCACAAGGAAGAGAGAGGAGCTGAGCATGAAACTGATGGGACTGAGAACAGGAAAGACTTCCTGGGAAGAAGGAGCAGTCCCTTGTCCTCGGAGACCAGCAGGAAGAGGACGTGAGTTCGGGCGTTCAGATCCAAGAGTCTCCATCTCTCCAAAGCGTGGGAGGTGAGGTCCCGTTGGCAGAATTCTTACAGCCCCGGCTAGGGAGGGATCCAGGCAGGGAGGCCATCCATTCGCGCAGGGAAGGTGTGTTTTGGATTCACACTTCTTTTTCCTGCTCCAAACCGAGAACATCAGGGACATTGGGAAGTTCAGTGCGGAGTGCACTGTGGACTGGTGCCTCCAGCCAGCAACTTTATTTGGCAGATAAGGAAATTGAGCCATTCAGAGACTAGCTCAAGGTCACACGGCTAGTGAGTAGCTGAGATCTTACTACAACCAGTGTGTCTCCCTCTCAATCTGTACTTTCAGTGAACTGTGTCAAGCTGAGCTTTCCAAAGAGCTAATGCCGCTTAAAGCAGTATTACATCCTTTTTTATAGGCACCCCCTAGTACCCACACATACACCATCCCCCCGGGCCAGTCTTCACTCTCCAGATCCACCTACACGCATCCTGTTGCTTTTCTTCCTTGCCCTGGGTGGTCCATCATTTCTGCTTGCAGCCTGAATCCTATTGACCCTCAGATGGGCTCTTTCTCCAGGATGAGCCCGGCCCGGACTGGCTGTCTGGTCATATTCATTGAAATGAGCCAGCATGAGGCTGATGCCATCCTCAGGACTGCAGGCAGGAGCTCTGCGAAGCCACTGCCGTATCGCAAAGGCAGAGCTGGACTGCATGCTCCCAGAGTGTGGCACTTATGGTTGTCAAAGGAGCCTCCTACATGGCCCTTCTCCATGTAGCTTGATATTTAAAAGGATCTCCGTAAATGCTTAATTTGCAAAACGAGACATGTTGGAAATAGGTTAAGTGAACCATAGTTTTCTGTTTGTTTGTTTTTTAAATATGTTTTTATTGATTTCAGAGAGGAAGGGAGAGGGAGAGAGAGATAGAAACATCAATGAGGAGAAAGAATCATTGATTGACTGCCTCCTGCATGCACCCTACTGGGGATTGAGTCTGAAACCTGGGCATGTGCCCTGACTGGGAATCGAACCGTGACCTCCTGGTTCATAGGTTGATGCTCAACCACTGAGCCACACCAGCTGTACTCCAACCATAGTTTTTTTTATCAGTGATTCTGCTCTATGAATTCATAAATTCCAAAATGAAAATACTTTTGAGCTGCAAACATATGAGTTATCTGTGAATATGATTGTATTGTCCCTGTCCACATTTCAGTATGGGTATGTGTGTTGCTGCTCGATTTATTATTTTTAAACGTTAAGATCTATAAGAAAGATACTCATGGGCTCTGATCAAATTTGTTTTGGAATACTTATTTTGGGTAAAGTGAAGAGTTCTATCTATGTTCAGGAGGAGAACATTCCAGGTATCTACCTCCCCCCCCACAACCCCCAACACACACACCACTGAAATATATAGATGTTGGGATAGCCAAGTAGTCTCTTTCCTTTAAATAATGCAGTAAATACAGCACACACGGATAGACACACACCCTTTCCTTCACTCATTTGATTTCGAGATACAGAGTAAGAAATGAGAAGTGTACTTGGGTTTCTCTGTCTTTTATGAAACCCGACCCATTCCGGAGTGAATGAGCGGGCAACGCAGGAGGCTGCCTTCCTGGGAGCAGCGCCTGTCCCAAGCGGCCCACCCCCTCTCCGTCATCCCCAGGCGGTGCTCCAGCATTGGGGCGCGTAGATTTATAGTTTATCTTTATCTGCGGCTTCATCTGTAGGTAGCTATTATAGCCGCCTCGCCTGGATATTGTTTGGGCCTGATAGATCTGTCTGTAGTTCATCAAAGAGCAGCCGGGTGCCTAAAAGCTATCGGGTCCAGCTGAGGATGAAATACGAGCCATCAGCCTTGGTAATGGCTGTAAAATTTCATAATTACACGGCCTTTATTACATTGCATAATGATCCTGAAGCAGTATGGAACAATTAATTAAGATTTTCAACCGTGGCTCTTTCAGAAATTAAAAGGTGCTAGGCGCTGAGAAATGGGGACCTGTCTTGTCCTAAAAGCATTAGGGACGCTTAAGAAATACTTCCTGGGCGCTTCCATTTTTTGCTAAGAGGGACGTCTCCCAGTTAGACAACAAGCACTAGTATATCATGCCTATTATCAAGGTTTTTATTCTAAACTCAAAACGGATATTTAAAAAGGGGGGGGGGCGAGTAAGAGAGTGCTAACCGCCTCTATAACTCCCCAACTTCCCTTTTCTCTCCTTTTTGAAAAATTCTATTCAGCCTCTTGCGGTGGCCATTTATCACATTTATGGCTGCTCGTCTCTCCACATTAAATAAATGCAGGCTGGGAGATAGGGGGTCAGTTAACAGCCTGCTCCAGGATACTGGCCGTGGGGTTTCTCTTAGACGCTCTCGCGCATCTCAGGCATTAACATTTGTTCAAGATCTCCGCAGCCTTGACATTCATCCCCAAAGGAAGCCTTGACTGTTTTCATTTATTATCCGGAGAGCACAGCGTGTCACCTCGAATATATACCTTTTATTTCTTTTTTTCCATAATCTCACCCTCACACCCCACAAAGAGTAATTAAATTGGGCGAGGAATTGGCAGTTTTTCAGTAATCGCAGAAGCTAAAGAAACATGGACAGTGTACAAACACACGTCTGCGGGTGGGCACGTGCAAATCGCCACCCATGCGTGGCTTTATTTCCCAGGTCAAGGAAGTTCTGGTGGAGATGGCTACGTGCAATAAAAGAACTAATGGAAAGATCGTCCAGACAAACTCAGCCTTTTTGATGATGATGATTCTGAGCCATACTCCAAGCTTTCATCCATGTATTCCATAGGAAATAGATATGTTTCAAGGAAACATGATCAATGGTATTGTCTGTTTATATGAAAGAAAAAAGAATAATGATAATATTATAAAAAAAGAGAAACCCCTAATATGGTTGCGATTGACACGTAACTCCCGGATATTTGTGCGCATCAAGTGTTATTGTTTTTAAATTGACAATCATCACAGAACACTTTGGGGAGCTAAATATTTCATGGGAGACAAAAGCTCCCCTTGGGCTTTCATCCCCCATAATAAACTTTCGGCAGAACATTTGGAAAGGATTCCGTGTTTCAAGGAGGAGCGGCATTTAAGTCCCTTAATGGGAATTTTCTGATCCGCTGTCATTCTTGTTCACACACCGAGTGTCACCGCCTCTAAAACACTTGTCATTCTTTAATGGAAACAAAATAGTCATTGCAGCCGGAGCCCCAATGTCATCCCCGGACCCCTTGCTGCGTCGGCAATCGTGAAGATGACAGAGCCGCTCTCGGTTGGGGTAATTAAAATGTAAATATTGATATTTTATTATTTGAAATTACTTTCCAGTGAGGCATTTAATATCTCTCCATCTGTGCGGCTCTGTTTAGCGGTCACTTTACGGCAGCTCGGGGAGGCCGGGCGGCGGCTCGATCCCCGTTATGTCAAAATGCTTGTTGCTGCTTAATTTTGATATCTAATTAAGTGGAAAAGTACAGTCCGCACCGCAGTCCGTGGCATCTTAACCAGCTGCTGGGGAGTATTTAGAATTAATCTCCACTATGGAATCATCCTAATGTATGCAATTAAGAGTCTGCCGATGGCTAATTAGGTGTGTTCGAGGCAGAAAGCTTTTTCTTTTCCTTTCTTTTTCTTTTTTGTTTTATTTTGTTCCTCCTTTCTCCCCGCTCCTCCTCCCCTTTTATTTGGGACTCTTGCAGACCTTCAGAATATCTGATTGTAGATGTCACATTAATGCCACTCGGATTCAGTTAGAAAACAGTGCGCCTTCCAAACAGATTCATCCGTGGCCACCCCTGTGTTTTCCTTGGCTTATTTCCTTAAATTAACCTAATATGGGAATTTCTATGATTTCCTGAATCTATTTGCTAGATCCCAGAGACATGAAAAGGGCAGACTGGTCCCAGCAAAGAGGAGGGTAGGTGGGATGCAAAGATAAATAAATATACTTTGCAAGCGATCAAAGAGGGGGCTACTGAGCAGAGCGAGCTGTGGGTGTTTGTGTTCATTCAGGGCGGAGAGAGAGGAATGACAGCCCAGAGCTCTCCCTGCGGCTCCGGTTCCCCCTCACCGTCTACTTTTGAATGGAAGTGTCTCAGCGAGAGTTATTAGGAGAGACGCAGGCGTGGTGTGTGGATTATAGATCCGCGATAAGTACAACAGGCAGCCTTTTATTCTGGTAACGATTCCGCATCCGTGTGCTTGAGGCATTCCAAGAGCGGTGTCGTTTCGTGTTTTTGCTTTTGTGTCCTTGTAACGTGGCCAAATCGGGGGCAGCGTGGAGAGAAAGAAGGGGAGGCGGCGAGGAATCGAAGGGGCTGTCTCTGTTGTCAATAAGAGCACCACTCGCCTCCCCAGTGGAACGGATGCCAAGCCCTAATGACTTCGCTCCGCTTGAGCCAGCAAACACCAGCCGTGAACTTGGGAGTAAATATTCGGAAACAGATCTTCATTAGCCACAGAGGAGAAGAGGGCAGGCGGCTGACTTTCCTCAGAACTCGGGGGCCAGAAATGGAGAGTTTTGGCCGTGCTGTCCCGAGCACAGATTGCGCCCTGGTCTCCCCGCCCAGACATGGAGGGTTTCTGATATCATTTGAATGCGGAGTTTCAGGGTCAGCGTGCGGAATTTCATATCTGTGACATGCATCTCGTGGGTGGCATATTTCTTCCATATTCTCCCATGAATACATATGACACCTTGTTTTTAATGGTCTGTGCTATAAATCCTTGAACTTGCATTTATGCTGAAGACCTCCTGATTTTTTTTTCCTGCTTCTCCTCCTTCTGGGCCATGTGTTGGAGACACTGAGTTATGGTGTCTTTCTTTTTGAGAAAGTTGAACAAAGCCTACCTGAAGCGTTTTCTTTCTCTCCCCCTCTTTTATTTGTAACTAGTAAAAGTGAGAGAAGGGGTGATATTAATATTGTTGCCAAAGACGCCACGTTTCCCATCATTAGTGCTCTTGTTGGAATTTGTGCCTCTATACCAAGGGACCAATTAGGTAAATGTGAAAAGATTTGAAGGCATGTTGTTGAAAATTAATATGGAAATTAAAAGTGCTTTTCTCTTAGAGACCCCAGATGGAATCTGTTCTTAGTCATCTCAGGGAGAACCCACAAGATGGCCATTCTCCCTTCTTCTGTAACTGGCAGTTGAAATAACATTTTCAAATTGTTCCGTGAGCTCGGGAAATCACCCAGGTGTTCCCGATGCCGGCATCGTTCTGTGTGTTTATGTGTGCAGGCATGGCCGTCACAGCTGGGAAACTGATAACAGAGAGATTCCTCTGACAGGATGCTGGGGCTTCAATGCCACCAACTCTGCCTTCATCCCTGCGAGCGGATACGAGGGGAGAAACCTGGAACTCCCACCTTCCTGGGATAGGCAGCGCTCACTCCGGAATCAGATGGGGTGGATCCAGGGTCTATCTCTCTTTTCCTTCTAATCTTCCCTTTTGTGCTACCTCAGTAAATTTTATATATTACACACACACACACACACACACACACACACACACACACACGAGGGAGAGCCTGTCCCATACTTCCCCTGGCTCCCAGTGGCCTCAAACGGCCCTTGGTGTGAGGATGGAATTCTTCTGTGTTTCTTTTTTTTATATAAATATATTTCTTTATTGATTTCAGAAAGGAAGGAAGAGGGAGAGATAGAAACATCAATGATGAGAGAGAATCACCGATCGGCCGCCTCCCGCGGGGATCGAGCCCGCAACCCAGGCACGCGCCCCTGGCCGGAATCGAACCTGGGACCCTTCAGTCTGCAGGCCAACGCTCCATCCACTGAGCCAAACAGGCCAGGGCTCTTCTGAGTTTTTTCACATCGTTTTCCCTCAGTTTGCATCTGTTTCTGTCGAAATGTCCCCTTTTGGTAAAGTTGCATCATATTAGGCTAGGACCCATCTGAATGGCCTCGTCCTAACTTCATCATCTTCACAGAACGTGTTTCCAAATAAGGTCACAGTCACAGGTTCTGGGAGTTAGGAGAGGTGCAAAAACTTGGGAGAGACGCAGTTCAACCCCAACAGGGGCCAAGTTAACACCCTTGGGTGTGACGCAGTGAAACTAGAACCCAGCTCTCCAGACTTCAAGGTCACTACTGTCTCTCTCAAGGACAGGAAACCCTTAGCTTTTGGGCATTTGACATGAAATGTTTCCCACAGACTCTTTTACTGTCTATGGAATTGTCTGTCAGCTTTACAAATCCCCAAAGTGCATGATAGAGTCAGTATGCATTTATTTTGGAGTCTTGAATTTCACATCAAGTATAAGGCTGGCGTTGATGCAGCCTGCTTGGAAATTTCCTGGAGGATAGCGCCCACATAGCTGATGCCCAGGCCGGACTGGTTTTCAGTGGACTCCTGGTCATTGCCTGTGACAACCTATGGTATTTCTTGACCCCTTCTTATCTGTGATGGGGTAGAGCCAGTTAGATTCAAACACGGGTTCTTGTTCTTTCAAATCAGAAATATGGCTTCAAAACAATGCTTTTCCCTACTTAGCATCCATCTAATCCTAAAGAAAGACTGAAAATGCCATTTTCTAAGATTTTTTAGAGATCTGTCTTATATGGCCTGCCTTTTTTCTTGATCGTCAACTTTTAGTCACATCAAAAAGGAGATTTTTCCAAGTAGGACTTTCTTGTTTTCAGCTACCAAAATATAAAGGTTGTAGGGGAAAAGGTCATTAGCTCAGCCCCTACCTGCCTCCAAATTGTCCAACAATATCTCTTTCTTCTTGGCTTAGATGAAGGGAAAGAAGAAGCTAAGTTGAGGCTATGTACGAGGGAACATGGGAAAAGCTAAGGGAGGTATTTCAGATCGTCTATCTTCACTTGGAAGAGGTAGGGAAGAGGGATTTGCAGGAGAAACTGCATTCACATTTCGCATTCATCTGCCCTATAGCCAGGCCTTCCTTTTTTTTTTTTCCAAACAAGGTTGGCAGTTAAAAACCGCCCACTCACAGAAACAAGCACAAAAGACCCTTGTCATCATTTTGAGGCTTTCCTGTGTTGCCACGAGAGAATACCTTTTTTTAGCTGCTGTGATGCTTTTCATTTCTCCAGCAAGCTGGCCTGGGAGACCAGGGACGATCCTAAAGAAAGCTGCTCCCCAGTGCCGGGGAGGCACGGTTTCCACCCCTGGGCCCGGAGCAGGCAGATTGAAAGCTCCTCTGCCAGGTGCACCCGTGGACTCGGCGAAGAGGGATACTTCTGTCTTGGACTGGGAGGCGTCACCTCACCATTCTGTTCTCCACCCCCTTCAATGTGTCTCCGCTCCCCAACTCCTTTGCTAAATTTTATAGATGGTGGTCAATTCTGCCACATCTTGGATAGTAAGTAAATTTCGAATCTGAGTTCTGCCTTCCAGCTTTTCACATTTGTCCTGTGCAACCACCACAAATAAGGGTTCCACTGCCCTAGCTGGTGTGATTCAGTGGATCAAGCATAGGCCCACAGAATGAATGGTCCCGGGTTCGATTTCAGTCAAGGGCATGTACCTTGGTTGCAAGCTCCATCCCCAGCCCTGGTCACGGCATGTGCAGGAGGCAACCAATTGATGCATTTCTCTCACATTGCTCTTTCTCTGTCTCTCCCTCTCCCTTCTACTCTCTCTAAAAATCAATGAAAAAATATCATCAGGTGAGGTTTAAAAAAAAAGAATAAAATGAATGGCTCCATAAAATCCCTGTGAGCCCTGCTTCTAGGATCAAAACAGAATTAAAAAACAGAATTAAAAAACCACATTTCCTAAGGAAACAACAGAAGCCAAAAACGCATGATTAAATTAGCAAGAAAGGGAGCTATCCCCTTTGGGCAGTTATTCTTACAGTTTCTTCTGTATTCCTCCATTTCACCCAAACCAACTGTGATTGAATCTAAATGATTGAAATCTGCGTCACGGTCAGTCTAAAAAGAGTAAGAGAGCCAAAGGGTAGCACTGTGGGTATCCTATCTAATGCCTAAGTCCTGATGAAATCAAGAGAGAAAAACCACCATCCCTTATAAAGAAGATTTTTAAATAAAATGCTTCTCCTGGTACCAGATAGCTATGTGAGCTCTCACCCTGGTACTTGATCATTGGTAGCTGCTTAACTTTGGACTTTTTGGAGGTCTAGTTCATGTAGTCCATCACTACAGCAAAACACACACACACTCACTATACGGCCCAGAGCTGTATGCTTTGCAAATCATATACAACACATGTCTGCTCATGTGACACAAATAACTGGCTTAAAAATCCAGAGCAAGTTTGCCTCTAACAAGGGTTATGCACCAAGTGTTCGTGCCATTGATATTCTTTTCTCCCCCCCCATCCCTGTCCACAGTGGGTTTATGTGTATGAGAAAGTGTCTCACTTTTGCCATGTCGCTCAGTCAACTACTCCCAATGGATTTCCGATTTCTTTTTTGTGGAGCAGAGAAACTACAGTTCAAACACGGGGAGCAGGCGCAGTCAGTGCCACGATGGACTGATAGGAACAGCCACCCCGAAGATGTATAGGGTTCTCTCTGGTAGGGGAGCCACCAAGAAGAACATGCCTCGCAGGGGTTAAGCCGAAAATGCCTGCACGGCAGCCTATTTCTGTCAACACCCCTCGCAGGGAATAAACATGTATGCTTTCTGAAATGAAAGTGTATTTTGGAAGCCTAGCCGTCAGATAGTCTTTGCCCTTCACACTTTCACATGCTTAGCCTTTTTGTGTAAGTGGACTGCAAAGTGCACCCGTTTGCCAGGCTCAGAAAAAAAAATACTTGACAAGTGCCCATGGCGTCACTGTTATCCTCCGAAGTTCCCAGGCGACGGAGGCGAGGGGGTGGGCACAGAACACACACTTCCTATGGGCCTATGACTTTGGGGGCACCTGCCTCTTTTTGATCCTCCCCAGTGATGCTATTCCCAGCTGTCATCTGGTTTGTTGGGAGCCCGCTGCACGGCAGATACACACACTGTTTAACCCCAGACGGAGATGAAGGGAGGTCACAGTTGTCAGGTACACGCGTGGAATGGGCTGTAGCCAGGGAAGCAGAGCATGCGCCACCCACGGCCTCAGTGTTATTTTCAAACGCTGTAACATGGCCGAGCGTTTAAAACTATGACCTGTCACACACCAAAGATTGAGATCCGGGCCGTACAAAACATGAAGTGCAAACGACACAACAGGGAAGCGTGTTTTACTCCCCTTGGGGAAGAGGTTTCTCTCCAAAGAGAGCTAAATGTTACAGATTTGGGGGAGGGGGTGTCTCTAACTTTCAGCCTGCTAGCTGGCAAACACCACTATAAATGCTGGCAAACGCACAAACCAGGGATTACCATTCTGATGTGTATGTTTGTGTGTGTGTGTGCACCCCGATAAAGCAAACATGTTTTAACAAAATTCCTTAGTCACAGTTTATTAAAACGTGTTTTTCATTTAGATTTTGTTCAATTATGCTTCTGTACCTGGCTCAGATCTACCGATAAAAGGAGTGTTGTATCCAGGTGTCTGCCTGTGTGTAAAATACAGCTAACACTCCAGAGGGCAGGGGAAGAACTCTGTGGAGTGAAAATAGAATGTTATGTATCCAGCCTTCTTGGGGACCGGTGGGCAGGGCCATCCCATAATAAGGCTGTTACCTGGGCATTGGGGCGGGGGAGCCTGGGTCCCAGCTTCCAGCTCGCCGGAGGTGAGGTCAGAAAGGGTTAATGGGTTGAGATTCAGCTATTTCTTGACCAAGAAGAGATACAAGTCCACACTTGTATTCATACTGTGCAAAGTGCACATGGTTGCTTTTCCCAACGTTTTGCAAACTTAAACCTCCTTTAATGGGCTGAAATAGACTCAAAGATAGCAAGCAAGCAAACTGCTCAAACCTTTCATGTTAGATCCATCTTCCCATTCTCCCTAACCAAGGAGAGAGAGAGAGAGAAAGAGAGAGAGAACCTTTCTTTGCTTTTCCCCTTCTTTTTATTTCATTAAGAAGTAAAAGAGGAAAGGGGGAAAGTTAGGTTTATAGGAAAGATACAGGCACACACACACACACACACACACACACAGCCAATACCATAGAAGAAATAAATTGCAGAATCCACCTTAGAAAATGAACTTTTATTGTTGTTGTTTTTTTTGTAGTTTTTTTTCCTGCTTAATTAAATCCCAAAGAAACGTGTGCAACATTGTGACCGGTGGAAAATAGTGCGTTTGTACATCGCAGGGACAAAGGGGCCTGCGCAACTTTCAAGTTTCCGTGCACGTAACTGTCGATAGCGCGCCTTCTCCATCATCAGCACTAAATTCACATTGATGCCTCTTTTCTTCTCCGTATCGATCCTTCCATGAGAACGCAGATTTGTATCTGTTAATTAATGCGTCCTGAAACGGCGTTTGTATTAATCAGGCAGATAAGAAAAATTGGATGCCTGCGCCCTCCTGACAACCAGAACAGGGCCGACCTGATAACATCGCGGATGGACCTCAATAAAAAAGTTCCTCCTTCCACTCAATAAACTAATCATCCTGCTTTTAATTATTCGGCAGAAAAGATGTGTGGAGATTGGGGAATGTGTAAATCTATTTACTAACAGCGGAGCCCAGGAGGGAGGGGGGCTGTCACGGGCAGGGGCTGCGGGCCACGCGCTCGGCCCATCTGCTGCCGCAGAAACGGGAGCGTGAACAGGGAGAGAAGGAGGCACATGGAAAATGCCTTTTTGCTCACAACTTCCTAGAAGAACGTGTATTTTTTCATCCGTTTAACTTAGGAAAAAAAGACCTACATGGTCCCCTTTTCTCGAGTTAGCTAGTGGGGTGTGCATGGCATCTTTTTGCTTGGTGGTGGGGGGATGGGGCAGAAAAAAGTGATATTGTTTGTTTTAAGGATAACCTTTTTTGATTGAAAGCAAATGGAGCCAAAACGACCCATCAGATCATTATTTTCCTCTTTAGAATGTCTGTTTAAAATGTTATCAATGGTTATGGCTGATTTTAGGAGGATAATTAGTAATGTAACCCACTTTGCAAAGACAAAAATATATAAAAAAAAAGAATGGGGAAAAAAGACTGACACACCCAGGTCCAAAGGAAGATCTGCCGAGTCCTGTGTCAGCAGCTTGCTACCCAAGGAAAGCAAGGCTTTTCACAGATGCCTGCAGACCCCCTAAGTGAGCTTGCCTAATCCCTCTTGATGATTGTATTAAACTCTCCTAGTTGATGGTGCCAAATGGCAAGCTACTAGTTATCAGCAACAGCCCAGGGAATCTTCACCTTTTTTCTTACTGTGCTGTCGCTCCTGATACTACATGGGGCATGGACAATATGATAGGAGTAAAAATGACGACAATGACCAGAGCGAGGGCCTAAGAAGGTTGGGCAGCGCTGCATATATTTGATTTGGGTAACAGAGTCTGGAAGGGGAGTAAAGACAGATTTTATAAGTGGCACTGCCACCAAAGTGTCCCCTTCTCTAGAATTACTGGTGGTTGTGCCTTAAATCATGGGCCGCCAAGACCCCAGGAGTGGTTGGTTACCCTTGGGATTCCTTGGGCAGAACCTTGGAAATGAAAGTAAAGTTTTAAAAAAGAAACTTATTTTTAAAAAAAAAAGACTGTTGCAGAACTATTTGGCTGATTAGTAGGTATATTCACTAAGACCTTACATATCTTTCAAAATTTAGATCTAGTCCCTCTAAGCTATAAATAAATCTCTTCATTCCTAAGTAGGCTTAATTGTACTCCTTCATTTTTCCTATTGAACCCCATCTCTTACAATATATATATATTTACGCAAACTCACAAGGGACTGTAAGCATTCATAGAGTTTCAGTAAAGAATTGAAAACAGTCATGCTGGTATTTCAGATAAAACTAATATCTGATGTAGCTACACTTATCAAATGCATATTACAAGTTCGTGCTTTGTTGGATGGTTCTTATACTTTCCAGTAAAAAATTAAGGTACGAGTAAATTGTCATTCTCTAGATGAAACAGCCAGTAAGTAGCCAGTGGAGCCAATATTTAAATTCTGATCTGGCCCTGCTCATATCCTCTGCACAAAACCCCATTGCCCTCATATTCAACTTGTACAGTAACTGGGTCTTAATCCTAAGAACAAACTTGCTTTTCTGTTTGGAGGAGGCCAGGATGCTAATTACTCCACTCCTTTTTATGCCAATAATCACTGTTTTTAAAAGGAATTCATGTTAAATATGGATGGGAACAAATATCCAATTGCAAAGGCTCTTGTGAGTGTAAGCATACTAATTGTTCACTGTGCTTGTGACTATTATAGAGAAATGTTTCCAAATTGTATGATCTAAATTAGTTGTTTTCCTTTCTCTTTTTGGCTTTTTTAAAAAAGAAACTTTTATTCTGTTTATCAATAGCAGTTTTTAGACCTAAGGTCGTTAAAAATCTGACTTCCTATGAGCTAGTAAGACTTCCGCCAGAAAATCAAGCATATTTAACGATCTCGTTGCATTTTCTTCTCAAGTGAGAGATGCAGAATTCTCTGTTGTATTGCTTTCAGCCCAGTCTATGAAAGCTCGGAAAAACACCACTGTGTTGGAGCTGGTTGGTGACTTTTACTTTGCCATTCGCGCAGTGATCAGGGGGCAATGTAAGAGCATCTAATGGAAACTCAGCACAATTTCCAGCCCTAATGCAGGGGCCGTGGGCCATTGAAACAAATGTGTCCTTATGAAATGATGGCTGTGGAGTAACTTGATCTGCTCATCTCCCCATGCAGGCTTCTCCACGCTGTCCCTGGCGGACCAGATGAGCCTCCTGCAGAGTGCTTGGATGGAAATTTTGATCCTTGGTGTCGTATACCGATCTCTTTCGTTCGAGGATGAACTTGTCTATGCAGACGATTATATAATGGATGAAGACCAGTCCAAGTTAGCAGGTCTTCTTGACCTAAATAATGCCATCCTGCAGCTGGTGAAGAAATACAAGAGCATGAAGCTGGAGAAAGAGGAATTCGTCACCCTCAAAGCAATAGCTCTCGCTAATTCAGGTTGGCATGTTGACGTGGTCCTTGTTACATTTTTTCACGTATCAGTTTTATCCTTTCCCTTCACTTCTTCAGAGATCTGCTGGGCCCAGTTGTAAATTCTCTATGAACCAGCAAAATTAGAATCATCACAGCTTTCTGGTGAGAAGTTATAAAGAAGAAAAATCAATATGATGGGAATTATTTTTTTTAGACAGGGTGTCCCCCAAAATGTATGCACACTTCAACAGCTGACAGCTCCATTTGGAAAATGACATGTTTTTTAATAAACACTGCCTTTATCATTATTCAAAGTGCGTGTATACATTTTGGGGGGACATCCTACATTTGCTGTGGCAATGCATTTACTAGTTTGTAGTGTACATGGACATTCCCATGACAAAATTAGCTGCCGTTGTCTTGTGTGCACAAGTGAAAATAAGTGTGAATCACAAATACACATAAACCATTTTTCCCCTCAAAAAAATGTACATTTTGCAATTGGATCTTTAGTATTTTTTTTTAATTTGGGTTATCAAAGAACCCTCTGTTTTCTCACCTTTTGGGGTGCTCTAAAAGTCAAATTGGGCTGCAGGACTAGTCCCCTCAAAGGTAAGACCTATGCAGTGAGGGTTAAGCATGATGGGGATGAAGAGCCTTTACATTTAAACTGAAACTTACTAAAAGGCGGCAACCTCTGGCGTGTGAAAAAAATCGTTGGCGCTTTGTTGGTTTTCCCCGTGTGTCTCTCTGAACCCTTTCTTGTGGTCTTAAGTCTGTCTCCTCATTTGCATAGAGCGCAGGCTAGATCCCTCCTTAATGACGGGCCGATCATTAGATACCTGCGCGTCGATAACACGCCGGGCTGCTCTGTCCCATTGACAGTCACTCCGTGCCCCTCCATCTGCTTTTGTTTTGACCCTATCTTTGAACTTTATCTTGGTTGCCGGCCAGTAGTTTTCCCTTTAATTACAAGGAGGAAACTGTCAATAAAATCTGTTAAATGGGATGCAGTGAGTGGCTTGAATGGGCGGACGGCTATTTGTTCAAATTCTGCAGCTTTCAAGGTATTGACAGTTTGCTTTCTGGGGCCATATGTGACGATCAATCTCAGGCTGGGCTCAGCCGCGCTGAAAAATGAAAAACCAGATTGCTTTTGCTTAGTTGGGGATGACGGAGGGGTGATTTGGCGTGGTCCTAGGGAGATGAGCCCTTCTGCCCAGATTGCCCCCGTGAGAGCCGGGGGACGCGTGACTGTGTTTAGAAATAATTTTTTAATTGATTTTGTCATTAACAGTTCATCTACAATATTGATGCACGGATCCTGGGACGGATAGGAGGGACATTGTTTTCAACAATGAAGTTGTACTTTCCGATCGGTCATTATAATGGAGTTTAGCATTTCGCACTTTTAGTTGTTAACCACACCATTCTCTTCTGTTGTTTCCCTGGGAAACTGTAAATTATGACTCATTATGACAAATGGCGTTGCTCTTGCAGGATCAAGGGCCCCTGGTTCTGCTCTCTGGAAAGCCAAAGTGGGAAATTGGGACAGCAGTTTTCTGAGAATTTATTAATTTGCAGACTTCATTTTATAGCCCCCCTCATAATCAGATGGCAGATTTGTGAATTTTTATTTGGTAATCACAAAGTAATTCAAATTTAAACATTTCCTTGAATAATTATCTATAAAGTGCAGCAAGCCTGTTTTGTATACTTCATGCTTCAAATTGCTTTTTTTTAATTAACTAATTATGAATGCTGAGCAATGCTAAGATTTTGTCATCAAAATGGCTGAAATGTTTATAATTTTAGAAGTTGGAGGCATACTGTACGGCTATGGATTACAATTTGAGTGCCTGAATTGATGGCATTTCTGTCTCTGTTGTTGAGAAGTATAATCCTTAATATTTTTATAGATAAATATTCAAATCCCACCCATTCTTCCCTTAGGGTTGACCTATTTCAGAGCAGGCACTGGTTATTAGGGTATTTAAAGAGCGAGTTAGTGTGTTTTTCTTGTTTAAATCCAGAGATAATTAACAAGCCCCCACCCTTTTCCCCTTATTATAGTATTGAGTAGCACTCTTCCCTTAGGGTTGACCTATTTCAGAGCAGGGACTGGTTATTAGGGTATTTAAAGAGCGAGTTAGTTTGTTTTTCTTGTTTAAAGCCAGAGATAATTAACAAGCCCCCCACCCTTTTCCCCTTATTATAGTATTGAGTAGCATTGTGTTTTCTAAGAAAATTTTTCCATGTCACAAAATATTCTGTTGTATTTTAACAGTCTTTTGGCCTCTCAATACAAAGAGAAGTTGAGTTAGCATCATGATAAAGGAGAAATGATTATAAGGACCATTTTAATTTCTAAGTGTGCCACCTCTCCTGTGTTGTATAAATGTGGCCTTTCTCTTCTCCTCTAATCTGTGAGCTCCACCATTTTAGCTTGGGATAAACGACGCAGAAAAGTCATTTTCTTTGATACCGCATATGATGTCATTCATTTCTTATTTATATTTTTACCATTATTGGGAGGGCAGTGATAAAGTTGTAGATTTGATCTTGCTGAGATCCAGTGATTCTTAAACTGCTCTTAAATACGTCAGTCTGAAAATATTTGAACACTATTCCTAGATATCCTGAAAAACCCATAGGTTTTCTTTTTTAGTATTTAGAAATTTCAGATCAGCTTAAGTGACTTTTTGTGCCAAAAAAAAAATCTATTTCAGTGTCATTTAATTTATAGGTATCTTAGCATTCCCCATGTGGCTGTAGGTGTTAACAAGCATTGTCTCATTAATCTAAATTTCAGCTTATTTTAAACATCTGTCTTTATTCAATAATTATAAATGTTGTGCTTATGCTTGGGAAACAGGGAATTGGCTTCCTGTTAATGACTGTCATATTTTTTGTAGCTATGTTTCTGTCATGTGTGAATTCAGGAATATTTAGAACACCAGTGGTAGTGTAGTACCTATTATCAGGTGTATGACAAAAAGAACAAAGAAACAATGTATCATAAACTAATACTGTAATTGTCCCATTCAAATATTTGGAAACCCTATATAACTGTTCTAATTAATTTTGAAAGTTAAAAAAATAACGCAGAGACTCCCTTAAAATACGTATTGTCTTATTTTTGAGTCCTAACAATGATCGCATCATTGATACATCTCTTTGAGGTGGAATTTTAAAAGTACAACTGAAGTCGCCATTTTAACACTGTAATTAATAGGCCCAATTTTCTCATGTGTAGAATTTTTTTTTTCATATGGAGACCTCTGTAATTAATTTTATGTTGTTAGTGGAAAGTGCAATGATTTGAAGGTTAAAAAAAATAACGCAGAGACTCGCTTAAAATATGTATTCTCTTATTTTTGAGTGCCAACAATGATCGCATCATTGATACATCTCCTTGAGGTGGAATTTTAAAAGTACAACTGAAGTCGCCATTTTAACACTGTAATTAATAGGCCCAATTTTCTCATGTGTAGAATTTTTTTTTTCATATGGAGACCTCTGTAATTAATTTTATGTTGTTAGTGGAAAGTGCAATGAAATATTACTACAAGACTTTTGGGTAAGGTTATATCATGGGGATCTATTCTCGAGATTGTCCTAGTGTTTATGTCTAAGAATTTGTTTGAAACTATTGCCACTGCCCCCAAGGTAATATGCTCATTTTTATCTAGCTAGGCCATAGAATCGCTGAGATTTTAACAAATACTGATGTCCTGATTCAGCCCCAATTTTCTGATTTAATAGGTTTGGGCTTGGGCCCAAGAATATTAATGTTTTTTGTGTTTTTGTTTTTTACCAATTTACCCATTGTTTTAAAAGTATAGCATCACCCCGTCTAGTTCATAAACCTTTGATTTTCATTATTAAGTTTTAGCTGGTTTCCAATAGCATGAACACTGGGACTATTTCCATTAAAAACATAAAGTTAAAAAGAGACCATCACCAGCAACCAGAGCTAAATAATTCCATAAATTAATGCCGTTTCTATTGGGCCTGGCACGCGTGTATAAATTTAGCCGAAAGAACAGAACAGAGATGAAAGCCACAGAGCCAGAACTTGAACTGGGATCTCTAATGGAGATTAATATTTTCTTCAGCAGCCTGCCAGCTGAATCATGGTCTAATTAAATAGTTCAGATTTAGTGAGTTTGCATTTAAAGTATTAGCAGATCCGAGAACGGGCAAAGCTAAAATGACTTAGAATTTTTTTCTGTAAATGGGAAGTTAAATTATCACAGTAATTTGATTAAATCATTTCTAAATCTCACATGCTAAATCACAGCCTTTAAAGAATAGTTTGAAGTCTTAATTGCTGTTTGTGAGCATAGCTCTCTGCTATTTGTTCTCGCCTGATTTCCTGTGACATCCTATAATATATCTCCTGCTGGGCCCCAGAAGTGGGGAAGGTTGGGCTTGGGGTGGGCCTGGAAGTGACTGTGCCCTGACTTCAAGGATATAAAAACCTGCCATGTAGAAGGACATGTATTGTCCCAGTAGCTGGGACCAGGACCAACTACTGGTCATTGGAGACAGATTGGGGACAATATGAAGAAGACATTTCTAAAAATTAGCTTGGTTCCTTATCAAGTGGAACGCTCTACATATGTGGAAATGTCTTTGTGAAAATGTGGTATAGAGATTCCTGATGAAGATGGGAAGTTGAACGAGACAGGTTCAGGACAATTTCAACTCTTTTTAAAAAAATAAACATTTTTTTATGGATTTCAGAGAGAAAGGAAGAGGGAGAGAGAGAGAGAAACATCAATGATGAGAGGGAATCATTGATCGGCTGCTTCCTGCATGCTCCCTACTGGGGATCCAGCCTACAACATGGGCATGTTCCCTGACCAGGAATCGAACTGCGACCTCCTGGTTCACAGGTTGAGGCTCAACCACTGATCCACACCGGCCAGGGCAGAGAATGTCTTGAGTTCCAGTCCAGGAAACATGAACATTTCTAACGGGGAGGAATTCCTTCTTTGGGCTCCTTCAGGCAGGAATCAAGTCTTGAGCAGTAAATACATGTAAACAACTGTATTCCAGATTATTCAAAACTCTTTCAAAGAAATGTGTCATTAACCACCAAATATAAATAGCTCACCAAAAATATTGTGAAATGACTCAAAATAACCATGTAAAAGGAAAAAAATAAGCAAAACACAAAGAAAATTTAAAAACATGTTACTGCTTACAATAGCAGTCAATCTATTAATTACTTTGCCATAATTTTATCATATGCTTAGCCACTTGATTTTAAATTAGATTTTCTCTTTTTATGCCTGTGATCTGATATTTGAATTATATGAAAGATTAGGATAACTACGTATATCTTAGAACTCTGTATTCTTAGAGAAGCAGAATTATTAAACATTCAGAATTCCCCCCAAAGACCCCATTATGTATAATTAACTGATAAACTGTCATCAGAATCAATAAAACATGCTAAATGATTCAAACTTGTATATAATTAAGTGCCTCTTTTAGAGCTGTAACTTTTATACCCTCCCCTCGCAAGAATAATCCTGGCAACCCTGTTAACCCTTTCATTGCTTGATCAGATTGGATTTTTAAATGAAATTTCATAACTCATTAATCTAAAGGCGTTATTTGTATCTCAGCAGAGAAGCAGACTATGTAAGGGTCTTTTAAGGCACCGTGAATAGTAACTGAAAATTCTACAAGGAAACACAGTGTTAGGTCCAGGGTATAGACATGGAGTTTTAAAAATCTCTGTCATCAGCTTGTTTCTTGCCTTTTGGGATATGTGAGCTTTTTCAGGGTCAGGTCGGGATTATCCACAACTTCACCGCCATGGTACCGAAATTAATACTTTTCCTAGATGGCCTTCCATGATTGTTGAGTGAATGAATACATACGTGAATGAGGTAATGAATAACCTAGCCATGGTCATAATCTGTTAAAAGAAAGGTTCCCCTTTCTTTGTCTTAAGAAAAAAAAATACCCACACCCTTTCAGTAATGAATCTTTTATAGTAATTCCCATGTTCTTTTTTTTAAATATATTTTTTATCGATTTCAGGAAGGGAGAGGGAGATAGAAACATCAACAATGAGAATCAAAACATCAACAATGAGAATCATTGGTTGGCTGCCTCCTGCATGGCCCCCACTGGAGATCCAGCCTGCAATCTAGTCATGTGCCCTTGCCAGATTTGAACCTGGGACCCTTCAGTCTACAGGCCGACACTCTATCCACTGAGCCAAACCAGCGAGGACTAATTCCCATGTTCTTATGAAGCACTGAAAATTATCTACTCTAGGGAAATTTATACCCCACAAATAGTTCGGAAAGGGGAGATGCTGCGTTTAGAGGTTTCAGGGCTTAGAGGAGTGGACGGGTAACTGTTAACTTGCAGGATTCTGCTGCGCGCGGCTTCTCACGATCACTAACGGCCTGTGTCTGTCCTTTGCTTTGTCGCGCAGACTCCATGCACATAGAGGACGTGGAGGCCGTGCAGAAGCTCCAGGACGTCCTGCACGAGGCCCTGCAGGACTACGAAGCCGGCCAGCACGTGGAGGACCCGCGCAGGGCGGGCAAGATGCTGATGACGCTGCCCCTGCTCAGGCAGACCTCCACCAAGGCCGTGCAGCACTTCTACAACATCAAACTGGAAGGCAAGGTCCCCATGCACAAACTCTTTTTGGAAATGCTGGAGGCCAAGGTCTGACTAAAGGCCTCCTGGGCCGCCGTCTCCTCCTGCACGCCCGCCAAGAAAGGGAAAATAAACCCAAGCCTAATGTGGAAGAAACGTAGAGCTTAGTCCACGCCATCCCCAATCAGCAAAGACTGCACTGATCGCTTAGCAGCAAGACTATGAAGCAGCTTTCAGATTTCTCATCTTTTTTTTTCTTCTCATTTCTCTTCTTCTTTATGTTTTTTTTTCCCGTTCCCTCTCTTATTCCTCCTCTCCCCCATTTCTTGGCTTTCCTGATTACTGGTTCCCTCGCCCTCCCTCCCTCCCTCCCTCCCTACCTCCCTCTTTTTTCTCTTCTCACCCTTCCCTTTTCTTCTAAATTTTAAACAGCTCTAGTAGTAAGAAACATTTTATTTCCTTTCTTTTCCTCCCTTCCTTCCTCCCTCCCTCCCCGCTCTCTCCCTTTCTTCCTCTCTCCCTATCTGCTGCTGAACTTTTAAGAGGTCTCTAATTGAAGAGAGGTGGAAGCCAGCCCTGCCAAAGGAAGGAAATCCATAGTATGGATGCCAGTGAACTTAATTGTGAACCACAACGTCCCCCGTGACTAAGGAATCAAAGAGAAAGAACCAACGTAGCTAAAGTACAGTGCAACACGAACGGATCGACTGAGGGCAGTATCAGATTCCATGGGAGCAGCCCCTAATCAGACAACTTAAGCAACTTTGCATCGGCTGCTTCTTATCACTTTTCCATCTCGATCAGTTACAGCCATTTGATTCCTGAATTGTTTTCTCAAAGTCTTCCAGGTATTTGTTAGTTTAGCTACTAAGTAACTTTTTCAGGGAATAGTTTAAGCTTTATTCATTCACGCAATACTAAAGAGAAATGAAGAATACTGCAATTTTGTGCTGGTTTTGAACAATTATGGACAATAATGAAGGACACATGAATCCTGAAGGAAGATTTTTTTTAAAAAAACGTTTTTTTTCTTCTTACAAAATGGAGATTTTTTTTTGTACCAGCTTTACCACTTCTCAGCCATTTATTAATATGGGAATTTAACCTACTCAAGCAATAGTTGAAGGGAAGGTGCATATTCTCACGGATGCAATTTATGTTGTGTGCCCGTCTGGTCCCAAACATCAAGTTCTTTATACGCGAGCTCCAGTTTCCCTAAATGTTCTCTGACTTGAAGGATGAGATTACACCTACAGTGGCTCTGGGTGGTCACCTGTCATCACTGCGCCTGGAATCCAGATCTGTAGCATTTTCCGAAGCGCACCTCTCCATCTGGGAGGTGCCATCGCCATATAATTTCTAGCTGCCGCGGTGGTTAGTGATGCATTACTGCCTATTTGCAAAGTTACAGACCTTGTCCCGGAAGGAGCTGTGAGCCGGTCTTCATTCAAGAGTTGGAAGAACAACAACAACAAAAAAACCCCGTCAAAGATGACGGATGCCTGACCAAATTCTGAAACCTCTTGGTATGAGTTGACTCATTTAGGAATGTTTAATCTGTGGTTTTTAACCAAGAGCTAAGCCAATACAGCTGCTTTTCAACCAGTATTGTCCCAGCCAGAAAGTCAGGTTCCCGACGGTGGAGAGGTGTAATCTAATGAAGGAGTCGGTTAGATGCCCCCAAAACCTACAGTCGCCGAATACCCAAGAAACAGTAACCTCCATCAGATGCTATCCAATGGACCAGTGTTAGTAGCTGCTCCCTGTACCATGTGAACAGTCTTCTTCTATGTACACAGATGTAATTAAAATTGTAATCCTAACAAACAAAAAGAGATGTAGTTCAGCTTTTCAATGTTTCATGTTTGCTGTGCTTTCTCGGAGTTTTATGTTGCATTCAAAGACTGTTTGTCTTGTTCTTCTTGTGGTGTTTGGATTCTCGTGGTGTGTGCTTTTAGACACAGGGTAGAATTAGAGACAATATTGGATGTACAATTCCTCAGGAGACTACCGTAGTATATTCTATTCCTTACCCGTAATAAGGTTCTTCCTAATAAGAATTAAGAGATTGAAACTCCAAACAAGTATTCCTTATGAACAGATCCACATCAAAAATCATAATATTTTCAAAACAAGGGATAATTTCTCTAATGGTTTATTATAGAATACCAATGTATAGCTTAGAAATAAAACTTTGAATATTTCAAGAATATAGATAAGTCTAATTTTTAAATGCTGTATATATATGGCTTTCACTCACTCATCTCTCCCACAACGTTGTTATTAACTCGCTCTGTGTTGTTGCAAAACTTTTTTGGTGCGGATACGTTTCCAAAACTCTTGCTACTTGGTGTGCTTTAAACAAAATACCTTGGGTTGATGGTTCATCAACCTCATGCTAGAAATACTGTGTATCTATCATTAGCTATATGGGACTATATTGTAGATTGTGGTTTCTCAGTAGAGAAGTGATTGTAGTGTGATTCTAGATAAATCATCATTAGCTATTCATTCAGATGGTCAATAACTTGAAATTTATAGCTGTGATAGGAGTTCAGAAATTGGCACATCCCTTGAAAAATAACAGAACAATCCAACTCCTGGGAAAATAAAAAGGTGCTGATTCTATAAGATTATTTATATATGTAAGTGTTTAAAAAAAAGATTATTTTCCAGAAAGTCTGTGCGGGGTTTAAGTTGCTACTATTCAACCACACTATATGTAAATGAAATATATACAAGATATACATCGTTTTTACTGTATCACATTAAAGTACTTGGGCTTCAGAAGTAAGAGCCAATCAACTGAAAACAGGAGATGGAGACATGTGGAAAGAAGAGAGGACAATTTTAAGTTTTCAGTTTAAGTGAAACACATACCCCATAAATAGGAAATACAATGAACAATGCAGATTTAAAAGTACTGCACGGGCTTTAGGGCAAATGCCCCGCTTAAAACCTCGCTTGAGGTAAGTCTTTTCGAGTTTCAGGCAAGACCATTTACTTAATGTGAAGTTTTGGGAAGTTATGTTTGGGAAGTAAAGGTGTATGTTTTAGCTTTATGATTTTAATTTTGATTTTGTTTCTTTTCCAGTTGGTTCTTATTTAAAGCAATATGATTGTGTGACGACCTGCTGTTACTCTTGTGTTTCAATCAGCTCAGATTGTTGTATTTATTCCACTATTTTGCATTTAAATGATAACATAAAAGATATAAAAAATTTAAAACTGCTATTTTTCTTATAGAAGAGAAAATGGGTGTTGGTGATTGTATTTTAATTATTTAAGCGTCTCTGTTTACCTGCCTAGGAAAACATTTTATGGCAGTCTTATGTGCAAAGATCGTAAAAGGACAAAAAAAAAATTTAAACTGCTTATAATAATCCAGGAGTTGCATTATAGCCAATAGTAAAAAGAATAATAATAATAATGATAATAATAATAAAACCATGTCTATAGCTGTAGATGGGCCTCACATCTGTAAAGCAATCAATTGTATATTTTTGTGATGTGTGCCATACCGTGTGCTCCAACCAATGTCCATTTGTGTAAATGTATTTATTTTATATTGTATATATTGTTAAATGCAAAAAGGAGATATGATTCTGTAACTCCAATCAGTTCAGATGTGTAACTCAAATTATTATGCCTTTCGGGATGATGGTAGAGCAATATTAAACAAGCTTCCACTTTTGATTGCTCTTCCGTATGGTGTTTCTTTATTTCCCTCCAGACGAAAGAACCAAATCAATAAACATCGCCCTTTGTTGCTTCCATTGAGAGAGTGGCTCTGAGTACCTGTTTCCTAAAAATAAAGCAGGGGTTTAAATAAGAGCTATATAAAGGCTTGTCAGAGTGAATCCGAGGGCGCAGAGAGACGTTTTGCATATTTAAGAGTATGCAAAGCGTCTTGTGGCACATTAGAATTCATTCTGACAAGCCTTTATATAGCTCTTACTTAATCTCCAAGCATCTCCACATCATTCCGCATTACTCAAAATCATCGCCTCCATGTCAATGTCACAACAGAAAACTTTCCCCCCCTATTTTAAGATCACATTAAAAACCAGAGATACCTATTATTTCCCTCCATCCACAATTAAATCATGTTTTTGCACGGAGCTCGTCAGCCAGCTGCAGGCTTTCTGGAGCAGCCGTGGGGTTGCCGACCAGATTTCCTGGGTGAGAAATCCACAGATCGGTGAGCGGGTGAGCATGGGGCAGGGAGCTGCCTTCTAATGCCAGAGGGGTGAGCAGCAATGCTGACAGCCAGCGGCCTCCCCTCGCCTGGTTCGCCCGGAGGTCGCAGCCCTCGCAGCCTGGGGTAAGCTGTGCGCCCACTGGACCCTCCTGCAGCCTTCGCCCAGGTGCTGATGTGCGAGTTCTGGTCGTCTCTGCCCAGCTTGTGAGTGTTTTGTCAGGCGTCTGTGGCTAGTTCTCAGAAGCAAGTCGATGACACGGTTTTAGGGGCATGAGATTTACCTAAATCGCAGGCGCAAGCAACAGAACTGTCTCCCCGCCCCCCCCGCCCATGTTCATGTCCTGTGAGTTGCAATGGCTCAGCATAGTATCTGACAATGTTTGGGGGGGTGTTTACAAAGTATTTTGGGGGAACTGAGACTCTGCAAGATACAAACCTAAAAGGAAAAGGCATGCCTGTAATCTTCCAGGGATGTCCTCATTTAAAAATACAGTGTCCCCCCCAAAAGGTACACACACGTTGGCATCTGATAGCTTGATGTTTCTTTCTTTTTAGATTTAACCCATTGGAATAAATAATTTATTCAAAATGGGTATACAGTTTGGGGACACCCTGAATATACATGCGTTTTAAGAACTGAAATATCAGAACTCTCTTGCTGACATTTCACAATTTTTACAATTTGGAATGATTACAGAGCGACTTCTCAGGGACTGCCATGTTGGTCAGAGATGCCTGTGGTGTAAAGAGAAAAATAACAAAATCGGAGTTTGGCATTTTATCAGGTTGTATTTCTGGATACAGAGAACAATGAGTAACTCTGACCAATGGATTCTGTTGTGTGTCTCCAAGGGATCACTTTTATTTGCACCTGTTTTTTTATAAGTGATTTTCTCCTTTAAAGTAGTGGTTTCCAAACGAGGCTGCGTATGGGAATCACCGGGGAGTATTACGAACGCCATCATATTCCCCAACCCCACAGACTGGGGGTTAATTGGTCTGACATGTGGCCTGGCCTCTGGAATCATGAAAACCCCAAAATCTCCAGGTGATTCTAGTGTGAAGACAAGAGGAGGGAACCGCTGCTTTACATTTTATACATTTTTCAAATCAGCCATGAACATCCTAAATTGAAAAAAAAAACAACACAACTTTTCCTACATTGGCTCTGAATTTTTCGGAGGGTTTTAGACCATTTTAAAAAATATATATATATTGAGACAAAAGGACTTAACCTCTTAACTCACAAATCCAAAGGCAATGCAATACCCCTGGATTGTTTTGACCTTCACACTCCCCACCCCCATGTTCCTCCTTCCTCTCCCTCTGCTTCTCCAGCCCACGTGGAGAACACAGCTGGATGATGACGCCCAGGCCTCAACTCTGCTTATGCCCCATAGAAAAATAGACAACTGCTCAAAAACTTGCGAAGAATATGTCACAATCTTTTTTTTTTAAACTTTTACTGCTACTCCTTTGGTCCTTTCATATGCTTTAAAATGGATTTGGGGGTGGTTCAAAACAACATTTTTTCCCTAAAAAGCAAAAACAGCAACAAAATTGAAACAAAATTGATTTCTTGGAATGACTTCTCTTACCCATATTTTCCAAGGTGCTGATTTAGGTAAGAGGTAGAGGATGAGACAGAACGTAGATAGACTACTTCACTCTTGAGCCTGTGTCAAAACTTCAGGTACACTTTGCTAAATGTGAAATTTAATCTTTGACCTATCTAGAAAAGACAAGATAGGTTTTTGTTTCATCCACGGTGGTTTTACCTACTGAATAGATAGTTCCACAGTCCCGTGGATAGAGAAGTGTTTAAATAAGTATTCCCAACCCTTTCAAATCTCTCAGTCTAGCCTCATGCTCTTGGGTTGTATGGAGAAAAACAAAACAAAACCAAGCAAGTAACAGTAGATTGATTGCACGCTACGTCTTATTATGAAACAAAATAGAAAAGAAAGGAATTTCAAAATATAATCCCCCTTCCCCAGCAGTATTTGTCTTGTGCTCCATGAAGTTAAAGGTCTGAAATAATGTGCCCATCAGGGGCTCAATGTTGCATGTCCATCCCAGTTGGTCCAAGGGCTTGTTATGATGGTAATGACCTACCGGAACGTGAGCTTGGATTGCAACAATGCAATTGCTACCAGCTCACCCGCTGGGAGAAATATTTTATTATTGTCAAATGTCCTCCATAGAGATTTGTTTTGCCTGTTCCTGTTTAAATTAAATTCAAAGCAGAACTGCATTAGTATTTCTCTGGAGTATATTTGAGATAAACAACTAGCCTCAAAAGTTAGGATTCCTGGCTAGTTCAAATTTGTTTATTAGCAGAAAAATTACAATAGGTGACACCATCGCTGCAGGAATATGATGACTGCAGCCACACAAGAGATTTACGTACTGAGTCCATGGCCTAAAACTCCCTTTTTCATTACAGATGCCAGCCAGATTAGTAATTAACTATGGCATCCATTGTACAACCGTAGAAAAGGAAAGACATCCCAATATACGAATGCAGTGCCATAGCATGCCACAGAAATTCGGCCATGAGAAAATTTGTGCCAAAAAAGAAGTGTTTTTTAAACTTAACACATTGCGCACTAGTAGTTTTATTGCTAGCTTTACCCAGTGGCCAGATAAGTTTCTATTGAACGAGTACAAAAAAAGGTTTACAAAGGATCGTACTTTAAAAAGCGATTCGCTTGTAAGAACATGTAATAAATAACTTTGAAAGGCCATGGCTATTTAATTTTAAGGCGTGCCTATAACATTTATGTAAAACACTGTGTAATATGAAAACAGGAGAATGCTCCTGATCTGCCCACAATGTAAACTTAAGACTGTCTGTGTGTGTAAAAGTATTTTCAGCCAACAACGTGGAAGCCAAAAACATGAATGAAAAGGCTCTTTACGCACACAATATACTTTTTCCGATATTATTTTTAAAAAGAATTGAAAAGAATGTCCTAGGCCAAATGGAATTATTTGGACCATTTTGCTGGAGGCCCTATACCACAGCTGTGACAGAAGACTCCAAAACAGTGAAGCTTATGTCAATACAAATTTTGTTGCTGGCAGTGAAATGAGAATTGGACCTTATTCCCCCTCCCCCCCGCAAATGCCTGTGACCTTGGTGAAAATCATAGTGGCCTGTGAGCTTCGTAATGGACGACTTTGGAGACCTGGTTTTAGGAAATGCAAACACGGCTGGGAGGGGTCGCTAAAAGGGCCTCACAGGGAGACGCTGCAGACTAAGCAGGAGCATTAAATCGTTCCATTCACACTCCGACTCAATCTGCCAGGCTCAGGCGAATGTCACAGTTTTGCTGGGAAGTGAAGAACTGGCTGCTATTGAAAAAATAATAATAATAGAAGGGGGGTAGGCTCAGAAAACCAAAGTCAGAAGAAGAGCATTTTCCAAAACAATGTCTGGAGCTACGCAAGGGTTGGCGTTATTCCCTTTCAGTGTGTGATTCCGTATTTCCACACATGAAACACACTGCTCACTTATGTTTGAAAACACCCTGCAGGCACCTTTGTATTAATCGCCCTGAAATTCGTTATCTCCCACTAAACTGGTTTATTTGCCTTTGGTCTTCCTTCAACTGTATGTATTGGGGAAAAAATATCCCTTGCTCCACAGAAACAGATACAAAGGTGGGCCAAAAGGAACGAATCTGTACAGTTGTTTGTATGGAAAATAATACAATAATAATACGAGCATGAACTTTCATGAAGTCACAATGGTGAACCTACTTTTGCCCACCCCTGTATGTGGTTGAGTGTAATTTCTGGGCTGGCTAATGAGGACAATGATGTTTAGAAACGACGTTTAGATATGACACTCGGGGAATTCGGAGGCACCTGACTTCCTTGCGCTAGTTTACTAAGATTTGGGATAGCCCGGGGCAATGATCCATGATAGATAAACGGATAGATGTTTCATGGGTGGGCGTTGGTTGAGTCAGTTACACGGGGTTCAAACCCCAGCTCTTCCCCTAACCAGCTCCGTGACCTTGCTCCTCAAGTCTATTCAACTTCAACAAATGGGGATAAATATAGCACCAAAGGGTTGTTATTAGAATTAAAGTAGGTAGTTTAAGGAAACACCTTACCTTCTTCACTAATGGCGAAAATTCATGGTTTCCCCGTTTTTGTTTTTCTTCTTTTTGCCAAAGGAAACGGGGCGAAAAAGTCATGAGGGCGGGAGCAAAGCACGCGTGGTATTTTGCAGAACAAGCACCCCCGGCTTCTCTAAGAAAAAGTAAACAGAAAGGCCTCACGTGCATGTCACTGTGGTGACCACAGTGAGGAGGTGGATGGGGTGGAGGACAGCACAGGGGGCACATGGTGACGGACAGACAACGCACAGATGCCGTGTTACAGAACTGCACCCCTGAGACCTATATAATTCCATTAACCAAGGTTACCCCAGTGAGTTAAATTATAAAAAAAAAAAAGAAAGTTGGCCTCTGCCACGTGGCTTTTAGGCAAGACCTACAAGTGCACCTGGTTTCATTATGCAAAGAAATCCCGCGAGAGTTTTCACTTTTGCGACAAGAGAGACGTAAAGTGAGACTTGCGTGGGGCTCCTGCTTTACGGCAGCCACGCACGCACACAGTCACGCACGCGCAGCCAGACGGCCAGGCGCACACGCAGGCACACACACATATTCACACGCAGCCACGCGTGCAGCCACATACACATTTACTCACAGTTACACACACATTTACACACAGTTACACATTTACACGCAGCCACGCGGGCAGCCATGCACACATTTACACAGTTACACATTTCCACGCGGCCACACATGCTGCCACACACGCGGCCTGGCCCCCCCGCCCCCCCCCTCCTTCGGGCCCAGCTCAGCGCCAGGTGCTGGGCCCCTGCGCCTCTGCCCGCAGCCCGGCTGCCTCCTGCTGGATTCCGCGCCCCCGTTAGCGCCCTGCACCCTCAGGTACCGAAACGCCCCTCAGGCGCTGAGCTTATCACAAGTGAGATTTAATCTCCCGTGTGGATCGCGGGGAGCAAAATAGGCGTGGTGCGTGCCTGGCGTGGGGCCTGGGAGCGCTCGGAAAAGCTTGCCTAGATGTGACTCCTCGCTGCTTCGCTTTATGGCGCTTCCACTTGCAGGAAGGTTCCCGGGAGGCCGCTTTTGCAAAGTGCGGGAGCCTGTGGCAGCCGGGTCGCCTGTCTGGCGTGGACAGAGCTGCAGGAGCGCGAGCTCAGCGGGGGCTGGGGGTGTGTGTGTGTGACTGGGCTGTGCAGTTTGGCTGGAAACCAGCGAGCACCTGCCTGTGCGCGGGGCCCTGAGCGAGGTCTCTGAGTGCATTTAACACGGGATGCTCGCAGCAGCTTTAGGAGACAAGATCTATTCATGTCTCATTTCATAGATGGAAAAAAAAAGGAGACTGGGAAGTTCAGTGACTTGTCCAAGGACCATACTGCTAGTCCGCGTTTCAACTACATTTCTATCTCCTAAGCCTCATGTCTTAAAACTTGCATCCTGTATTTAATAGTTTCTCAAATTTGAGTAATAGTACATCTTTTTTTTTTTTCTTAAATTGAACCAGGGAGACACAGGATTGAATTCATGCTATTGCTTTTTTCCGAAATACTGTCTCCATCTGCTGCTATCACCTTCGTTTCCTTCCTCCGTCGCAAGTGTCCTTGTGAATCCTTGGAAAATGTGTAATATTGGGGTGTGTGTGCATAAGAACTGTAATATGCAGAAGTAGTGCTGTGCTGACTGTCTTGTTTTTTACTTTTCATTCTTCACTGAACTTTTAGGATGTTTTTAGGAGGAAATCTGCATAAAAACATATCACATTCTATCTGTTCCCCTTGTGATGAACGACAAGGTTGCTTTTAATTTCTTAATCGCAAAGTGAACGTGTTTGGATGTTTCTCTTTATGGATAGATGTACTTTTTTTTAAAGTTATATACCCAGGAGAGGGTTATTGAATTACCATTTGTATTTTATTTTCACTCCAAAAAGTTATTCTATAGAAGCAGATCTGTTGGAACTCCTCCTAGCAGTTTCTTTAGGTTTCATCTTCCCTCAGCAACACATAATTTTATTTCACTCTTAAGTTTTTGGCATTATTTTAAAAAACGGTATATTACTGTTTTGCCCTCCATTTCCCTGAATCCCTGTTCTTATTTTTGTACCAGGTCAGGCTTCCCTTTCTGTGAATCGTCTATTCATCATCTTTGCTCTTTTTCTTCTATGCGGATGCCTGTGATTTTCTTGTTCATTTGCAGGAGATCTTTGTATATTCAAGATTTTGACTTCATCAGTTTCAGGTTTTGCAAATGTCTTCTCTTAGTCTACCATACATCAAGTATTTTCGGCCTTGGTCTTTATCCACTAGACATTAATTTTTATAGAGTCTAATTCATCCATTTCACCATTATGCTTTCATAGTTAAAATAATATCTTTATAATTTTTTTTTGGCAATTGCACAAAATTTCTTTTCGGGCACTAAGTACTCTCTCTCTCTCTCTCTCTCTCTCTCTCTGTCTGACGCCCCCCTTTCAGGCCAGCGGTGTCTCCAAATGTCCTGACATCAAATCCTCTCCTGTGTCTTCGAAGCCACGAATGTCTACTGTTCCTTCCTCCTTTCCCACCTTTGCTCATGGTCCCTCCCCACTTTATTGGGTGAAACTACGTGGACTCATTCCCAGTGTAACTGCCTAGAGACAGTGGTCGGCAAACTCATTAGTCAACAGAGCCAAATATCAACAGTACAACGATTGGAATTTCTTTTGAGAGCCAAATTTTTTAAACTTAAACTATATAGGTAGGTACATTGTTATTAACGTAGTTAATTAGGGTCCTCCTAAGGCTTAGGAAGAGCCACACTCAAGGGGCCAAAGAGCCGCCTGTGGCTTGCGAGCCGCAGTTTGCCGACCACGGCTCTAGACTGAAACTGCCCCATACCTTGCACTAAAGCAAAGCATAGACGTAGAGTTATAAATAAAAGGTCTTATAAAGCAATCCTTTTAGCATACTGACTGAACAATAGTTCTCTCCCTCTACCCAGCCACGCAAATTCCTATTTTTAATTTGTTAAGACTGTGTTTTGTGCTTCCTCACACAAAATCCGCATGGCACTTCTGTCCACAGAGCATTCCCGGGCCTGTGTCAGAGCTGGGAGCCATCTGGCCCCGTTCCTGTTTTCCTTGTGCCAGATGCTTGGCGTGGACGGGGAGTTCGTCCTCACCCCTTGCCCACTCCCCGCCCCTCAGTGTAAGGTTTATGTTCCTTGGAGTCAGGTGTAAAAGCAGAGGTATTTTTCTTGAAAGTAATTCTGCATCATCTCCTGTTCCACGTACGCTTTGCAGACACACCCAGTGGAATTGGAGAGGCGTTAAGTTACTGCTTTCAACTAGTTTTAATAACGTTCTGTAAGAAGCCGTTTTCAAAATGTCACGCCCTTGCTTGCAAACTGACACAACCGAGGTAGAACACCTTTCACACCACAGCCATACCTCTTTGGTCTTCCGCAAATGAAGGGAGAGTAAAAGTTTAATCACAAAAAAGGGGACTAGAAATCTTTTAATTAAAGGAATTTTTTTTAAAAAAAAGGAAAACAAAAGTAATAGTTATTTCAATTAATCTTCCTAGCATGGCCCTTGTGGGATCTGTGGTTATCTTCATTTTTTTTTTAGGTTAGAAAACAGAAAAAAAATAACCTGGAGCAAGTAGGAGAGAATGAGACTTGTATCCAGGTCTGTATGCCCCCCAAAAGCTGTGTGTTACCCATTATGCCAAGTAGCCTCTCAGAACAAATAACTGCATGAGCAAAGCAAGATGAAAATAGGAGAAACTAGAAAAAAGAGGGGCAGTGGTTGGTTTCTTTCATATGACGCTTTCATGTCGCTGCTATGGGTAATTAAATGGTTTTCTTCCTATAATGTTATTTTTTGTTTGCTTGATTCTGGAACCAGTGTATGATTTCTGAGTAGAACCTTGCTAGATGTTGAAAAAGATTTTAATTTGCTTTTTAAATATTAAATTAGAATGTCAATGGAATGTTATTTTAATTGAATAATACACTTGGATATTTGTATCCGTGCGTAGTGAAGAAAAAAAGTTGACAGTGGCTGATAAGAAAAACATCTGAGAGTTAGAGATGTCCATTTGCAGTCAGTTGGGAGCTAGATGGGAGGAGGAACCAAAACTCAAATTCTCCTGCCTTTTGCTTTACTTCCCAGAAGTCAGAGAATGTCCCTGGTGTGCCCTGGTTTAGCTCTGGGAGGTGGTCTCCTACAAAGACAGAGGAGACTGTTCTGGATTCTTCCACGGTCGGGTGACCTGTACTAAGAGGTGCAGCTAAGATCGGACCTCAGGCTAACGTAGTACAAAGCACTTGCCCTTAACCTTGACACCCTCCTGTCTTAGACCAAGAATGGACCAGATTAATGGGTGCGATCCCTTCTTTCATTTCATGATCATGGAACAGCTGATAACATTCTGAGAGTAACTTTTTTTTTCCTTTTTTGGATGTTGCCCATCAAAGAACACACATCTAGTGTTTACAGAAATAAAAGTTCTCTTCCATTTCTTCCTGTCAGGGTAGACAGAGGGTTTATGTGCTTCTCTGGGAAGAAAAGGAAATACAGCTGTTTTGCAGGTAATAACAGTTTATTTTATGTCCTATTTTCTTTAACAGTGATTGCTCTTACTTGGAAGCTCTCCTGGCATTTTGTAGGCAATAAACACATAAAAAGAATGCTCTTGGCAGGGAGTTTCACAGGCCTGGCTCCCGGTTTATAATCCCTGGCAAAGGCATCAGCAACTTGACCTCAGATCCGTTTATCAATATGTCCAATAGAATCACAGGGCCAGAACCACGCCTCCGAGGTCGTCGGGTCCACTGTTCCATCAGTGGCACCTCCAACACCACTGTGAGTCAAGAAAGAACCATGCCAGTTCGAGCAAAAGCGGGGTAACGTGTTTCCTGCAGGAGAGAAACAGAAATGAAAACGTGACTATTGCAAAGTAAAACTCTGTCATTTCATGCTAATAACACTTACTTGCTCTCTGACTGAGCATCTTTGTCTACGCTCAGAGCTAGTGCAGAGCATAACTATGAAAGAGACCGTTTGATGTCTCAGCAAAGGCCTTTGGAGGCACCCCCCTTGCTCACCCTCCATAACCTCCTGCTGCCCTGAGCTCCCCAAGGTCCCATTCCCAGTGGCCCCAGGGGACAAGTCTTGTTCTCTGAACGTCTTCTGATCTCCATTTGGGTCTCATTGGGCTTTATTTGCTACTAATAAAATTATTCCAAATGAATGGGCATGGGCACCCGTTCAAGGCACTGAATTATTTCCCATTTTTATTTTTGAAAATTGAAGTTCCTATTTAAAAGTAGTGCTCTGGCCCTAACCGGTTTGGCTCAGTGGCTAGAGCCGTCGGCCTGCTGACTGAAGGGTCCCAGGTTCGATTCCGGTCAAGGGCATGTACCTTGGTTGTGGGCACATCCCCGGTAGGGGGTGTGCAGGAGGCAGCTGATCGATGTTTCTCTCTCATCGTTGTTTCTAACTCTCTATCCCTCTTTCTTCCTCTCTGTAAAAAATCAGTAAAATATATTTAAAAAAAATAAAAGCAGTGCTCTGAACTAAGCATAATGCTACATGCTTTATATAGATGAGCTCTGACTCTTCCACGAGGCCCGTGAGGTGGGTCATTATGGAAGAGGAACAGGGGCCTGGAGAAGGATAGAGATTTGCTTAAGGCCACGTGGAGACTAAGTGGGAGCCGATGGTGGCAAAACCTGTGCTTTTCTCTTGCTCTCCATTTTCTCCCATGACTTTTCAGTTGTGGCCATTGGAGATGATGCTAAAATTATATGCTTCTCAAGCATCAGGCAGATCCTGTGTAAGAGTCAGAAAGGAGGAGGGGTGCTTAGTAGGTCTATCACTCGTCAGCCGAATCAGCTCTGGAATGTTCTATCCTCATTCATTCTCTCACTTCTTACGAACATCTAATGGCATACTAATAATTATAATACCCTATCATACTCCTATAATTGTATAATACTTCATGATATTATTTCACCTACATCAAGAATTAGATCTTGGCCTGGCCACTGTGGCTCAGAGGTTGAACTTTGACCTATGAATCAGGAGGGCACAGTTTGATTCCCGGTCAAGGCACAAGCCCTGGTTGTGGGTTGGATCTCCAGTGTGGGGACATGCAGGAGGCAGCCGATCAATGATTCTTTCCCATCATTGACATTGATGCTTCTCTTCCTCTCCCTTCCTCTCTGAAATATATATATATAATCTTGGCCTCACATGAATATCTCCTGGACATTTTAATGTTATAGGGCTGGACTGGGAGGCACAGTGGAAATTTGGGATAATGTTATAAATGTTATTTTATCCCATTGCTAGGGGTCTTTGAGGGAACTTTTTATGAGCGTGAGTGGTTAATGTTTGCTTGTTTTAATGGCAGTGTGTTCAGGAAGGAAGAGATGCAGAAAATCTCATGACCCACCACAACTGATGATAGATCCCGAGGTCAGCAAGTCCATGGGGAAACAGTTAAGCACAGTAGTGCGCAATTTATCAGGACACTCTTGATTAAATCGGTGACCTCCGGGAGAGTGTGGCTCATGGTTCTGAGAATCAGGCTCTCTGAGTGACCCCCTGAGC
Source organism: Myotis brandtii (assembly GCF_000412655.1). Lineage (NCBI taxonomy): Eukaryota > Metazoa > Chordata > Mammalia > Chiroptera > Vespertilionidae > Myotis > Myotis brandtii. The sequence continues at coordinate 2,300,113 of NW_005370328.1, forward strand.
ATACATATTTCAGCATTTTAGAGATCGGTTAGAAGATCGGGTCAGATGAGAGCCACCCCTGGAACACAGTCGGTCCCCAGGCATCGGCAGTGGGTCCAGACGGAGGTATCTGTGCGCTCATCAGAACAGAACAGGTGCTGCATAGAGTGTCCTCAGGGGAAGGGCAGGTGTCCAAGCCACTCCCACGTGGTCAGCCGCATCGGGGCGCCTGTGAGCAAGCTGAGGCATGGCTTCAGAAACGTCTGTCTAGACACAAGCTGTCGGGAGACAAACACCATAGTCCTTACGCATTTACAGGCTCTACCAGGGCTGGAGGCACGCTGACCTTTGTCTACTTTTGCATAAGTGGGGAATATTGCATTGCAGTGGGTTCTAAAAATATGGACAACCGTGTTCGGCAGCAAAGCTAAAAATCTGTCATTTCACGTAAGAATTTCTGAATGGGCTCCGTTACCACAAACCGTATGGATTTTGCACTCTTAGAATATGGGGCAAGGTGACAGGGCTTATACCTAGAGAAAGAAGACTCTTCCCTTTGCTCAGAGATTTTGTTGTAAATGTTTGCAATCCGCCCACACAGAAGGGTCTCTTGTATGATTAACTGTTAAGAATTTTAATAGCCAATTCTTCACAAGGAGTCTCTGGCATATCAGCAATATTACTAGAAGTTCAGGGTTTTTTGTTTGTTTGTTTCTGTTTTTGTTTTATAGCTTTTGAAGTTTCTGAGATTATCTGGCAGATGTAGCTCTCATTACATTATCTTAATATTCCTAATAAATCGGAGGTTGTCTCATGCTGGTGAGGTGGTTTTGCCTGGCACTTTCAAGCCTCCCTATCAGCAAGTCTTACCAGTATTGCTTGGATAATATTCAACATAAGTCTATAGTAATAAGTTAAATGTGACTATGGAAAGATCTCTAGAAAAAGCCTATCTAATATGAATGTGCACATCAAATACCTGTATAATTTCTGTGATTAATATCATTTAATATTTAACACTACTTCACATAATACCTGGGACACAGCAGGGCCTAACTATTGTATAAGGAAACTGATGTGCATAACACTGATAACACTGACATATTGAAAGAAAAAAATCAGATACTAAACATTAGTTTTAGCAGGTAGGTTAGTTGCTCTGGTAGCCTCCACTCGCTGGAGGAAACAAAACAAATCAAAACAAAAGATAAAGCAGGTTTAAAAGGCACTATCCCCACTAACCTATTATAAAGGGTACTTACTTTCATTGATGTGTGGAGCTGAAAACCATAGCTTAAAAAGCATAGTCCGATTTCAAAAGGTTGGATGGGTACTCAAACACAAGTGTAGAATTTATATATCACATTATAATTATACTAGAGGCCTGGTGCACGGATTCGTGCACCGGTGAGGTCCCTCAGCCTGGCCTGTGGGGATCAGGCCGAAACCGGCTTCCGGCATCCCCGGTGGCGTTCTGGATTGTGAGAGGGTGCAGGCCAGGCCGAGGGCCTCTAGTATGCATATAAGATCTTTGGTTAGTCTCTTCCCACCTTCCCCCTCCCCCTCCCCCCTTCCCTCTGAGATTCATCAGTCTGTTCCATGTTTCCATGCCTGTGATTTCCTCTCCTGCATTGAGTATCTGCCACCAGGTGGTCAGTGGGCTTCATAGCTACTTGTCGGTGGGTCGGTCACCCGGTCGCTTAGGCTTTTATATATATAGATTGCATATAGAATTTTTAGGATGTCTCAAAAAATGTATACACACTTTAACAACTGATAACTCACTTAATTTTCACTCCTTTTCAGGTTTAACAGACACTGACTTTATAAACATTCAAAGTGTGTACACATTTTTTGGGACACCCTGTTTATGTGAAATTGCATGGGATAGCTATTGATCACCCAGAGGCATCAGGGAATGGGATAGGAAAAGCCAGCCTCTGTTGGGAAAGCATTGTGATATGTGCATAGGTCATTTACCCACCGTGACTCTGATGACCTACACTCTCATTCCCATTGTACGTGGGTCCTGAGGCGGGGAGGGAAGAAGAATGTGTCTGAGGTTGTGCATCTTACAGAAATTGAGCCAAACATCTGCGGCTCCCAAGCTGTTAATCCCTAATTCCACCTCATCGCCCGTCTCCTCCTGTCTTCATTTGTGCCATACCACATCAAACACTGCGCACATCTTTTATTTATTTGTCCTGTTTTGCCTTGAAACTGCATTTCGAATATTCTTCCTTGGCCTCCTAAGCTTGCTTTTGCTGAGCGGGTAGAGGAAAACGAAGATGAGAGTTTGTCCAGAATTTAGTCTCTGGTTGAACAAGGCTGACCCGCACTAAGAAAAAAAAAAGGTAAGTCAGAAAATAAATCTGTAATTATCATCTATTCAAAAAATAAAATGTAGGCACTGGAAAGGACTTCAGAGGCCTCCTCCTTCATTCCTTTTGCAAATGAGGAACGAGAACCTCACAGTGGTGCGTTTAGTTATAACTCATTAGTCAGTCACTCAGAAGATGGGCAGCAGGGGATTTTATGGGAACATTATTCGGGCAGGGATTTGCAGGAAACGGGCTGCTGTTTCTCACTTGGATTCTTGGCGTTCTTTTTAAACCACGTTTGCGAAAATAAAAACACATCTTTTGAATAAATGGATCTCTGCCATGTTGTTGCCCAGGATTATGCTTCCTAAGGGTTGGATGGAATCAAACTAAAAGGGAAAACAAACAAACAAACAAAGAGGGGAACTAATCTTTGCAGATTAATTTGGTTCTCACACCCCAGTTTATGAGGCAGCAATCTTCCATGCTTATTGATTATCAGACAAGCCTGCTAATCCCCTTAAGGTCATTAAGTGCACTTAATTAAAGAGCCGTTAGCAGGCTTCTCTTTACTGCAGCAATGTGGCTGTTAAAAGTGATTTGTACTTTACCAATACGGTAGCTATTAATCTGGAGGTCAATTTGTCATTTATATTTCCCCAAACAAATATATTTGGGAGGTCACGTGAGCAGTGATATTTGTCACGGGGCCTCTGGACGCACTGTATCTGTAATTGTCAATTAAGAAGAAAAGTCTGTCTCAGACAGTGGTTCTCAACCTTCCTAATGCTGCGACCCTTTAATACAGTTCCTCATGTTGTGGTGACCCCCAATTTCATTGTTACAAATTGAACATAATTAAAGCATAGTGATGGATCACAAAAACAATATGTAATTATATATGTGTTTTCCGATGGTCTTAGGCGGCCCCTGTGAAAGGGTCGTTCAACCCCCAAAGGGTTCGCGACCCACAGGTTGAGAACCGCTGGTCTAAGAGAACAGTGTCACGCCCAGTTATCATTTGCGGAACAGTCTCATATTTTCTCCCTTTTGCGAACGGTGCTATAGGAAATAGTGTTGAGTTGAAAACTCGGATAAATTCATGTTGTGGAGGAGTCGTTCCAGAGACAGGTTGAGAAACCAAACACACACACAAAACTGAGTTTGCAAAATTATCAGGTGGATGTCACAGGTAGCTGAATTTATTATATGTAACTTTACAGTGTAGTTGTAGGAATATGCAGATGTTAGGATTTATTGACTGGCCCACCATAGCATTCTCCAAATTACAGTGTGAAATGTTAGACCATGATCAATGGGGAGAGGAAAGGCTATAGTGTTTTTCGTGAGGCCAGCAGGAATATATAGGAGTGCCATGTCATTGAGTGACGGGTAGGGAGGTCTCTGCCCTTTCTGACTCAGATCTCTTTGCAACCCCAGTGTCTGCCCTCAGAGCTGAGCACGTGAGCAAAACCTACAGTGCAGTGGCCGGTATAGTAGGCAGAACCTTTGGCCAACTAACACCAGTCAGGTTACCCTCCTGGCTCTAGGGTGTGAGTGTTACGGCTCTGAGATTGTCTAGTGATTCTAATTTTGCTCTTGGGATGGAGACAAACGGTTTAGGGTAATTACCTGGCCCCTTTGGGACTATCTCTGACGTAGTCTCCTTTTGTATTTCCAGCCGTTAACCTAACATAACTACTATTTCAGATGCCCTAGTGTGGTAGCAGGAGAGCAGTTAGATGCACCAGGGCTCCGATTAGGAAGTCCTCAGGCGGCCCTCAGCAGAGGGTTAACCCCTGCGGTGGGAGCCAGTCAGCAGAGCTGAGGAGCTAGAGCTGCGGTGTGAAATGCAGAATGGCCGGTACCATTCATTGGTCTTGTTGGTCCTCCAGGCACCTGCTTACCTCTCCTATCATGCCCCTAGCCTGAGAGATCATCATCTCCGTTTACAAGTTAGGGGGCTGCAGCCTGGCCAAATCCTGCACCCACCAAGCTGATTTCTGGGTTAGGGTGCTTCTTCTTTAAACGAACACGAAGAAGGAGGAAGGACATTGTATAAATGTCTAACTGCTCTGCTGTATCCTTGAAACTCTTATAAAATAATTGAATGTCAACTGTAATTGAAATATAAAAATTAAAAATATATATAAAAAGAAAGAAGAAAGGCAGATGAATGATCACTTAAGAATAGAAGCCGGAATCATCCCAATCCACTCTCCCCACCCACACACACTGAGACTGAAATACTGAAGGATGAATGATGGTCATTCATTAGGGATCATGAATCTTACTGTCAAGGTGAGTGGTGGGGGAGAGGGGAGGTAGCTTCAAGTAGGGTGTGTGGGGGAGGTTTCTGAAGCTCTCCCCGGTTCAGTGGAAGAGCTGGCCCCCAGGTAAGGCCAACCAGATTCCAGAAGAAAATGTTCCACACGAGCGTAGTGTTAGGATGGTGTAATTATGCATTAAAAATGCACTGTATTATTCCCCATTTCTATTGCGCTGAGTATAGATGCAGACGAAGCAGCCAGGGTCATGAGTAAATTAAATTAACCAAATTCTGTACTTTCACTCTGTGATCTGTTTTCATAGCTGTTTTTCTGTGCTTTTCTTTCCCTTTCTTTATAGGTGTGCATGTTGGCCACTGTTGCAGCTATAGCCAGGACATCTCTTTATTCCTTCAGTGACTATTAAATTTGATTTAAAAATACATTCATTTGGGTATTTTCAAGCTGCTTACCAGTTAACAGTATTTTTAATGTCCTATTTATCTAATACAGTTGCTTGTGCTGTTTTCATAATCAGATAAGGGTCATTAAACCATTTTGAGATTAAATAGCACAAAACCATTTTTTTTCAGTTTATGTGCCCCATTAATATTGGAGCTTATGCTTACTATGGCTTAATGTTCCCATTTTTAAATATCATTTATGTTAATACAGCAAGGCTCTGTTACCTAATTGTGAGATTATTTCCTTTGCCTTCCGGCGTAATCTCTGCAAATATTGGCCTCCATGTTTCTTGGACCTGACGGATTTTAACCTTGGACATTTCTCGGGACATCACTCAAAATATTACTATTTACTCTTGTAACTTCTTAAACGACTTTTTAAAAGAGCAACTTTATGTTTACTAGGAAACTGAGAAGAAGGAACAGAGATTTCTCATATGCCTGTTGCCCCACACACGCATAGCCTTCCTTCCCCATTATCAATATCGCTCACCGAAATGCTACATCTTTTTTCTAAGGATGAACCTACACTGACACATCCTCATCGCCCAGAGTCCATATTTACATGAGGGTTCACTCTTAGTGCTGTACATTGTATGGGCCTGGACAAATGTGTAATGACATGTATCCATAATTACAGCAGCACACACTGAAATACAGTGAGAACAGTATTTCCATTGCCCTAAAAATCCTCTTCCTTAATCATATGGTATCTTATGGCGGAATTTGTACTGATAATTTTAAAACAATCATGAGAAATTTGGTTGGCTTTTTACTAGGCAACCAGAAATGAGATCCACACCTCAGAAGTCCTCGTCCCAAACTGTATTTGCTTTCATAGCACTTGTTTCATTTCACCTCCAACACTTAAAAAAAAAAAAAAGACTTTCTTTCCCCAGAATTGTTCCTATAATGTGCAGTCCTATCTCTGTGAGCAGTGCCTGCCCTGTGTCTAGGCAGATGAATATGCAATTTGCATGTTGCTGATTCCAATGGAAGTCTGTACGTGTATATGAATGTCTGGTCACATTTTAAAAAGAAATCTCAAAAGGGGACAAAACACCTTCCCCCTTTCTCTGCGATCCAACAGCTTGAGTTCTTGTACTGCGGGCTCAGCCTTGTGCCATATCTTTTTAAGGAAGAATGAACCCGCGTAGGAAAAGCAGCCAGGAAGACTCGTGCTTTGGGGAATCTGCATGAAGCGGAGGCCCCAGGAGAGCCCCTTGCTGTCCTCCTCGCCTCTGTTCCGCAGCCCTGGCTGCTGGGCTTGGAGCGCTGGAGCAGTAAGTGCTCCTGGGACTTCCCCCGGCAGCGAGCAGCCCAGCCTCAGATAATAGAGCAGCTCCTGGTGAAGAACACAGAATGTTATCAGTCAGCTTTTATGTGGGTGCCTTGGACAGGGTTTGGGGCTCGGAGTGGGTGGGGGCTGTGGAGGAGCAAAGGAGAAACGGCAGGAGAAGGTGCTGTCATTTTTCTGAGTGACTCTGGGGGACCATGGAGACGTTTATTCTCAACTCCGTGCAGAGCAGCCATTGGTACAAATTAATGTTCTTTCCAGAAGTGGCAGGTTGAGCACTCGACAGCTACCGCTGATATGGTCAAAAGAGGTCACGGCGCGCACTCACATCTTAAATTGTAATTAGAGAGCTGCTCACAAAACCCTCAACTTCTGGGTGGCAACTTGGGGGAAGCCCACTGTTTTCCTGGAATATCTCAAAGCTGCACATGGGAGGCCAACAGCCGCCTTCCAGTCCTGAACCCACTCAGTACATTCACCCGAGTCACGTTTCCTATGTAGGTCGCTCATTTACCTTCTAACTGGGTCATCACAACAATAACAAGAGTTGAAATGGTCAGAAGGCAGAATGGTTGTCATCCGTGTCCACTAAAGATGGGAGGAGTATGTTTTTATAGATTTATTTCTCTTGTCTCCAGTTTGAGAATTAGACTATGCATTTTATCAAACTACTCTACTTTTTACATGTATAAAATGGGGTTAGAAAAAAAAATGTTTTTACCTGACACACATTTAATGTTCGGTGAGCATTGTGTGGGGTGCTAGAAGTAAAAATTAGAATAAGAAAAATACATAGACTGCAGTCATTTATCTAGCACTTAGCTGTTGGCTATGTTGAAATGTTGAATAAAGGTTGATTAATGAAAGGAGGTCTAATCATAGAAACTATTGGTAGCTCTAAAGCAGAGGTCCACCCTCTCCGAAACAGCCCAGGAATGTTTCTCAGAGATGATGCTGGACTTTGGTCTGTAAGTATTGTTAGAAATTCACCATTCAGCGATTGAAAAAGGAGAAGGTCATTCAAAAATAGCCTAGGATGGGTGAAAGGCATGAAGGTACAACTACAGAGCACGTTTAGGAAACTGAGAAATTGGTGTGCATGGAATGTAGGCACAAGTGGAAGAGGGGAGGGGATGGGGATGTGGCTGGGGCTGGAAGGTGGGGTGAGGGCCAGGATTCAGAGAAGGCATGGACTTGGACATTACTCCCTGTTGCACACTCAGTACAAACAGTGCCTGGTTTTTAGTAGGAGTTGAATGAGTAATTGTTGAGTAAATAAATCGATAGATGAATGGATAGACAGATGGAGTAAATATTATGCTGAGGCTATTTAGTCTTCTCTTATAGACTGAGAGAAGTCATTACAAACTTTTAAACAGGATGGTGACACCAGATGTACAGCTCTGATGCAAGTGTGTGGGCTGAATGATGGAGAGACCAGGCTCAGAGCAAGGCAATTATCTGCCGGGACATCCTAAGGGGAGTTTTGTCCAAGATACAGCAGTCTTCAGAGAAAGAGCTGGGTGTCCAGCAGAACCAGTGGGTCGATTGGACATTGGGGGCGGGAGGTAGAGGATGAGTGACTGAGCAGTGGGTTCAGAGTAGTGGCCCTTGAGGAATTTGAGAGAGACATGTCCTGTAGGGTGTTGAACACCCAGGTCTGGAAGTCACACGTGGGAAGGTGGGGTTCAGGATACAGAAATGGGAGTCATAAAACATTTGAGGGAAAAAAAATGAGGGTGGGGTGATGAGGGTCATTAAAAATATACAGGAAGTTCCAAAGAGGAGGTAAAATAAAAGTGTACTCTGAGAGTTCAGAACAACATGAGGCAAGGAAGGAACAGGAAGAAATTCAAAGGCTATTTCTTATCCATTCACCAGGACACTTTGAGCGATGTCCTGTATTGAACTTACTAAATATAATTTTTTTCAGTCAGTTTGGAGTTTTTCACTTATCCTAATGTCCAAACAGTCTCTCTCGGTGTGTGATGTAATGTGCTGGTGTCACTGAACTTGAGTTAGTGAATACTGAGGATACAGTGATGCTCTGGTGATCACTTTCAGAATGCTGCTCCATTATTCTCTATTAGAGGCCCAATGCATGAAATTTGTGCAAGGGGCTCAGCCCTCGCAGCCAAGGCAGCTTGCCTCGGCCCTTGCAGCCCTGGCTTCGTCTGGAAGGTCATCCGGAAGGATGTCCGGAAGGTCGTTCAGCTGTCTGGTCTAATTAGCATATTATGCATTTATTATTATAGATGGTAAAATCACTTTAATCTTTCCTAGCATACCAGGTAAATACTTTGCCCCATATTCTACCTTGCAAAGTTAGACACAGGTATCCTGTTTAAGTCAGGCACACACCTAGAGGAAATAGTGAACAAACTTAGATTAGAACACATGATTATTTCCAAAAAGAAGAGGAGGAAGGAGGGTGGAGGTGGGGCCACAGCCTTAGGGATTCTGAGAAGTGAGAACACTTCTTTCTCTAATGGCGTTTATCTCCTCCTCCGAGCAGCTGGGTGAGTCAATGTTAGTTGTGAGTGGGCATTTGCCCAGATGCCCAAGTTTGATAGAATTGAGCACTGATTGTCAGTCTGTGCTGAGAATAGCAGGGGCTGCTTCTCAGTTCCCCAGGTCACGTGACAGAGCTTGGAGGGGAAGTCAGCATTTACAGGCATGGAGCCATTAGTCAGCATTCCAGCCAGCTCAGGCCGCTGTGTGTTCAGTGTACATGCTTTGTGGTGGTACTGAAATACCTTTTTTTTAAAACTGAATTTATTGGAGTGACATTGGTTGATAAAATTATATAGGTTTCAGGTATACAATTCTAAAATTCTGCATGTGGTATTGTGTGTGATATCTTAATCGCTTTTATGAATGTGTTTAATGAGGCTCATTTAAAAAGTGATGTTATTTGCTTCATGTGACTACATGACTCACTCCATCCAGACACCATGCAAACCCAGAGGAACACTGCCTTTTGCCCGCGGTGCAGGGTGAACCAGAAAGCTCCAACCCAACTGTTCGTGGCTGTGCTCTGCCTGTGTGAGCAGCGTGCGGTGCCCACAGGGGATCCGGGCTGGGGACGCTCTGTCCGGGAGCCTCAGGTCTGGTACCCAGGCTTAATTGAATAACAGCAGGGGCTGCAGCTACCAGAGATGAGATGACCAGTCAAGTTGGTTACAAGGTCAAGAAACAGCCGGAGAGGAAGCAATGTTTATGTCCCAGAGTCAGTGCAAGATCAGTTTCTGACAGTTACTGAGCTGCTGAATAGAATTTTGCTTTATTTCAGAATGAGAGAGTGAAGTTAAGGTGAACACCTACTATGCTAGAACCCTGATACTCAGTCTAGCTCAGAGCTAGCACTCTCATTTTTTTTGAAATGTTTATTTCCATATCTTTTACCTTTATCTTATATATCATTCATTATACTTGGGCCTAAGTAATACTAATAGCTTATTTTAGTGAGGACCTACTATGTGTCAGACACAGTATTGAACACTTTACATGTGTAATCTCATTTAGTCTTCCCGGCATCTCTGTGAGGTAGTTATTGCTATTTTATTTTCCCACTTTTACACATGAAGAAGCAAAGGCTTGGTTACTTTGTTCAAAGTTAGGCAGGTATTGACTAGAAGAGGGAGAATTTGAATCCAGTACTTAGTCATTAAGTGATCTTGTTTGTTTATTGATTGATTGTTTTGAGTCAGATTTGTTGAGTTATAATTTACATAAGGTAACATTCACCCTTTAAAAAAAAAGTTCTGTGAACCTTGAAAAATTGACACAATCATGTAACCTTTATTTCAATTAAAATGTAGATCAGAATATTTCTGTAACCTCAAAAGGTTTCTTCTTGTACCTCTATAGTCAATGCCTTGCCCTCCACATTGCCAGTGGGAATCAAATTGATTTCTGCCTCTATAGTGTTGCCTTTTTCATAATATGATAATGGAATAATTTCGTGTTAGTCTTCTACTTCCAAATTCTTTCCCTTAGCATATGGTTTTTAGATTTTTCTATGTTGTGTGTATTAGTAGTATATCCCATTTCATCGCTGAATAGTATTCCATTGTGGGAGGTGCTGCTTTTTATTTATCCATTCCCCACCTCATGGAATGGATAAATGTGGGTTGTTTCCAGTTCTGGGTTGGTATGGATAAAGCTGTGGTTAGCATTGGAGGACAGGTCTTTGGGTGGGCGTTGATTGTAGTAGCTGTAGAATGTTAGTGAAGACACTGTGCCAGGAAACCAGGGCTACTCAAATGAATAGCAGGTAGTGCTTGACTTTAACATAAACTGGCAGCCATTTACTGAAGGCATCTGTGGCATTCTGCAGAATTAGCACTCTTTGAACTTGTGTTTAAAAGCAACACTTGGTGCTGCCCCATCAGATGCAGGGTGTGGGGAGGGAGGCAGTGACAGGGCCAGGCACAGCGCAGTCACTGCCCTGTGTCATCTCTCCTCACAGGGCCGAACTCAGTCGGTTTTAGTTTTCAATGTTTTGTCCTGACAACAACAAGCAGAACTTACTTCTTCACAAAGAATAGAATGTTAACTTTTGAAAAAGTTCATTTTGAACTTTGGAGGCTGTTTTAAAATCTTTAAACATTTTTTTTCCCCTCTCTGAATATTTTGGTTTCTCTTTTTCCCACTGCACACCAGTTTTCCACATCTCTCTCTTTCCCCTCTTGGTGTTTTCCGCAGCTCCCAGAGCTAGTCTTGCTATACTAGTAGTTCTGGGTTTTCTATGTCCCCCTAAAGCTAAAATTAGAGTGTAGGTATGGCTGTTGAGCATACGGGTTGGCACTCCAACCAGGAGCTGTATTGTAGATTTGGGTCATTTGTTCCCTCACTCATTCATTCATTCAACAAGTTATTAATTACCAGCCATATGTTGGCGTGCAGTTGGACATGATGCAGTCATACCTGGTGGCCCTCTCTTTGAGAGTTGCTGAGAACATATTAGTAGTTCCACAATCAATCTTCACGTGACTTCCCTGTAGCCACTTTCTTACCTATTGTGTGTCACATTGGGCCTCTGCCCATACTACTCATTTCCTCTGGACGCTACCTGCTTCAGATGGGTCCTTGGTGGAGGGTATCCTGGTTCTATTTCAGTCTGGTGGCCAGTCCTGCACTGCCTACGACAGAGCCCCTTTTCTTGTGGTCTGGTGTCTTGTCAAGTTAGGTTACTCTTTATTGCACTCTCACTGCAAACCGCAATTCAAATAGACTGCATTTATCCAAGTAGAAAGCATTTTACAACCCCTGGAGTGGTACTTTAGGTTAAAATTATGGTCGATTCATTTGCCCCTACGTGAAGTGATTCCCTTACTGCCAATAACTTCAATCTTACCAAGTGCTTATTCAAAACTGTGCTTAACTCCTCATTTTTTTCCCCATCTTCACGGTCTTTCCTCAGATGATCCTTCTGAGCATGCTCTATTACTGTTGTTCTAGATTCTAGAACAACAAAATTGGAGGCATCTGAACACATGACAGCCAAAGGAGGCTGCTTCTGTGGATCAAGTTAAACTAAGAGCTTTCTATTCCCTCCTAAAAGAAATTCCTTTATTTTTTTTCCAAAGCAAGGCCAGTCCTTAATGTCTAGATAGAGTGTTCTTAAGATTAGGATCCATTCATCAATGAGTGTAGCATAGTGCTCCGTAGACCGTAGGTGTGTACTTTTATCTAGATTAAAGGATAAGTTAAGAATATAGGAAACTGGGGAAGACTAGAATGTTCTCTGAGATTGTTGCTTTTAGGAATACTCTGGCATCGTGGAAAAGATTTAGATGGCACTAGATTTAAATCTTGCTTTTGTTCCTAAATATTAATTGTCAGAATTTAAGAAATTATTTGATATTCAGGACTCAGCATCCTGGCATCTAAAATAGTGGTAGCAGTAATTACTGCTTGAGGTTTGTGTATGGGTCAGATGAGATAGTATTTTCAACATGAAGCCCGACACATCCTGAGCACGCGGTTAACTTTATCATCAGGATCGTGGCTACTTCAGAGGACTGCTCACATGCTCCTGTGCCTTCATTCCTTTCTCATGAAGATTCGATTTTACAGTTATCAACTCCATCTTTGGGTGTGGAGGGACTCAGCTGGCGTTCCATCAGGAGACCTGGGTCCCTGGTCAAGCATGAGCAATAATTAGTCCCGACAGAATTGAGCGTCATGTCCCTGATCTATGCAATTTCCAAGTAAAATCTCTTGTTTCTCAAACTGAGTTATACTGAAAATGATCTCATGAAGATTCGATTTTACAGTTATCAACTCCATCTATGGGTGTGGAGGGACTCAGCTGGCGTCCCATCAGGAGACCTGGGTCCCTGGTCAAGCATGAGCAATAATTAGTCCCGACAGAATTGAGCGTCATGTCCCTGATCTATGCAATTTCCAAGTAAAATCTCTTGTTTCTCAAACTGAGTTATACTGAAAATGATCGTGCTTCCATATGTTTTAGAAGTTGTTCTGCAAATGTATTTTGCTCAAATTTTATTACCCTAATCATTTTTTTTTCTAATTCTCCCCTCTTCTCTTTATGAAGCCTTTGGCTTTTGAACTTAAAAAGAATAATAATAAACCACATAAATAAATTACATGGAGAATGACAGAGTAGAATTACAGAGCTTACTGATAGCATATTCCATGTTTTCCTTCTATTAAAAAAACACACCTTTGAAACGCAGTTTGCCTTTCCTCCTAAGCAAAACTATTTTGCACCATCATGATTTTTATGTCTTCTATCTCACTCTAAATGTAGCACTTTTTTTTCACTCTATGGCACTGTTTTAGGTGTGATTCAGCTGGGCTGAGTTTCTGACACCAACTGAAGCTGCTTAGCTCACTGTCCGTCCTCTGAATCCTGCTGTCTCCGTGTTTCTTCTTTCAGTATAAGGGCACTTTTTTGCCCAAAACAGGTTGAAACCACACACCCATGGGTTGCAGGCAGTCCGAGGCTTTCCCACTTTGTGAAAGGGGCCACAGCACTCAGGGAACACAGGCCTTGGGAGAAACTTGACCCTTAATGATCGCCGATCACCTGTTTGGCTGGAGCGGAGTCCTGTGCTCTGCTAGCCTGCTGTCCTTCCGCAGGCATTGTCATTGTCATTGTCATTTTCAGAGCCACACCCACCCATTTGTCCCGCTCACCAGCCATTGCCTTGCCTGCTGTGCCCTGTCCCACACTGCTTGGCAGCTGTTATTTCACGGCCTGTGCAGAGCTAGGAATCCCCCTTGAATTCACCTGCCGGGCTGGGTCTGGGCCGTCGCCAAGGCTCCGGAGAAGGAATGCACGGGACTTGGGTGGCCTGCCACATGCTGTCAGGGGTGTCACGTTCTCCTGGGTCCCAGTGTAACCCGAAATGCCACTGCGAAACTTTTATGCCTCAGACAAGTACGATGCTTTGATCATCTGAGAGTTTTCATAATTTAAGAAGTATAAGAACACGTGTCCAGGAGTTTTGATCAAGGCTAGAATGATAACGCCTAGGACTTAGTGAATAAAAATGGAACCTCCTAAAAGTTCCTACATTGACACCCTTGTTAAAGCTTTGAACTTTTTCAGAGAAAAAAATTACAAATGTGATAAACCTTATTTGAGAGGGCTGGATGGTATCTGTCTACATATTTTTACAGGAAACATGTGGCCCATATATGTAGCAGGCTTCTTCCAAACTAACTTTCTTCACTTGGTTGTTCCTGTCACTTGAAATGCTCATTTTCTCTCTCCACAAACACTGTGTTGACTCTCAGGCACAATTCAGCATCCACCCCTTCCCTGAAAGTCAGATCAATTCTCCTTTAGAGTAGGATGAGGAGTTGTAGGCTCAGTCTAGATCAGTGGGGCGATTGTCAGGCTTTGCCGCTTAGTAATTAAGTGACTTTGAGAAAGCCACTTAAGACCCCGTTCTCATTGTCTTCATTTTGGGAGTGGTATTGTCTCTCATTTGTAGGGTTGTTACAAAGATCAGAGTAGATAATCCATAAAAGTGTTGGGTAGACGTTAACGATAGAGAAATATATGGCAGTATTTCCTCTCTGTGGCCTTTGGATATACAATTACAGAAAAACTCACTAATATAAATTGGGAAATATATAATGGAGAGCTAGCAGTGAAAACCCAGTCATTGCTTCGTGTTCTCTATAGTTCATCCCCCAACAATCCTATAAAATATTTCGATTTTATAGATGGGGAAGCTGAAGCAGAGGGAGCTTACGTCACCTGTTTAAGAACACACAGCTGTTAGGTGGTGAAGCCAGGATTTACCCCAGACTTTCTCTGGAGCTTCTAAACCATGAAATAGTCTGACCTTTCACGATGGGCTGGGTGATGGGGGCTATGTGGTTCATGCATTTGACCTTTTTTTTCCCCTAAGTCTACTAAAAATACTATGTCCCTCACCAGCGTTTCTGCATCTTATTGTCCCATGCACATAGGGGTTGCTGGTTCAATTCCCAGTTTGGACACATGCCCAGGTTGTGGGTTCCATCCCTGATGGGGGGCATGCAGGAGGCAGCCAATCGCTGTTTTGCTCCCACATTGATGTCTCTCTCTCTCCCTCTCCCTATCTCTCTCTCTCTTTAAAAATCAATAAAACATCTTTAAAAAATAATAGCACAGTGCCACATATGTTTAACTAACATTTTCTCCTGTACACTGGTACTTTTCTTTTTTTGCACTTATTTCTCAGGCACTGATTGGGGTGGTGGAACTCTTGGCACCCAGTTCAGTTACCAGAAGTGTCCCCAGGATTGATAGTACTGAGCACGAAAGTTGAGGGAGATGTCAATCCACTGCCTGCCTTTGCAAATTACAGGCAGAGTTTCTGAAATGGAGCAGAGTCGCTAATCTTAGATTGCCTATTTTGAGTCATGACTTCCTATGACAAAGCAGGAGTTATGTGATAGAAGAATTCTAATATCCAGAATGGAGACCCAAAATATACACAGAGGCACCACAATTAAAAATTAATGTTGGAGAGCACTTCTAGGTGCTAGATGGGATGTTGATTCGTGAATGGCTTAATAAAGATCTTCAAATTAAAAAAAAATTAATGTTAGGCCCTGGCCAGGTGGTTCAGTAGGTTAGAGCGTTGTCCTGACATGGCAAAATTGCCAGTTCAATCCCTGGTCAGGGCACATACAAGAAGCAACCAATGAATGCAGAAATAAACGGAACAGCAAAATGATGTTTCTCTTTCTTTCCCACCCCCTCCCTCCCTTTCTCTCTCCAAAAATCAATTTAAAAAAATAACTTTAGTTCTTGAATTCTCTAGGGACAAAGAGAAGCCAGCCATTGAATAGCTTGTTTGAAGACAAACATTGGTTCATGTTTAATAGCAGGTTTGAATAATCCCTTGTTTAAGTCTTATTGTGTCTCTCTCACACACGCGCGCATACTAGTGGCCTGGTGCACGAGATTCGTGCACGGTGGGGTGGTGTCCCTCAGCCCAGCCTGCCTTCACCCTCTCCAATATGGGACCCCGAGGGGGATGTCCAACTGTTGATTTAGGCCTGATGCCTGTGGGATCTGGCCACAGGGATCAGGCCTAAACCGGCAGTCGGACATCCCTCTCGAAATCCGACCGCTAGCTCCTAACTGCTCACCTGCCCTGCCTGCCTGATTGCCCCTAACCACTCTTTCTGCTGGCCTTATCACCCCCAACTGTGTCCCCCCCCTCACCAGCCTGCTTGCCCCCAACTGCCCTCCCCTCCTGGCCTGATCACCCCTAACCTCCTCTGCCTCAGCCCTGCCATCATGGCTTTGTCCGGAAGGATGTCCAGAAGGTCTCCTGGAAGATCTCCTGGTCTAATTAGCATATTACCCTTTTATTAGTATAGATATATATGCATGTGTGTGTGTGTATTTCAAAACTTATTTTCCCAAGCTCTCAGAATTTACATATTGCATATTAGCTGCTTTTATATCAAAGCTTGTTTTTAATTTAAAGTATCACCCTTGCAAGATTGTAATTGTCAGCAAGTAGAGAATAGGATAGAGTGACACAAGGTGCAGGTTTTCTGCAGAAGCAGCTTGTGCTGATTGATTAAGCTGATCTATACAAGGGCTGTGGCTTTCAGATCTCTCACAGAGAGAAACTAAAGAAAGATGTGAGAGAAGTCACTTTGGGTTTGTTTTGCTGTCTTACAAGAAACACCATACAAACATCTCTGCCACTTCTAAACATTTCTCTAAATATGATAACTTCCAGAAAACAAAACCACAATTGACCATTTTTTTTCTCTAATGGGTTTTCTATTTTTAACATAAAAATGGAGAGAGAAGTACTAGTTGCTTTAGAATACTTCGTATTTAAAATGAGATATCCCAGGTGCTACAAAAGAGAGAGTTTGGATGTAATAGAAACTACATAGAACTGACTGACATCAAGCATGCTTTCATAAATGCACTCATATTTATGTCCAATCAAGTGGCTAAAACGTCAGGCATCCTGTTGCTTCTGCAGTGCCCTTAAAATCTCTGATCGTCCAATTCCAAATGCAACCTTTTTAGATAACATCAGAGGCTCCTGGTCATGTAGAGAAGGGTGTGTATTTAGAGGAGGGTATCTAAGCTAACGAATGCAGAAACTGAATACTCAAAAGAAACTTTCATGCATGGACCAAGCCTCTAGTAGGTGATCAATACATTTGTATCCAGAAGAGAGAGCGCACACCCTGGAAATTATTTGCTGTGTTGCTAATAGTGGCCGATCATTTTGATGACACCATGGAAGTGGAAGGAGGAGGGGCGGCGGGGATTAAAGAATAAGGTGTACTGCTACTTTAAAAGTATGCACGCCCGGCCCCTCCAGGTCCCTCCCCCTGCTCCAGGCACCTGCTGGCAGCTGGGGGAGCTCAGTTCCAGGCGGGCCTCCCAGCTGACTGCGCTGTTTCAGGTAACCCCGTGTTTGCTGTGCCGGGTCCCGGGTCCCGTAGTGGGCAGCCAAGGCTTCCTGGCAGCCCTTCTGCTGTTGCAGCCTATTCGCTAGAAGTAACGAGGGTCACTGGGGTGTTGCCAGGCAACGAGGGACTGGGGTCCTGTGAAGAGCATTTGTTGCACTGAGGGGACTGGTTGAGATGCAATAAAGAAATGGTAACTGGGCTTATTTGTCAATACAGTTACTTACACAGTATTGGGAGGGTCCGTATTTAACCTGCCCATACGTAGTCAGAGGAGGAAACAGGAGCATAAGCGTTTGCTAAATGCTAATGCCCGGGACAGACAGATGGCGTTGGGCTGCTAAGCTGCTTTGCTGGGAGTTTAAAGTTGCTGCATGTGCTGGGCAAAGGGGGAAAGGCCCCAAGCACTTTGCAGGCTTCATTCTGGCAGGAGCAAGTCAGCTCTGTGTTATAGCACGGGGTGCGGTGCGCAGAGCAAACCCACCCGGCTATTTACCTGGTGCAGCAGGTAGTGCTGGGTCTTGGGGGGAGAGTAACCATCGGGGTTTATTGTGGTGAAAACATTAATAAAGATAAATGCCTGTGTATAGATTTATAAGTCTGGTTGCCCTGTGGACTTGAGAGTGCCTGATGTGCTCAGCAAAATGAGGATATTGGCCCAAAGAATGAGTATTTGCCAAAACGAAGTCCTTCCCAGTGTTTGTTTGTTTAGAAAGCTCAGTGGTGGTTCTTGTCACGGGCTCCAAGTCCTCTTTCTCAGGAAGAACTCAAGTTCTACTGATGCAGCGGCTGTCACCTGACACTCTGCTTCTGGTTCCCAGACACCAGCTGCTCCCCATGCCTTGTCCATCGCCCGGGACGTCCGTGGTGTTACCTCGGGGTGAAACCGCCTCTGCACTTTCCCGAAAAACCGCCTCTGCACTTTCTCCAGGCTCCTTAATGTGCCCAGCGTTGGTGTGTTGCTGGCGAGCGGCGTTGGCGTTGGCCTCGTGACTTATGTAGGGATGCTCTGTCGGGACGAGGATGCTTTTCTGTAAACATGAATGGCCTGGCTCTCTCCCTGAGCTGGGGCCTCTTGTTGCACATCACGGAGACCTTGATTGTGGCCTATTTTGCGCTCATCTCCTGGGCTGACTCGCAGGGCCTCTTCCCGAGGCTGGAGAATGTGGGAGCCTTCAAGACTGTGTCCGTCATGCCAACCCACGCCACGTGCGGACTCCCAGACCACAGCACGTTTTGCCATAGCTCTGTGGTCGCCGAAAGTCTCCAGTCCTGCACCCAGAGGCTTTGCGTTCAGGATTGCCCCCACAGATCTGCACCCCCAGCCTACACAGCCCTCTTCTCCGCAGGCCTGGGGGGCTGCGTGGCTGCAGACACGCAGGATCTGCGCCCGGACTCCCCTCAAAATTCCACGAGTTTTATGTTTGGAAATCACACGAGCTGCATTTCTTCTCCTCCTCCAAGGCTGGCGGCATCATTTACGTTGGCTGTGTGGTTGAAACCCGAGCGGGAAGGTGTAATGTAAGTAGTCGAATGAGTGTACGCTTTCCTGGGAGCCTGAAAAATCAGTTGTAGCCAAGATGCTTACAACTGGAATTCCAGACCAGAAATGAAGGCTCCAGCTGTGAAACCCAGGCCTTTGAAGCTCAACTCCGAGGGTAGTCTTTTCTACTCCAGAGTACACTGCAAACATTTCCCCTAAATTTAACAAGTGCTGTCTCCTTTCTACAATGAAGCGAGGCCTCCGAAAAGCATGTTAAAATGGTTCATTGCAGGCAGTCATGTTTACACACCTGACTCCTGGGTTTCCTGGTAGTTCATTTAGCTCCACCTTCATCTTAGCAGTCAGAGCAGATTCAGGCTCAGTGAGTTTTAGGACATGGGGGCTGGTAGTGCAAAGAAATGATATTTTCAAAGTTTTAGTCGAAGTTTGCATAAGTAATCTGCTCCTACTAGAGTATGAACTTGTCATCAGGCAGGCAGCTCTCTGAGAGCTTAGTGCTTCAGGCATCTGTGTGTATTTCCGGTATCCTGGCTTTCCCAAAAGAAGTTTGTTTGACTCATGGGAAATGCCCAGTGTTAGGAGTTGAATAAATGAATAATTCTCCATCCTTGAAAAAGGCATAACTTTTGGCCCTTTACCTTGTGGAGTTCTCATCTTTTAGGAAATATGTAGGGAAGCATGAAAGATTCTCAAAGCTATTATGTCGTGGATCCCAGTAGAGATTCCTTCAGTGAGTTTGGAGTGGGGCTTCCTTAACCTCATGTCTTATCAGTTCATATGATCACATGCTTTTCATTCTGTAATAGTCTCCAAAACTGACATCTAATGTGTTTTCCTAAGTGTCTAGAGCAAGTCTGGAATTGAAATAAGTAGGACAGTCTGGAGGCCTGTTTTCTTATCTTTTGTCTTCCCGTAGGACAGTGGTTCTCAACCTTCTGGCCCTTTAAATACAGTTCCTCATGTTGTGACCCAACTATAAAATTATTTTCGTTGCTACTTCATCACTGTAATGTTGCTACTGTTACGAATCATAATGTAAATATCTGCTATGCAGGATGGTCTTAGGTGACCCCTGTGAAAGGGTCGTTTGACCGCCAAAGGGGTCGCGACCCACAGGTTGAGAACCGCTGCTGGAGGGCCTTTGTCTCTTCCCCATGTGACCTTTTCATTGTGTGACACTGTTGGCCAAATATCTAAAAACTTGGGAAATAAACCAGATAAGTCTTACAATCTCGTAAACAAATAGGCTTTAGATGTCTTGGGTGTTTGGTTTTAATTTGCCAAGTGAGAGTTGGTATATTTTCATTAAAAAAAATTTGGGAGTGAAAATCATCGGAAACCATCATCTCAATTTCTGTGTCACCCTAAAAGAAAACCCTGCTTTCTTACTGTTTGAAATGTCAGTAAGTCCAGACAACTCCATTTATGTAACTAGAGTACCATCTTTAAAAGCGATCTCTTGACAAGTATGAGTAGGACAAAGTATTTTTTTTCCAAAGGATATATCTGTACCAAACCCATCTCCTATTGGCATCACTTTTATATAAATAAGACAGAGGAGTATTTATAGAGGCCATAGCACATGGCTTACAGTTTTGGGAGTTCTACACATCAAGGTCATTTCCATTCTCAAAACGAAAATACTTATGGGAATTGGGGAAATTTCGGAGTGGTTGCACTAGATAAGTAAAACAAACAAAACTCGGATTATCCAGTTATTGTTTATCCAGGAGCAGAATAAATCCAGTTCCTAAATATTTTGCTACCTGCCTTCCTCTCACATTCATTATCTACTAAAGCTAGTATGTTTACAAGCAAACAAAATAGCAAGGAAGATAATAGCATATTAAGAAATGCATTTTCAGTAAGCTTGGGGAAATAAGCCTGCATTTGGTAAGTTCATCTTTGAGTAATGGTCAAATGCTAACATGTAGATTGAAACTCAAGAAAAAGGAATAGAGGCAGTTTTTCTCTTAGATTGTTTAAGACCTGGAATCATAGAATAAAGAGAGACTCTTTTATTTCCAGTGACTTAGAAATAACCACCCAGTGAAGGGTTAAACAAATCATAGTAGAATTTCTATAAAACCTTATTTCTACTTTATATAAAACATTTATATCAACTTAATCTAATATATATTTACTCTCTTAACTTTATCACCAAATATATGTACAAAATATTATAAAATAATGGCAGTAAAATAGTGACTATTAAGTGTTCTCTAAGCTTACTCTTATGTCTAAACGCTAGGAAATAATAAATGCAAGTGAGAAGGAATAGTTTGTGAAAAGTGTGCTATTTAAGGAATGTTTTAAAACATCTGTAGCAATAATTCTTGGTTGGCCCAATCTTCCATTTGCCCCTTCAGTCTTCAACGTATCTCAGAAAACTCATGATCTTAAGGGAAGACAGATTGATTAGTGTTATTAGAGAGGGAGCACCATGTGTTAAGTGAGCTCAAAGGAAGACCCCTTCTACAGTCTTGACCTGGGAGGGCTCAGGCATAACGATGGAGATGTCCGGGCGAGTGGGAGGCAGCTGCATGAAGAAAGGGACACAGACTCTTCCACTACCTGATGGAATTCTCCTACCTGGGTGTACCACCTTCTTGAGTTCTCATCTGTGAGATGCAAGCTGATGACCATCTTCAACAGCTAGTCATTCCAGGAGATGTTGATGGCTACTGTCAGTGACATTGCTCTTTATTTATTTATTTTTAAATGCATTTTTATTGATTACAGAGAGGAAGGGGGAGGGAGAGAGGAATAAAAACATCAATGATGAGAGAGAATCATTGACCGGCTGCCTCCTACAAGCTACCTATTGGGAATTGAGCCCACAACACGGGCATATGCCCTGACCAGGAATCGAACTGTGACTTCCTGGTTCATAGTTTGAAGCTCAAACACTGAGCCACCCTGGCCGGGTGTGATATTGCTCTTTAAACAGCAGATCTTTGGGAATAATCCACTTAGAAGGCAACTAGCAAGCATTCATAATCTGTCTTCTGCTAAAAAGTTGACTTGCTGAGGTTGAAATATGATAGAGAGGAATGGGGCTTAAGTGGACCCAGAATGGCCAGAAATACACAATGATATAATTAATATAAAAAAATTTATATTGAACATAAGCCAATATAGAAAATAACAATGATGAAATGTAAAAATGCCAAAACCTATTTAAAAGGATGGGGAAAGAGTATCACTGTGATTAGGAAAGAAGTGATTTAAAAATAATAATTTGATAACAGGCCTGAATGAAGACTAAATATTTTCTGAAAATTCTATTTAACAGAATATTATTTCACTATGTTCTCCAAATATTGGATGATCCTTCATCCAAGGTCAGTGCCTCGGGCTTTGTGGTCAGGGTCAGCCAGCCAGTCATCTTACAGACACCAGCTTTGGCTTCTGGCCGGTGGCCAACAAGGAGGTAAAGACTATAGTGGTCAGTTCTCCATTTCACCGTGGGAATTAAACAGCGCTGTTTAGCCTGGCCTCAACCTATGAACCAGGAGGTCACAGTTCGATTCCCGGTCACGGCACATGCCCGGGGTGCAGGCTTGATCCCCAGTAGCACAAGGCAGCCGATCAATGATTCTCTCTCATCATTGATGTTTCTTTCTCTCCTTCTTCCTTCCTCTCTGAAATTAATGAAAATATATTAAAAATAAATGGAGCTGTTTAGAGCCCTCTATGGATAGTAAATTTTCTTTACATTAAGAAAAAGAAAAGATGTGCACTGGTGACTCAATACCCAGGATATGATTGTGCTGCTGCTTATAAAAGAAATAGCAGAGGAACTAATGATCCCAGCAGCTGAATGTTAGTTTTTGCGGGATGATTTAGCCACTTCTGTTTGCAAAATGAATGTCTAATAAAGGGTGCTGAGGTTCTGAGGGATATATTATCAGTAAGAACTCTATTTTTTTAATTGAAATGAGAGGGCTTCTTATTCGGAATAAAGCTTGCTCTGAAAATGTGCGATGCCTTAGCCTGTCTTTTGGATGGATGCTGACCTTTTTTCTCTCCGGTTGCTTCCCAAGGTGTATTATAGAGAAGATGGCGCACGGGCAGATTGTGTTCAAACTTACAGTATCGGAGAAAGAAACCACGTTTTATTATCGCACAGTAAATGGTTTGCAGCCTCCAATAAAAGTAATGACACTGGGGAGAATTCTTGTGAAGAAATGGATCCATCTGAGTGTGCAGGTGAGTAAAATAAAACATATTTAACATTTGGTTAAACATACCAATCTGTCTTCCTTTCTTTCCTTTCAATGGCATCTTCCCCACAGGATCTGAAGCGGGTTCTTTTTAGCTTTCAAGCATGTGCAAATGACGACTCAAGAGAATCGGTATTTAAATGACCTAATGATGCATCTCTTGATAGACCAGCATTGTCCCCTCAAAATTGCTGCGAAAACTCCCACGGAAGCTTAGGACAATGCTATCTCGAGTAATAATACCCTCATGAAATTTTTGTTGCCTTTGGTTAGTATATTTTCTCTTGTTCAGAAATGCGTGAGGGCTTCTTTTTTGGTGTCTAGAAGTAACGTTACTGGCCGCGGCAGTGTGGAAATCCCTGCCTGGCTTTCGCATCTGCCTTTTGCAGATAGCATCTGATGATGGGAATAAAATTTGGCTGTTGCATTAAAATGCTGACCTTAGGACTAATGAACTTGACACATAAGACACTCGGAAGGTGTTATATGATTACTTTAGTTGTCAGCCACAGTTTGTATTAACCTTAGAAGCTGCTAAAGGCTGAGAGAACTGTGAGATGTCTGTTAGTTTATGGTTCCTGGAAGAGACAGGGTTTATATCCTTTTGTGTCTGCAGGGCACTGGCTGGGCCCGTGCGGCTAAGAGTCAGCCTTGCCTCTCATGGCAGAGGTACTGCGTGTGCAGTTCTCAGCATATGTTCCCATCGGGGCATCCGGACAGTGGTCCTTGTGAGCCGCATTTGCACCAGGGGGTATATATATATATCCCCATTTTTAAAATAAGAATAATATTTGATTTCTTGCATTTTTATCCCACCCAGCAGCAGGGAGCAAGTGGACTTCCTTAGGCCCTTGAGAGTTGTGGTCTGGGTTTTAGAGTCTGTTTGAGCATAGAAATTGTTCTTGGTGATATATGTACACTTTGTACATATCTTTGTTGTGCCTGGTTGTAAATGAAATCATGCCATGTATTTGCATAGCTGTGCATGAAAAGCCTTGGGAAGAATGTTTAAAATAGCAATACAGAGAGGCCACAATGGTTGATTCCTATAGGAAGGTATTGGTGAAGTGATAGTCAATCAGCATGTCATGCCTTATCTACTCAGCTTTTAGTTAGGATGAGAGTTTAGCACATGCACTTGGCAGGGAGCCATATTTCTAGGCCACCAGCGTTGAAAGGACCTGCAAAGGGGTGGTCATGTCTGATCCCAGGTTAGGACTGTAGAGCAGATGGGTTCAGTTTGTCAGAGCTTACCTCTCATTGTTCAGTAGTTAGCAGAGAGGGGCCTAATCTGTCCTATATCTCCAAATGGTCCATTCTAGCCAATGACTAGTACCACAGGACTGGGTTATAGTGTGAAAAACGTGCAAATAGAAACTGCCAAAGAAGGGGAATCTGCAGATGTCAAATCAATATGTTTTCATATGTTGGTATCAATGATGATAAAAAAATTCTTTTGACTTGCCGTTAAAATGTTGCCTGGTATGTGAGCCTGTGCCATGTGTTGGCAGCGGCGGTTGATTAAAAGCCATCTAAATGGGAAGGGGACCAGGACCGAGTCCCTCTCCTGGGAGTAAGAGGCTCTTAGAGTGCCTCTTGAGATGAGCATTATCTTCTCAATACACGTCAAATATGAGCCTTTCCTAGTTTAGGCAAAACTTCTTCATAAATCTTTAAATCTTACCCTTCTTTCAAGGAAAGGTTAAAGTACTTGTGATTTAATGAGTCCACTTTATTTCTTAACTGCCTAACTATCAAGAGAAAACTTGTCCTTTCCAATTTGTACACTTCTATTTACTTATTTTTTTAATATTTTATTGATTTTTTACAGAGAAGAAGGGAGAGGGATAGAGAGTTAGAAACATCGATGAGAGAGAAACATCGATCAGCTGCCTCCTGCACACCCGCTACTGGGGATGTGCCCGCAACCAAGGTACATGCCCTTGACTGGAATCGAACCTGGGACCCTTCAATCCGCAGGCCGATGCTCTATCCACTGAGCCTAACCAGTTAGGGCAATTTACTTATTTTTACATATGTTTTCCCCCATTCTACATTTTATGTTAAAACTATACATCTAAACAGTCATGGACCATGAGAAAAACCATGCAGATCAGCCATGTATTCATCTGGCTTTTATTGACAGATTCAGGGGTATCCCAGCATTATGAAAATCTTGATTCATTCAAATAAAAGTGAGAGCGAGTGCAATTATTTATTCTTAATGGGAGATTTGCATAGGGTTTCTTTAGTGGACACCAGTCTGAATATTTTGAAGATATTGTGAAATTTATAGTAATTCATTTTATAGGCATTGAATAAGGAATGTGCTCATTCCTACAATGTTATAAAAAGAGTAGGAAGGATGCAAGATTAGGAGTAGGGAAACCTGAGTCGGGTCCCCATACTGTGTAGTCGTAAGAAATTCTCTTGACTCGGTTTCTGTGCTTGTGTAATAAGGGGATTGGACTGGACGGACTAAACGAGGCTTCCTTGACTTTTACATAAAGACACAAGCGGACTGTGGAGTGAGGCACAATGTATGGAAGCGTGGAAAGCTGCTGGACAGGGTGTCTGGGTGTAAGCGACAGCGAGCTCTGCACGCAGCCCACACCAGGCTCGTGCTGTTTTCTGCTTTCCCATGCTGTCTGGTATTTACACAGAAACATTGTTTGGAGTAGATTTTATGGCCAAGATATGGGCAAAGGCAGCTTGTAATCGTTTCACCGTAGAACTGCAAAGAATATATTTTCATATGAAATGTAACTCACTGTTGCATTATTATGTAGCATATGCACTTTCTGTTTGATTTGGGGATTAGAGACTTTCACCATCGCTGGACATGGGCTAGAACACATAACTGATAGTCTGGGTTTAGTCAAATTGCGAATTGTAAGTCTGTAATTAATGTGTATGCATATTTTTACTTATGCTCCAATGTGTCCACAAGTCAATCAATTTATATGGGGTGTGTGTGCCCGTGTGTGTGTGTGTGTGTGTGTGTGTGTGTGTGTGTGTGTGTTTGTGTGTAAAAGAAAACACATCTTTACTCGTGGAATTGGCTCAGAAATCTGAATTTAACTTACAGAGACTTGATGACTTAAAATTAATGGATAGATTTCACTGTATACCTTACCTCAGACAGTTCACTCCATATCAGCTTTCTATCAGCAAAACCAGAATTCTAATTTTCCAAATTTGGGAAAAAGAAATGATTTTTTAAAACTAATTAGATCCCTTGGCAAAAAAAAAGGTGCCAGGGAGAGCCAGAGATTCTGAGCATTGAAAGTCTAATTTCCTAAACAAAAATGCAGAGGTTACAGCAATGGACCTAACAGCA
Organism: Myotis brandtii; assembly: GCF_000412655.1. NCBI lineage: Eukaryota > Metazoa > Chordata > Mammalia > Chiroptera > Vespertilionidae > Myotis > Myotis brandtii. The sequence goes on from NW_005370328.1 coordinate 2,326,431, forward strand.
TCGGGAAGACTCCACCTGTTGGAATATGATTAGTTTTTAAATTAATATTCATTCAGAGACTTGAATCTGACATGATTGCCAATTTAAATTTCACTTTGTGCTTTAATATATTGGTTATTTCAAATTATATCAAGCTGAAATTCGTTATGTCATATTTTTTGTCCTAAAACTTGAAAAAAAATCAATTCAATCTTTTTATTATCAAACAGGGAACACTGCTTGCATTGGCTGATATGTTTAAGCCCAGTTTTTTGTATTACATCCGTATATGCTGTCCATATTAAAGAGATCTGTTTTGATTTTCTTTTTTAAAAATGGTTTGAAATACATAAGAGATGATACTTGAGCAGTTTGTTATGTGTTGGTTGAAAAAAGAAAGCAGCTTAGAAGTATATTATATTTAATTGCATATCATTTAAAAGTAAAACTTCAGTGTCCTATGAAAATACTGTTTTCCTCTAAGTAGTTCCACACATTTTATGGGATACATAGCATCAAAGAATCATCAGTATGGTAACCTTATTGTAATTATGCTGAAATGCAGTAAAACAATTACTAAAATTAGACACTGATAGATCCTGCAAATGTGGAAATAAGAAAGGGTTTAGCAGTGGGATTGTTCACATTCCCTGTGCTATTCTGAAGGCTACTTGATACACTGCCAATTCAAGAGCCACAGATGATTCTAACTACAGTAACATAAAAAAAAGAGCAGTTCTGATCTGTTACAAAGAAGGCAGAAATGCATGGGTAAATAAAGTTTTGGGGATCAATAGGTGAAGCACAGGAGTTTCATAATTGTAGTTCATGAAATATGTTCTTTTGATTTATGTATTCAATCTGAAAAAGGAAAACTATTGATAGTTCTGGAGAAAAAGAAAATGCAATTTAACCAACATTTGTTAGAATAGATAAACCAAGTCTCTCAATTAATCTCTGCAGTATATGCCCAGGTGCACACTTTGTAAAAGTATTTCCATGTCTCTATTGATTGGGGGCTCATAAAACGTCCGTGCAGCCTTCGGTGAGCGGTGTGTTCTGGGATTCCCATGGGAACACCACGTCAGCCCCCACCCCGTGAAAAATCCAATCCCTATCGTCGCATTAATACTGTTCATTGCTTTTAACTATAACTATGTGTATGTGTCTGTATTTGTAAAACATTGTTAATTTGTGCAAAGCCTTCTGTTTGTACCCTGGCAGCTTAATATCACCCAAGTCAGTTGAATAGCTTTAATTATGCACAATAAGTAAAGATCAATAGACTTTAACAACGCTTTTCACAATAATCAGTTAAAAATAATGATGATAACAGCTGCCATTATCGAGTACTGATTATATGCACCGTATTAAACATCGTAATGCTTAATTTTCAAATGTTAATGATAGTTCTGTGACATTGGCGTATATTTTCCCCATTACAGAGATGAGAACAGTGAGCCTCTGGGAGGTTAAATTATCTGCCTAAATTTAGTCTCAAGTTTCTGTGCACAATTCCAGCTGACCTGTAACTGAAAAAAAATACTAAAGTGCCATGAACCTGGATCACCAAGATTTATCAACAAGTCCTTTGCCCTCAATCTCCACCTTTCTCCCACCAGCAAGTCCTTGGATTTCAATTCCTAAGCAGCTCTCCGAGCTGCCCACTTCTCTGCATACCTCCCATGGCCACTGCCATGTAAGGTGGCCATAGCTCACTGGGGCCCTGAGAGTGACGTCACGACCCTTTAGTTTTGTCCTCATATAAATCGTTTTTCTTCACGGCAACCAAAATGGTCTTCAGGACAGGTAATCTGCTCAGGTCATAGTGCAAGGTGGCCATAGCTCACTTGGGCCCTGAGAGTGACGTCAGGACCCTTTAGTTTTGTCCTCATGTAAATTGTTCCTTCACTGCAACTAAAATGGTCTTCAGGACAGGTAATCTGCTCAGGTCATACCTTTTCCCTCCTCCGCCTCCCTCCCCATATCCTGTTCCTGCATAAAACCTTTCACTAAGTCCCATTGAAACATTCTAACATGGCCACCAGTGCTCTTTAAAAGATAGCATCTTCCACCTGGCCAGTGTTGCTCAGTGGTTCCCTGTAGAATAACTACCCAGGCCAGCAAGGTGTGTCCTTTACTGTCTGAGGTTATGGTCAGTACTGCAATTGGCAGGGAGCCTTGCCTTTCGGGGGGAGAGGAGGGAGGGGGCAAGCAGAAGATTAATTCTCAATTATAAATACAGACTTGATGCAAGGGCAGCATTGAACTTGGCATCAGCCTGTCAATATTTTAGCTAATTTCCAGGGCCATGAACACGTCAGGGGAAAGAGAAATTGTTGATGTTTCATAGGAAACAGTTCTGGAGCGAGGGGAGATCGCACCGTTTGTGCTCTTTTACATGTCGATTCTATTAATCTCGGCAGGTATATCTTCCCGAAGCCACTTGATAATTGAAAAGATGCTTGTGAACCCTCAAGACGTGTCTCTCTCCATGTCACAAGCACCATGGCCTTGGCTTACACCTGACTTGTGAATGGGGGAAGCTAGTCATTATGATGCAGAGGCAGTTGTCTCTATTTGCAGAGCTCCTCGCTAGGAGTTCCTCCTGTTACCATATGTAGTTTGACGTTCATTTGTACCATGTGTAACTGGCTCATGTAGTGATTAAAATAATAAGCAATGCTTGATCATGTTTAAAATAAATACCAAGGATAAATTCTTCTATTAATTAGTGAGAGCTTATCCAAATTAGCATCTGTAATTATGAACTCTTGTTAATTTTTGTTGCAACCTATTGGATATCCTGGGACAAATCATTAACGCTAGTGTAACTGAGCATTAATGATAGCTGGCTTAATTTTTAAGTATAGTGATACCACTCATCCTAATAGTGATACATTTTAGATACTATATCAAACAGCATCATAGAAGATGCACGTGGAAATTTAGCATAAATGAAAAGGTGTTAGGTTTGCTTATTGAGCCACATAACAAAACCCAGAATGCGTCCTTCGCAGGCAGCGTTTGATTCAAGCTTTCCTTGTACTCTGACTTAGTTTTGTACGGCTTCCATTTCCTGAAGTTCAATGACATATCTTTCTATTGAAAATATTCTTCCAGTCTATAGCTTGTCTTCTTTCTTTTATTTTTTTGTTAATCCTCATTCAAGGATATTTTTCCATTGAGTTTTAGAGAGAGTAGAAAGGAGAGGGAGAGACAGAGAGAGAAACATTGATGGGAGAGAGACACTTATTAGTTGCCACCCACACACGCCCCAACCAGGGCCCAGGAGGATGGAGCCTGCACCCAAGGTATATGCCCTTGACTGGAATGGAACCTGTGACCCTTCAGTCTGCAGGCCAGTGCTCTATCCACTGAGAAAAACTGGCCAGTGCTGTAGCTTATTTTACTTCTCAACACTTCTTTTCCAGATCAGATGTTTTCAATTCTCCAAGTCTTGACTCTCCTCCACAGTGGATTTGCTTTGGGTCATTTTTCAGAATCCTTAGGTAGTTCCTTTTTGTATTCTGTCCAGATTTTTTAGTTGTAATTAGCAGGGGGAGAGAGAGAGAGAGACTGATATGGGCTTACTCCTTCAGGGTCAGATATGGGCTTACTCCTTCAGGGTCAGAATCAGACCTGTGTGGTGCTTTCTAATTTGCAAAGTTATAAAAATTAGTTTTGATCCATGAATATTTCTGATTACCACTTTCCATATGAAAAAACAAAAACATCAAAAACTGTAAGATTGTTTTAATTTCAGAAGTAAGTGAAAAGTCATGTGACCAGTGACCAAAAACCCTGGAAAAGCTAAACCTTAAGATGTGGAATCCTATGTAGTGTGTTCTGAATTCCAGCCCCTAGAACAGGGGTCCTCATACTATGGCCCGCGGGCCACATGCAAATACAAATATTGTATTTGTTCCCGTTTTGTTTTTTTACTTCAAAATAAGATATGTGCAGTGTGCATAGGAATTTGTTCATAGTTTTTTTTTTAAACTATAGTTCGGCCCTCCAATGGTCTGAGGGACAGTGAACTGGCCCCCTGTTTAAAAAGTTTGAGGACCCCTGCCCTAGAATGTGCGTTGTCTTACTTAGGTACCTTGCAGAACTCTCATTTAATTCTTATCTTTGTTTTTTTTTAATGTATTCTTTTAGTATTTTTGGATTTTTTTAAATTACATTTTCAATTTAAATATTTGCTGGAAAATAATACTTTTTATTTATTTATTTATTTATTTATTTATTATTTATTTATTTTTGCTTTGGAAATCTCAGAGCAAATGGGCATGTAGTGTTTTTTTTTTCTTTTTTTATTGCTTAAAGTATTACAAAGGGTATTACATATGTGTCCTTTTTTTTCTTCCCCGCCCTTGACAATCCCCTGGCCCCCCCTACCCCCCAGTGTCTTATGTCCATTGGTTATGCTTATATGCAATAATACTTTTTTAAAAAGAGGTAAATAAGGTTGTTAAGGAGATGTTTTCTTACCATATGGAGAAGCCTCTTTTTAATTCAGTATTCTTTGGTGACACGAGCTACCACCAAATAGTAGAGGACCCACAGTGGGCTGAATGGACGATCCTGTGCCACTGTGAGGACTGGCCAGGGTGTCTTCTGTGATTACATGGGAGGAGTTGAACAAAACCTCTTGGCCAGTTCCCTAGTAAACAAGTCAAATCCTCTCGCCTAAGGCGTTTGGCCTTTGTGAGTATAAAAGACCACAGACACCTACTATGCGCAGCACGAGGCCTTGAGGGGACTGAAGAGAGTGAAGGCAGAGCCCCTGACCTCAAGAAAAGAAACCAGGTTGGAGGTTGGGTACAGATTTGAAGGAAATAATTTTTGAATAAAAGGAGAGATTTTTAAAAAAATCACAGACTTTATAGAGCCAAAATTTTAGAATACGTAGAAAAGAGGAAAAAAGGGAAGGCAAACCCTACTGAGCCTCCTTAGTGCATATGCAATTCTGTCTACCACCCTCCTCTTTTTCAAGTTAACATCGCAGGACCATTTATTTCCCATAGCTTCATAGGTCAAGGTCGGTCTTGAGGGAAGTACTGGAGAGTCGGTGAGAGAAGATGAAGAAGGTTGTTAAAGAAGGAACTAGCATGATAATTCAGGATCCTGCTACATTCTGGATTGATTTTCTTTATTGTTGTGTTGTTGTTTTTTATAAAGTAGAAAGCTTTGTACTTGTCTTTATTTCCTGTAAAGACTTATCCTTAATTATTTACTATCTCTTGGACTACAGCTCTTAAGGGGACAGGCAGTACTTAGGTAACATTTAAAAAATTAGCATATCAGTGGTTTCCTACTGAGTCCAGGGTTTTCCAGGTATTATTTTTAGGAGTTCCCTGTGCAGAAGGTACAGATGAGACTACTGAGTCACGGGGAGGGTGGGGCTATTTAACAGGTGAGCAGTGTCACAAGCAGATGGGAAGTCAACACATTTTTCTTGGCAGAAGATAGGCGCTGACAGAAAAGGAATGACGGGTTTCTGTTCAATACAGGATTAAGACCAAGGACGAGAGCACATGGGCACCCCCAGAATCTGCCCAAGAGGTCACAGCGCCTAAGGGAAGACAACTCTAAGCACGTCACTTAACCTCACCACCTTAGTCCTCTTGTTGGTCTAATGCAGTGCTTATGCAAACTCAAGACATGTCAGAAAATATCCGCAAGGCATTGTCTCAAATTGACCCTCTGGATTCCTCCATGCTGCCTGGCTATTATTTATTAAGATGTATCGGGGGCAAGTCTCAAATGGTAGGAGAGATAAAAGGCAGATCTGCTAAGTGAGGAAGTGGGGTTGAGCACAATGCCACAGAAACTCACACTAATCCAGGAGGACTCCACCTGCCAATCAAACCCATATTCACTTTTTTTTAAAAAAAAAAGATTAATAATGGCTTGTTAACTGAGCAAGCTGGCAGATGTTGGGAGGAGAGAGATGCGATCTCAGGGCATCCATGACCAGGTGATGACTGACTGACCAATTTCAAAAGCTGCTATGAAGGATCGTCAAGTCCAGGTCCATGTGTGTTTTGATGATAGTTGCATCTATATTTAAAGCTTCTGCCACTGGAAGCACTCCTGGTGTTGTCAGGCTGTCTAGTGGGCTGGGCGAGCTGCAACTTCTCGCAATTGAATGTCAATAAGACCAGAGCAATTTTGGTTGATTCATAGCCCCAGCTTAAGCATATTCACTCGCACAGATTACATTTGACAGATAGTTACCTTCAGCTGAACTCGGTGGCGAGAAGCTTGGGCGTGCTCTTGACAGTGAGCTCTGAGTTGATGCCTAATGTTTATTTCATATTCTGTTTTTACCTTCCCTAATACGGCATGTGTAAATCTGTATTTAAATATATCCTCAGCTGATGTTTTCTCCAGCCCACTTGTTACCTCTGGACAGACTGCTGTAATGGCTCCATTTCATTGTTTTAAGAAAAATAACTTGCATGCAGTCCAGCTTTAATTTCACCAAACCCAATCAGTCGTGATTAATTTAAAGTGTTTCCTTGATGAGCAGTTGCAACACTATAGCGTGAAATTGCTCAAGTGAGGGGAGAATTCTTACATCTCTAAAAACTTAGTCTTCAAAACGGGGTGTGTAATTGTGAATAGCAAGAAAGTATGTCCATGTCTACTTGCCATATCGCTCTTTGTTTATCTTCTGTCGGCATTGAGGTCCCTCTGTTCTCCTCGAACCTTAGGGATAGAATTATCCATTTCAGGAATACTTACCCCTTTAAAATGAATATGGTTTTAAAAACATTCTGAAATGTTTTCATTGAACAATAACATACATATAACCCAATACACTTTAAAAAACAAAACAAAACCCACTGTTGCTGCCCAGCCAGTGTTGCTCAGTGGTTGAGTATTGACCCATGAACCAGGAGGTCATGGTTTGATTCCCAGTCAGGGCATATGCCCAGGTTTTGGGCTTAATCCCCAATAGGGGTGTGCAGGGGGCAGCCAATCAATGATTCTCATCATTGATGTTTCTATCTCTCTCTCCCTCTTCCTTCCTCTCTCTGAAATCAATAGAAACATATTATACAAACAAACAAATAAACTGTTGCTGTTTCTGAATATTTAGTTTGGGAAAATAATTAAGACTTGGGGTTTTATGTTCAGGAAGAGGTTCACTTATGGTGTGAATTCAATCTTATGGTACTAAATTCCGAACTTTTCAGTTATGTTAAATTCATTAAGATTCTGGCTGAGAAATTTAAAGAACATAGAGATCTTATAACCTGAGCCTAAGTTCTGTACAAATAACACTGCAAAGCTCTGGAATCCTTTATTTAACTGGGCGAATGAGAGTTGTGTTTGCATCAGACTCACCCTTCCTTGAAGTAGTGATTTCAAAGCAAACCTGTCCTACTCATGCATTTCCATCTTTTCTAGAATCTGAGACTTTAAGACATCAAACAATTCAAATTATATAGTTTGCATTTCACACAGAAGAAACACTCATGCAAAAGTTGATAAAAATATATTAATTATTTTCTCCACATTTACTGGTATACTTTCTCTGTCTCACTCTTTTCTAAAACTGACAGTCAATTTTTTTCTCTTTTACTGACAGCTAGTAAATGTACTGACAGTTGAGAAATAAGATGTAAATGTAAGTCACTATTATTTTGTCCACCTGATACCTGAGCATTAGGTGGAAATGCTTGACTGTATTTTAAAATAAAAACGAAATGATTTCCAATGGGTCTGATGGGAAGATATATAGAAAAACTGTTCTCTGTAAATAAAAGTGCGTTAGAGGCAATATTTTAGTGCATTTAGAAATATACTTTTCTCATTAGGGATGTGACTAGTATTTGCATTGAAGAAAATAGGGCAATTATTTAAGGTGTGCATTTACTTTTTGTTCCATTAGCTATAAATCTTTTAAGCATGAAATTAATGGAGAGTTTATAAATGGAGCAGAGGAAGCAGGTTAAGAACTTACTATCTGATTAAGAATTTTCTCCTGATGAAATATTAGAACGAGAATTTAAATTGTTTTATGCTAATTAGAAAAGTCCTGTTTAGTAAATGTAACTCTTGTAGAAGTGCTAGCTGAGTCGTTGGGTGTGACAAGTTATCTGTTGGTAGAAGTATGTTGGGTTAACCTGGACTAACTCTTTTATCATACAAGGACTAATTCCTTACTTCCATTAAAGAGTGATTTGCCATTTCCCTATGTTGTAAGTAACAGCTGAGTTATAAAACATAAGATTAGTGGTAGTGTTCATTTATGTATGACTTAAATGGTATTCACAGGATTTTATTTCATTTTTTCCCACCTCAATATTTTCTGTATATATTGATTTTAATATGCAATTAAAAACTGATCAATTTCATCAAGAAACTTGCCCTCATTTTACATATAATAGACGCTGAAAAAATGGGGCCATAGTTCCTCTTAATTGTTTTTCTCTACTTGTGTCTCTACTTCTTACATTTTTACCCTTGTACTGAATCACATATAGCTTTGTGAAAATTTGTCAGAGAAGATTCAAATAGATTTGTGTTTAAACAGAGTGATTTCACTGTCCCTTTGATTGAAGAATACATTGGGAGGCAAGAAAAGTCCTGCCTGATAAGTTACAAAAGGCAGGCATTCCCTCACAGAAAGAGCAGCAGGGGTTTCCAGGGGAGGGGCTTCAGCCAGTGGTGTCAGCTGTGTAGACGTTGCCGTGGACTGTGGAGCACTATGTAGATAGATTGTAGCTCGGCTTGTCCTCCATGTCACTCTTTGATTCCTCTCTCTGTTAACATGGCATTTGCATTTTGCTCTGCCTGAGAACCGGCCCGTGCAAATGCCTGGCGACAGGCTGGAAAGCTGCTTTCATGGTGGAAGTGAGGCGTTTTCTTGTTCACTGTGTTCACAGTAAAAATGCATCCTCTGAGTCTTAAGTAACTGGGAATCCCTTTGTGCATTTGCAATTTCCATTTGAAGGCAAAATATTAAAGTACAAAGAAAGAGTGGGGCACTTTTTGCATTACAAAATGACAAAAGCAACCAAGTTAGTTGGTTACTGTCAGCAAGAACCAAAAAGCAGCAGAACCAAAAGACCCAACTTCACTGGATTTCCAGTGAAAGATAAAAGCCTTGAGGAGATGCTTAAGTATCACTTAGAGTGGACACCTGAGAATGAAAAACATTTATAGAAAAATTATGTGATATTTAGCTTTCTCTGACTGGCTTATTTCGCTTAGCATAATGCTCTCCAGTTCCATCCATGCTGTGGCAAATGGTAAGAATTCCTTCTTTTTTATAGCAGTGTAGTATTCCAGTGTGTAGATGTACTAGTTTTCTAATCCACTCATCTGCTGATGGGCACTTAGGCTGTTTCCAAATCTTAGCTATTGTAAATTGTGCTGCTATGGAGATAGGGGGTGCATATGTCCTTTCTGATTGGTATTTCTGTTTTTTTGGGATATATTCCTAGAAGCTAAATAAGCCAGTCAGAGAAAGGTAAATATCACAGGGTCTCACTCATTTGTGGAATATAATGAACAACATAAACTGATGAATGAAAACAGAACCAGAGTCGTAGAAGCATTGGATAGACTGTCCAACATATGAGGGAAGGTGGGGAATGAGGGGGTAAGAGATCAACCAAAGGACTTGTATGCATGCATATAAGCATAACCAATGGACACAGACTGGGGACAGGGGGGTGAGGGCATGTGCTGAGGGTTGGGGGCAGCCAGGGAGAGGTCAATGGGGGAAAAAGGAGACTTATGTAATACATTAAACAATAAAGAAATTTTAAAAAAAGAAAAATTATGAGTACTTTGCCGTACATTTGTTTCATTGACTTATCATCTTGGAAACACACTTTGGGCATCCGTATCGTACATGAAAGTTAGATTGTTTTTTAAAGAGGATAATGGTAATAATTATATTCCCTGAGTTGAATGTATAGAATTGTGTTGTTGTTGTTTTTACTGTAAACAGCCAGGTAACTGAATCATGCCAGAAGGTAGTTAATTCTGGGCAAAGACTTTCCCCCTTTTCCCATAATGCTATTCGGCTGACAGCTAGTTACTGTGTGACTCAGGCTTGATTCTCAGGAGATTTGGACAAAAGAGAAGGTCAGAGGGCCAGGAGAGCCTGATGGACTCAGGAGACATTGGTGTTGGATTCTCACAGCAGAATCTTGCCTCCTCATCCCTAATGCAGACGGTGTAATAACGGGGGAGAGGGAAGAGGGAGGGAGGGCAGGTGGAGACGTTCTTTCAGGTTAAATGTTCAAATAAGGTCCTTCACTTCTGTCTCTGTTAGCACAGGGCATTGGAAACCCTGTGGCACATTTTGGAAGTGTTGCTTTAAAATAGACTTTAACACTTGAGGATCTGCATAGGGTCTTGTTGAATGCTGAATAGATCCTGTGTCTGCCTGCTGAAGTCTCTGCCGGGCAGCATCTGCCTCAGTAACTGCTAACGTGCTTCAGCCTGCCTGGAGACTGCAGGCTGGACTCCCACCACTCTTATATCCAAAACTCCTGGTCTCATCTATAATAATCTATAATAATAAGAGCATAATATGCTAATTAGACTCAATGTCCTTCCGGACGAAGCCGGGGCTGCTAGGGAAGCCC
>NW_005370328.1:2337063-2339479 GCF_000412655.1 Myotis brandtii
GCCAGAGGGAAGCCAGTGCCGGCAGCCAGGGGAAGGAAGGCCTACTCTTGCACGAATTTCGTGCATCAGGCCTCTAGTAATTATATAATGTTCCGTATCTGAAGAAAATCGCATAAATGGCATAATGTTGGTCTTGGGTAGTTTAATTTGCATGGGATACTCCATGCAGAAAAATGTGGCCTGCATTGAAGGACTTTTTTTTTAAATCAAGTCAGCTTTATCCAAGTAAATTTTATCCAAGTAAATTGTGAAAATGGAAAGTAGAAACAAAGTCGTTAAAAAATGGATGCCAGAGACTGACTGGTGTGGCTCAGTGGTTGAGCGCTGACTCATGAACCAAGAGGCCGCTGGTTCTGTTCCCAGTCAGGGCACATGCCCAGGTTGTGGGCTCGATCCCCAGTAGGGGGCATGCAGGAGGCAGCTGATTGGTGATGTTTCTCTCTCATTAATGTTTCTATCTTTCCCATTCCCTTCCTCTCTCTCTATAATCAATGAAACATTTTCTTTAAAAAAATGGATGTCAGAGTTTGTTGTAACTGCTACATGTTATTGTTTTGAAAGCTTATTGCTTGAATCTGGTCATCTAATTGCTAGCGCTACGTTCTTTAGATGGTAATGTGAATGTTTAAATTACCTCTTTTCCCCAAATCTTTGCCCAAATTGATGACACCATCTCAGGTTTTGTTGTTGTGAAAGGGATAAAAGAAAGGAAACTAACTGTTGGCAGGACTCCATTTCAACTTACAAATGACTCTCAGGATCTTTAAGACATCAGTCGAGTCCTGGCACGGGTTAGGTTTTGGACTGTTCACAGAATGATTTCCTGTCCGTCCATCTACGTGCTGAGACCTTGATTGATGACCCTCTGACGCAGGGTCAGGAGTGAGTTCACATCCTGGCAGGGCCTTGGCTCACTCCCTGGTAGTGGAAACAGAAACCCACCTTTATTATCCTTCTTCAGGCTTCAGTTGACTTAATTGTATGCAGCTTTATCACTACAATTTAAAGAGATTTAAACAACTGGCAAAGATTTGGGAAACAGTGGGAGAGGTGGTTTAAAATTCAGCACAGAGGGAATGATCAGCACAAATGAAAGACTTGGGGTAACTTTGAAGCATCTTCCCATTTTCTTGTTTCTTGTGTCTCACCCTTTTCCTACAACTGACTTATTCCCTATCTTCTCCCACTTCCATACTTTACTGAGTTTAGATGAAAATTTAATGGGTTCCTAAAAGTTGCTATTATTACTCTTCCAGGAAATGAGGGAACAGCAGTGAACAACACAGCAAAAGAAAAGGAAAAACCTCTTCTTGTGAAGTATATATTCCGGGCAGGGAAAGGGGGCTAACAATAAAAAAGAAAAATAAATAAAATATGCAATGTGTTAGGTGTGGATAAAGAGGATACTTGCATAGGATAGGGGGTTAGCAAGGATCGCAGGCTGTAATTTTAGATCAGGTAGCGAGGAGAGCTTCTGCTAAAGTGACATTTGAGAAAATATCTGGAGGAGGTGAAGGAATAAGCCAGCAAGTGTCTGTAGAAACAATGTCAAGGAGTGGAAATAGAAAATACAAGGATTTGAGGAAAATAAGTGCCTGGAATATCTGAAGGTGGAAGTGTAGCCAGAACAGAGAGCATAGGCCATACTACTAGGAAATAAGCCGGAGGTAACAGGAGATGGACTGGAGAGGGCTTATAGAACATTTTTTTTTTTACTCTGGATGAGAACTCATTGGAGGTCTCTTTGCAAAGGACTGACATGCTCTCATTTTGTTTTAGCAAAGAACCCTTGGGCTGCTGTCGGGCTCACAGAGAGTATCCGGGAGGCTAGTTAGGAGGCCAGTGCAAAAATCTAGGGGAGCAGGTGGTGGTGCTGGCCAGGGTTGAAGCTGGCGAGGTGGTGAGCAGGGAGTGGATTTTGGATCTATTTTGAGAGTAGGACCTCTCCTCTGGATTTGCAGTATCTACAGAAAGCGATTCGGGTCTCTCCCTATCACCTAGGAAATGGACAGTAAATCAGACCATTGCCGGGTTTTCCATCATCTGTATGTGTAAAGTAATAGCCTTTCTTTTTTGAAGTAGGGAGAGGAAGAGAGGAATTTAATAGTTTGGGAAGAAGCGGTCATGAGAGTTTCATATCCCTCCAAGTCAGGACAAAGAAAACTACTTGCATCCCTCTATTAAATTTTTAGAGATTGATTACATTGGAGGCTTGCTGGTAGGAAGTTGTCATATATGGAGAGCTTGAATAGATACCTAGGGAGAACGGCAAACCCAGAGCATCATAGGCACTCGGAAAATGTAACGCACTTAGGCATAGATCACTGCCCGGGCCCGGCTTGTCTGAGTTGCTCAGAGAGGAAAAATCAGAAGTGTGTGTGTGTGTGGGGCGGGGGGGAGGGGCGGTGCTGGGACA
>NW_005370328.1:2340701-2391892 GCF_000412655.1 Myotis brandtii
GAGGCGGTGCGTGGACAGGAGTCTTGGGAGATGGGGATCCAGGGAGAGGACTGAGTGTTCAAATATATGGGCTCATGGGAAATGAAAAATAAAAACAAATAAGATACATATTTGAGGACCATGTCTGTGTATGAAGACAATTTCCTATGCATCTTTCCTACAGTCAAAGAGAAAGAAGCTAAAAGCAGTTGTTCAGTGATTCAACGTAGTAATGAGGACATGTGCGCATCTCAGATATTTGTGGGCAGCCCCTGTGATTAATTTCTGCCAAAGCAACCTTCCAGGATTAATTGCTTCAACTGTGTTTTTTATATTATTTGTGTGTGTGTGTGTATGTGTGTGTGTGTGTGTATATCTCCCACTCACTGCCACCACCTCTTCTGCTATTAAGCCATATATATGTGTGTGTGTATATATAAATATATATATATACACACACATATATATGACTTAATAGTGAAAATGGAATAGACTGGAGGATTTATTTATAATTTAATAATTAGAGGAAGACTCATGTTAGTGAGGAGCAAGGTCACTCTGCAAAGGCAAAGAGTCCCCATGTGACATATTTCATCTCTTCAAAAATGGTGCCCTTTTATTGCTCAGAATTGTGACCTAGCGAAGATTGTGTTGGTGGTTTTATTTTTGGAGTATCAATTAGTCAATCAATCAGTTCGTAGTTATCGAGCATCTGCCCGGCACGTAGGGCACGCTCATCAAATTTGCAAATGACACAGATCAGGGTGGATGGTAAATACTCAGATGACAGACAGAGCGTTCAAAAAGATTTTGACAGCCCAGCGCGATGGGCTGGATGGAACAGGATGAACTATAAGGTGGATAAATATGAAGCCCTGTCCTTGGCTCCAGAAAACTAGCTGCCGACTGACAGGGGACAGGGCGGGGCGGCCGTGCCTCAGCAGTGAAGTGAGGGAAAAAGACAGTATTTTAGCCAATCGTCAGCTCTACCTAATGTATCCCTTTGGGCTGAATGATGTCATTGCCAAAAATCTCGCAAGCCATTTTGAATTAGATTAAGGCGATAATCCTGTTTTAATTTGGCAAGTCAGACCACACGTAGAGATTTGAGTATTTCTGGAGCCACATTTTAAGAGGAGAGAGACCCCAAACCATGCCGTATTGAGAACATTGCAGAAACTAAACACATATGTCCCGAAGACACGGGAGAAGGACATCTTTCTTTGCACCTGCACAGACTCTGTCATGGAAAAGGCATACGGATTGTTGGGTGAGATCCAAGTGGTTAGAGCCAGGGCTTATGCGTTGAAGTTACAAGGTGGCATCTTTCCGTTCATCTAGCACAGTAAGAGCTGTTCAAGGTGAAAGGGCTCCCCAAACCTGCAGAAGCAGAATACTGGAGCGATGGGACCTCCGGGTCCTCATTTTGGGGTAACAGCACTGCAGAGGGGCAGTCTGAGAAGCCTTACTCTGCTGTTTGATACAAACGGGCTCCTTGAGAGAAAGGATCATGATTTCATTCTCTTGGCCTAACTCATAGGGCCAATGTAGGTACAGGGTGGCCTCATTGAATTAAATGTAAATTGGGAGGATACAGTTGAGAGGAAAACTATAAATGATTTCTCAGGCGAGGAAGTCAGAGCAGGTACTCTGCCAGGGTTTTCCCCGCCCATCAGCAGTTCCTCTTGGTGCTGGAGGCCAGCAGGCATAGAAGAGCAACAGAGATTTGACCTTGCGGTGGCACCGATGATGTGCACAGTGACTGTAATCCAGGTGGACTCGGTTGCATTTTTTTTTCTCTTTGTAGTTTCTCAGATATCTACTGTATGACTTTCTGGAATTGTGAATTACACTCACATAAGAATGGCCAGGAATTGTACTTAAAAAAATCTAATACATTCTTGTGCTCAAGTAAATGTGTACATTCTATCACAGGGATACAAACTGGACCGACAAGGTTAAACTAAACTGTGAAACCCCGAGAGAATGAAGGCGTGAGAATGACCTGCTCCCCTGTATCTTTATTTCCAGCGTGTTTTTGGATCTTATGAAAGGTCTAAGGCTTTTCTGCAGCGGCTACTGATTCTACCACTTTGTTCCTTCCAGCCACACCAAGGAACATGGGTGAACTCCCCTAATTCTCACAGGGGCGGAGAATGAGATAGGTGGGAAAGGGCTTTCGCAAAGGGCTTCCTGTTCACAAATCAGGGATTCTATGGCATAGATTTCTATTCCCCTAAATAACTGGCAAGGGGGTCATCGGAATGAGCTATTGCAAAAAGCCACCTTCGCCTTCTCGGTTCTCCTGGGATGGGGCCCCGAACCAGAATTGCAAAGTCGTTCAGAGAATCTTGGCTTGTAACACACGGCACGGAGCACCAAAGAAGAGGTCATCCTACTTACGGCAAGGCGCTCGGTAGGGGAAGGAACGGCGGCCCATAGTGTCTTGGGATCATCCTTAATCATTTCTTAAGCACCAGGGAAGTGAAAACCTCCTCCTGGAATTCACTGCGTGTGACACCGAATCCTTCCACTAAGCAAATATGTGATGAGTTGATAAAAAAGAAAAGAAAAAAAAGGAAGAAGAAGGTCCTGAACTCTTGACTGCAGATATAATACAGTGAACACAGAAAATCAAAAGCATGCTTTCTATCTGCCTCCAAATAAAGGTGCACTTAAACTTGTAAAAGACAACATTTCTATTTGAATGATATGACAGAACCGTCACAGGAGTGTTACCTGCCATAAAGCAAGCCGGAGAATTATTGCCTTTATTAGACCAGTGACACTGAGCTTTCGCCATACATTTCTAACTTCTGTCCCTCTACAGAGACAATTTTCTTTTCTTAAATAAACTGTCATGCTAGTGTTAATATATGGCCGGCGCGCTCATGCTCTGAGAATACTGCTGATATAAAACATGTATATGTTAGATTGGTAATAGTATCTTTAGTGTAGCTGACTAGAACAAATGGGTTTCCCTCATGGCTGTGCTAATGTGATAAAGGAAAATTGGCTGTTCATCAGCTTTTGGCTGGGCAGAGACAGTGGAGAGGGAACCACATTCTTTTTTATGCATTAATACCATCGAGAACTTTCCACGAGTGATATTTCATGTGCCCCGCGTGTTGCTCAAAGATGTTGTAAAACATGAGATAATGCTACAAATAACAAAGTAGAAAAGCCGGTATCTTTTATAATGATAACAGTCAAACACCAAATGACAGTAACAGGCTGTAAAAAATGGGATGCAAAAAAATTAAATAAATAAAAAGACAGTCTTTCTCCCTCAGCGAAGAGGTATACATCCAGACCCACAGGAGTTGGCGTGTGAGTGTGTCTAGGTCTTTATGTTAAAGCTTGTGTTACAATGAAGTAAAAGGCAACATGGGGAAAGGGGGTTTAAGAAAGAACCTGGTGTAAACGAAAGAGGTTGATAAAATGGAGAAAAGCCAGAGTAGAAAACTTTCTATAAATTAATATTACCAAGTAATTATTTTGTTAATGTTCAGATTTTTTGTTTGTTTTGTTTTGGAGAAAGAGGTTTGTTCAAAGGGTTCTTAAGGCAGTCACGTGATTTAAAGATGCTGGAGAATTACTTGTTTTCATCAGTTTTTGTGGGGCCATTTTAATAGAATAGCATTTGAAAGCTATGATTTGATATATTTTTTTTATTAAAATGTCAGCCTCTAAACATTTCAACTGCAAGACATTACATTTCTCTTTCTCTTTCTCGACCCCATCCACCTCACCAGCTTTTGTTTGCCAAGTCAGCCCCTGGACTAATTAGAGTGTCAATGATTCCTTTTACATTTAACTTAAAAGCACTTAAACAGGACTATTTGTAGAGACTAAAGTGGAGGTCAAAACAGCCTATCAGTTTATTTGGAAGGATGCAATCATTGAGGATTTTCTAGAGATATCATCTGTGAAGTAATCTGTATGAAACTGCATTGCTCCTCAGGGATCACTTTACACAAACAAAAATTTCATAAGGTTGAGTGGTGTGAATCAAGGGATCACCAGGCTAGAACCCCTGGAACAAACCTGCTGGCCACCTGTTTTTATAAAGTTTTACTGGGAGATATTGTGCTCAGTCATTGATGTGTGGTCTATGGCTGGATTCCTATTACAACCACAGAACTGAACAGTTGTGACCTGGATTGTTTGAGCCACAAAATCATTTGCTTGCAAATAAAAGAAAATTACTTTCTGGCTGTTTACAGAGGAAGTTTGCTAATGCCTGTGTAGAGAGTTATTAGGTTGCTAAAATAATTAGCCTAAGAAAAGATTGGCAAATTTATTTTTATTCTATATTGGGAGAGTACAGCTGAGAATTATTAACACCTGAGAAAGTAAATGTTTATATGAAGCATTTTGCATTAGCAACTTAAATTGAATCATATCTATGTCATATATCTATTTTTAGAATGTCTGGTTGTGACTATTTCTCACTTTTGTATTTATTTTTGTTTATTTTCAAATATGGCTATGCCACATTTAACCTAGTAATTAAAGAAACCACATATCTTCAAATATTTATGAAAGCATGGCCGTCAGAGCTGTTAAATATATGGGACAAACAATTGTGTGAGCCTGTGAATACACTGGTAGGTACCATCACAGTCCAAAACTACAATATGTAGACATACATCATTGAGCCATTGAAATAAATTTTTGTCCTACCAACTGAAGAAAATGGAGAAATAGAAAATTAACTTGAGAAAGACTACTGAAATGTAGTTATCACAAAATTAAAGGATACGCCATTGAACTAAAGACGGTGAT
The DNA here is from genome assembly GCF_000412655.1 of Myotis brandtii. Taxonomy (NCBI): domain Eukaryota; kingdom Metazoa; phylum Chordata; class Mammalia; order Chiroptera; family Vespertilionidae; genus Myotis; species Myotis brandtii. The sequence goes on from NW_005370328.1 coordinate 2,345,469, forward strand.
AATTTCTTGCAGGTGCATCAGACAAAAATCAGTTTCTTCATCAATGGTTTGGAGGAGGACAGCACAGCTTTTGATGTGCAAACTCTAAGTGGTTCAATTATAGATTTTGCCTCTGGTGCTACGTGGATAGGACAGAGTTTAAATGGTAAGATTCTGCCTTCAGAAAATTATTTATTTGATTGTATTGTTACTGTGTCAAAAATAATACTTAAAAAATTTCAATACATATACCTAGAAATATGGTTGTAAATATAATTTTTCCAAAATGAAATGATACAAAGGCTTTCTTTGAGCCCTCTAAAAATAAATACTTCCCCTCTATATATTATAGACAACTTTTCATGTTCACATGCCTTCTCATCCTATATAATAAAGAGGTAATATGCAAATTGACCATCACTCCAACACACAAGATGACCGCCCCCATGTGGTCAAAGATGGCCACCCCCATGTGGACACAAGATGGCTGGCAGGGGAGGGCAGTTGGGAGGGACCAGGCCTGCAGGGGAGGGCAGTTGGGCAGAACCAGGCCTGCAGGGGAGGGCAGTTGGGGGGGCAGGCCTGCAGGGTAGGGCAGTTGAAGGGGACCAGGCCTGCAGGGAAGGGCAGTTGGGGGAAACCAGGCCTGCAGGGGAGGGTAGTTGGGGGGGAACCAGGCCTGTAGGGGAGGGTAGTTGGAGGCGACCAGGCTGGCAAGGGAGGGCAGTTAGGGGCAATCGGGCTGGCAGGGGAGGGCAGTTGGGGGTGACCGGGCCAGCAGTGAAGGTCAGTTCGGGGTGACCAGGCCGGCAGGGGAGGGCAGCTAGGGGTAATCGGCCAGTAGGGGAGCAGTTAGGCATCAATCAGGCTGGCAGGGGAGTGGTTAAGGGGTGATCAGGCAGGCAGGCTAGCGGTTGGGAGCCAGCAGTCCTGGATTGTGAGAGGGATGTCCCAGATTGGAGAGGGTGCAGGCTGGGCAGAGGGACCCCCCCCCCCCCCCCCCCGCATGAATTTCATGCACCGGGCCTCTAGTTTAAAATAACTGCAGTGTGTATGATTGTATAGCTACAACAAAAACGTTTTATACTTGTTTCTACTAATGAGCATGTTATTTCTAATATTTTGATATTGGCAGTTATTTGATAGAAAACACTATCTGTATATCTATTGATCTCATATGCACATACACTCACAATGATATGTACACATATACATGCACACACATTTGAGCAGTTGTCTGATAGTGGAGTTCCTTAAGACTTTATACTTTTGGTGTCATCATACCTGAGTTCAAATCCCATCTCCCCACTTACTAGCCACGTGACCTGGGTCACCTTTCTAATGTCTCAAATTTAAAATGATGATTGCCAAAACCGGTTTGGCTCAGTGAATAGAGCGTAGGCCTGTGGACTGAAAGGTCCCGGGTTCGATTCCGGTCAAGGGCATGTACCTAGGTTGCGGGCACATCCCCAGTAGGAGGTGTGCAGGAGGCAGCTGATCGATGTTTCTCTCTCATCGATGTTTCTGACTCTCTATCTCTCTCCTTTCCTCTCTGTAAAAAATCAATAAAAAAATAAAAATAAATAAAAAAATAAAAAAAAATTAAAATGATGTAGTTATTCCAAATTTAAAATGATGATGACGATGATAATGATATTACAGTTTCATTTGAGGATCACATGAGGTATATCATGAAAAGCATGACTATTTTTCGAGCATTTGGCATATAGTAGTTGTTCAATATTTATTGAATAAATGAATAACTATAACTGGGCCTTGTATATACTAAACCATATTGTGATTTAATGCTATTGTTAATATTATTACATTTGTTTTGCTAACGTAAGTCCATAGAAGTTAGGTTGAAGTATATGGTCATTTTATATTTTAATGCATATTAGACAGATTGCCCTAATGCATAACAACAGGCTACTTCCTGTTGCCCATATTTTAAAATATGGGCAAGTACTTTCTTCCTTAAACACTAGCTGACCTTACAAATTACTTGTTTTTTTACCTTTGCCATTTCTCTCATTGAAAAATATTGCCGGATGCCTCTTTAAATTATTTGGCCATTAGTAAGTTTGAGTAGCTTTCCACGTGTCTTTCTCGTTTGCATTTGATTTGTTGTGTGTTTGTATTCATACTCTGGAATTTCTTACTTGTAAAAGCTCATAAATGTTAAGAATGTTATGCTTTGCATGTCTTTTTTCCAGTTTTTAGGTAGCCTGATACGTTTGCATTATAGACATTTAAAAATATTTAAAAATTTTAAGAAGGACGTAAACATGGATGCAACATAACGCATAAATATGAAAGAGCCAGTTTGATGAATTTTTCATCTGTATCAGTAATTAGTATATTGAAGAATTTTATAAAGTACTCTGCATTCAGAATTTCTTAATAACACATTAAATCTTAGGAGCCTTGTTTCAATATTTAATCCCCATTAGTACTTCTGAAAGTGTTTTATTGCTCAAGTATTGCTTAAAGTATTCAATAGCCCCATAAATTTGTCCGCGATGCATGCCGGGGTTGAAATGAGTTGCTCATACTTCAGTGTCCTAACTGTGGGAGCCATGCTTCAAAAGGGTGGTGCGGAGCCAGTGTGCTAGTCACTTCCAAACTGTGTGAAAGTAAATTTAACTTCTGATTAGAAAATACATCATTGGAAAAGGGTTTGTTTCAAATGTTACCTAGTTCTTACTATGGCTTTCTCCTTAAGTTCCAGGCATCACAGAACTGAAGGAGAAAAGAACATTTAAAAATAAATTTTCTCTTTATTCCATCAATTTATAGGTACAGTTATACCTACTGTATCTTTTCTCTAATTAGAGATGGCACATAGCTGGCTCATTACTTCTGCCTAATGAGCCAGGCCTACGCCACCTCTCTAATCAGAAAGGAGGTGGGTGCAGAATGTTCCCCTGAACTTACTATAAGTCATTTTCTTTCTCCCGCTCGCTCCTTTCCTTTAAATAAAAAAGTGAAGTCACTGTCCTCCATACTCTTGTCCATGCCCAAGACGGTTTCATTCAGGGGAGGTCAGCGTGGCTGCGAGCTGCATTAGAGGTGCCGCTGTGCAGGCCAGGCTGGCTGTCTGTGCTTCGGGGCAGATGCGGACAAACACCAGGATCTCCACGGAGGGCCTGGAGGGGACCACGGGCCAGGCTTCCGTGTTTCCCCATGTCTGCACCCGGTCTTCACAAGTGTGTTGGCTGCTACAGACTTTTTTTTCAAGTCTCATCACTACCTGGCATAACTTTCTAGAAAAATATGTTGCCAGTGACAGTCCCTGTTACTGCTGGCCTTATCTTTCCACAGAGCCTTGTATACATATTCATGGACTATGTAGACATATACTGTGTGTCTACATATAAGGTACACGCATATGTATACTAATACATACATAAATCATAGTGCATGCATACATGCATAACATAATGATAATGCATACATAACAATGTATATGAAATACATGCATATAATACCAATGGGAAAATCTTACTTGGTCAGGCAGGTTTTTAAATACACAAATAGAACACCTTAGACCATATCAAGCAACACGTGTCAGTTCATTTGGAGAGCATTTTCTTCCAGCTCTCCCAAGAGCAGCCTCGGACCATCTGGTGAGCTAGGCTTACTCTGCATCTCTTATTCATCAGGATGCCCTCGCTCTGCCCCACTTTCCTCCCAGGCACCACAAGGAGCTGCAGCACCGAGTGCTCCCACGTTCTCTATTATTAAGACAAATTAAAAAAGGGAATAATTAAGAAACAAACACATTTGAGGAAGTGCTCCTTTGGTGAATTGGTCGTTGGTCTAAATTTAATACTTGAAAAACCCCACTTAATTATTGATTTGGCATTATTCATTACATCCCATCCCATCTTGTGTCCTCATGATTCAAACTCTAGCTAGAATTTTGCCATTTTTAAGTTTTTCTCATTATTAACAACATAATGAAAACCATAGACGTGGTAGTTGTTTTACTTTTTTTCTCTTCCCAGTTTCTTGGACTTACCTGTTGGTAAATCTTAAATAAATATTTGCTAAATGAATTAATGAGATGTTATGTGGTTTAAGGTTGATATCTACCTCCACCTTGGAAGGTTACCTAATTGAATGCAGCTTGGACTTGGAACCTGGTGTCTTAGAAGAATTGTTACAAGGTGGTGGCATTTTGAGACTGTGATAGGATGCCATTGACATGTGAATAATTCAAACTCATGAGTAGGAGGTTTCTAGTTTATCCTCATTCATTTGGGGGTTTCCTAGACCAGGTGTTAATATACATTGGGAGGGGACCCGAGCTGATGCTCTGGAGCTTGGAGATCACTCAGGTGGGGTGAGAAAGTGGGCAGTCTCCTTGCCACTGCAGATGCTCTGAAAATTGCACTTGGGAGCAGATGACAATCAGATTTAGGGCTGATGAGCTGATAGATTTACAGGTTTATAAACTGGAGGGAAGTTTGACTTGGGGAGGGGACTTCTGGAGAGAGGTCACAAGTTGGGCCAGGAGATAGATTGGCCCAAGTATTCACTTTGCCTGAGTCTTATAATGCCTATGGAGATAGCTATGAATGTTAATGTTATTCACGTGGAATTAGCACAATATACATATTGATCTCTTAAGTGTTTGAAAAGACCGTGATACGTATATGATTAAAAGTTGTGTTGCTTTAAAGGAATGTCACTTGAATATTTGTCAGCCACTGCTTGGTAACATCAGACTTCTCATACTATGTACATGATTGTATTTTGTAGGTTTAGAGCAGTTTGTTGGAAGAATGCAAGATTTTCGATTATACCAAGTGGCACTTACAAACAGGTAAGCAGACATGGTATGGTAAAGCTCCAGAAATATATATATAAAAGCCTAAGTGACCAGCCAACTGGCCGGTAGCTGTAATGCTCAATGACTACCAGGGGTCAGACGCTCAATGCACAGACACAGAATTCGTGCACTGGTGGAGTCCCTCAGCCTGGCCTGTGGGGATGGGGCCGAAACCAGCTCTCCAACATCCCCCAAGGAGTCCTAGATTGTGAGGGGACACATGCCAGACGAGGGACCCCATCGGTGCACAAATCCATGCACCGGGCCTCTAGTATAAACATAAATGCTGAATTCACTTAAGTAAGCGTAGCACGAAGATTAATGTTAGGGTGGAGGAGGGCATAGAGGGGATAAATGGTGATGGAAAAATAAAATAAAAAATACATTTCTGAAGAGCAGTCTTGTAGTAATTTGGCGGGAATAAAGTTTGTCCTGGGGGCAAAAATGTCCTTGAATAGTCACTTCTGGTCCCACTTAAAACCTGGTATCAACTGGAAGATGTCAATGAGATCGAACGAAATGACTTCATGCGATTTAGTGAGTGGAATAGCTGCCTGCCTCTGCCACTCCCCCACCAGGGTTGAGAGAAGGAGTCTGTCTCTCCTTAGACCTGGTTGCTGGCATTGGCCTACCTCAAATGTAGGAACGGTGTCATGTGGAAGAATGCCCACACACAGAGTGACGAATTCCGTTCTAGAACAGGTATTCTGCCCTTAATGGAAAAGTTAAGTCTGTCTGCCTGGAATTGGCTTTCTTCTTGAGCTCTTGGCAGCTGCCATATGAACTGAAGCCATCGAAGCGTTTTAGGTGCCAGGGTTGGTACCGATGAGTCACAGGAAGCCGTTGACAAATGGTCTTGGCCGGAGGCCCTTCCCCTGAAACAGCAGCAGATGAAGTGATGCTGTTTTCTTACTTCCCGTGGATGAGCTGGAGACGCATCTATAACTCATTACTTTCAATATATCAATGGTCACTCAGTGGTCAGTTTAACAACCTAAGTGAATATTACCTTTCTTTTTATTACAAATAGGCACTGTAAAATATTATGCGATTCAAAGAAACATATTGTAAATAGGCACCATAAAATATTATGCTATTTTAAAACATATCTTGCTAATCAGACAAGGGATTGTGCATGCTTCATGATAGAAAATGCTAGTCCTTAAGAATGTAATGTTTTTATAATAAAATTAGCATGTTTCATTTTATGAGAATGAGTATATTTATGGGACCAGGAATGAATTTGGTTTTATGTTCTGTGTAAAAAAATATGAAAGCTAAATAGATACTAATGAAAACATCAACATAGTGGTATTCGTTTGTAACATCCCTTAGAACAGTGGTCACCAACCTTTCGGCCCTTACGGACCTCCAGGGGTCCACGGACCACCGGTTGGCGACTGCTGCCTTAGACTATCTATGGCTGTTGAGCTATTTGTCCTCACCGTCTGCCTCTTGACCTCACAGAGAGATTGAGGCCATCTCTGCTGGAGCTCTGCCCACCTTGCACGTCCAGCCCCACTGCCGCTGCCCGGAGAGCCACCCGCGGGTCCATCCCCTGCGCCAGCGGTTCTGCATTCCCAACGATGTGGAGGACACGACTAGGGACAGGGTGTCCCGGCTGCATCCCGAGGCCCACCCTCTCTCTTTTGTCAATGATGACGACATTGAGACTTCCTGGGTCTCACATGTGTTTACAAACATCACCCAGCTTAATGAAGGAGTGACTATTTCAATAGATTTGGAAAATGGACAGTATCAGGTAACTTGAAGCAATTTGGTGTGTATTCATTGCCTGTGGGTATTGCAATAAATGACCACTAATTTAATGGCTTGACACAACTGACATTTATTCTCTCAGAGCTCTGAAGATCAGAAGGATGAAATCAGCCCTCTGGGTAAGGGCGGATCCTTCCCTCCTCTCCCAGCTCCTGGCGGCTCCTGGTGTCACTTGGTTTACCTCAGCATCACTCCAGGCTCTGCCACCAGGTTCAGGGTCGCCGTCTTGTTGCTGACTGTCAGTTCTCCCTCCTCTTTCTCTTTTGAGGACCACCCTGCATCCAGAAGGATCTCCTATTGAGACTCCTAACTTAATTACATTTTCAAAGACCCTATTTTCAAATAAGGTCACATTCACAGCCACCAGGAGTTAGAATTTGAACATCTATTTAGGGGCAGAATTCAACGTACCACAAGGTAAAACCTGAATTAGGCAATTGAACATTACCTCAGTAAAGAAGTATATTATAATTTATGAAGTGAAAATACCTAAAAAAGATATGCAGGGCATGAATTTTTAGAGATTGTTATAAAAAAATCATATGAAATAGTGAAACATTCATTTTGTTAAGTAACCAAATTAATAAAAACAGGTGCTTATTTTTAATAACTACTTAAAAAGAACATATACCAATTATTTCATGGAAGTAATATTTTTTTTTCATGTCTTTATAGCAAACTTCATATTGATTTCCACTTAAATTTGTAAAATCCTTGAGAAGATGCACAGCTATGTAATGATAGGTTGTGTTGCTTTTACTACAGGGCTGTGGCATTTCTGAATGTCTATGAGTGCTTATAGTTATTATGAGGAAGTAAACATTATATTTGAATGCACCAGTTCCATGGTTTGATTTATACTGATGGGTTAAAACGTAAAACAACAATGGTAATAATTAACTTACTCATTTCCAGGTGTTTTATATCATCGTTCAGTTCTTGAGTCCACAACCAACAGCAATAAGGATTCAGAGGAAGAAGGAAGACAGCCTAGATTGGGAAGATTGGCAGTATTTTGCTAGAAATTGCAGTGTTTTCGGAATGAAAAACAATGGAAATTTGGAAAATTCAGATTCGGTCAACTGTCTTCAGCTTTCAGAGTATGAATATTTTTGAAACCATTGTCTGTGAAGGCATTTAGGAGTTAATTCTCATAGACTATGGGATAGTAATAGCCTACAGGTAAACTTAAGTCACTAGGCTAGTAGAGTCTTTCCCTTACCACCATCCCTTGAGGCAAATTGGTCTAGGATTCCTTCCTATTTTGGATTTTAAATTATGTTTAAATTTACTTGTAAAGATGTTAGAGTATTTCTTGCTTCCAGTCTCATCTGTGCTTTATAATCTGACTTTCAGATTGCTTAGCAAGTTATCTGTATCAATAGAATTTTTATGATGTCCTCAAGGAAATGTTTTACTATGATGATCCTATATGCACATGAAATCTGTGGACTATTTTTCCCAGAATGAAGAATTTGAGCTGTTACGGAATATGGTGTTCTGATTTGTTTTGTCAAAAATATGAGTAACTTCTCATGATTGCAAATATCTTTCCTCAACAGTTTTACTCCATATTCCCGTGGCAATGTCACATTTAGTCTCCTAGCACCTGGACCAAATCACCGTCCTGGATACAATGACTTCTATAACACCCAGTCTCTTCAAGAGTTTGTAAAAGCCACCCAAGTAAGACTTCATTTTCATGGACAGTACTATACAACTGAGCCTCCCGCCAGCCTCAGACACAGATACTACGCGGTCAGTGAAGTCACCATCACGGGCAGGTAGGGTTTCACAGCAGTGTGCTATTTACTATGAATTTTGCTTTCCAGATTGTTTTCAAGACTTATTTAAAACTATGTTAGTTAAGATTTTAGAGCAAGCCAGATTCCAAGCTTCAGGTATTAAAATGCTTTCCTACTCGATAAGATTTTTGTGGGAGGTTTGTATGTGAGTCTTTCTGTCTAAAAGATCACATTTCTATAGAATCAATTTTCAAAATATTGGGTTTAGAAGTTATGATAACCTGGATCTGACTAAAAAAAAATAAAGTCAAATATTTTGATTGGTGTGTTCTGGATTGTAATTTTCAAGTGTTCTAGAAATGAAACAGAAGGAGTTTGATTTTGAGTTATAATGGTGCTACCAGTTAATTTGTAAATACTGGGCTTGGTCTCCCTGGGTTCACAATTCATAACTTTATGAAGAATATTTGTTTTCCTTTAAAGGAATAATCTAATATGCCTTAAGTAATTTATAACTGTCTGACCATAGTTGAAAACTAGACTCACAATGTTTAAATGAATTGATGAAGAGCTCCCCGGCAGCGTACTCTCTAGTCTGGAAATGGTAAACATATAGACTACATTCAGAATTGGGTTGTGCTAGAAGGACATTGTATCCTGTAAAGAAAGTACATCTTTTAAACCAATGCAGAATACCAGTCTATAAGCTTTATTTGCTAAGTAATAGCATGATTTAAAAAATACTATTAAATAATCAATTTTTGGAAAGATAAACAAAAATAAAGTTTGTTAACTTCTACCTGCAGTTCATTCTAAACCTGCTAGTCTTAACTATAAGTTTTGAATAGTTTTATTAAATGTCTTCTCTCTGGGCAAGTTTGCCACATGGTGTTTATAGGTGTACACAACCCAGGTAGGCTTGAAAATTACCTTCACCATCACTGTGGTTTGGATATTCATGAAACTTCCTTCAATACTTCATGATTAATTTAAAACTTTCCATGAGCCCTGGCCGGTGTGGCCCGGTTGGTTGGAAGGATGTCCAGTGTACCAAAAGGCTACTCTTTCCAATCCTGGTCAGGCCACATGCTCCACCCCTCTTCCCAGTAGTGGGCATGTAGGAGGCAACCTTCTGCTCTCACATTGATGTATGTGTCTCTTTCTCTTTCTCCCTCCCTCCCTCCCTCCCTTTCTCTCTCTCTCCACTCCTCTTTCTCTAAAAATTAATGAAAATATATTTTTTTAAATAAAAGTTTCCATGAATATCCACATGACTAAAGAGAGGTTGGTTTTTGTGTTAACACTCTCACCTCCTTGTTGAATTCACACAGTGGCTATATACCCAGGTCCTTAGACGTATTAGCAGTTGAGCTGCTGTTTCCTAGGAGCTGTCTGATGGATGCTCCTGTTCGCAGGTGTCAGTGTCACGGTCACGCTGACAGCTGTGACACGACGAGCCAGCCCTATCAGTGCCTCTGCTCCCGGGAAAGCTTCACCAGGGGACTTCAGGTGAGTGCTATTTCATGCATGGAAACCCCCAAAGGAGGAGGGGGGAGCTTGAGAAGTAGCGAATATAAATTCTTCAAACTTACTAGTACTTTTGGCCTATCTTCTGGGTATGAATAAAAATATGTGATAAGAATCTAAAAAAGTCAATTATTTCAGAAAAAAATTAAAGAAAAAAAATAAAACCCCTCAATAATGTTGAAATTTTCTTTTTAAAAAATAAACCCTGAGAAATAACGAATAAAACTAAACCCAGAGGGGTTTCTTAATTTTCCTTGTTTCATCAGCATTATCCTAATTCATAAAACAACTATGAAAAAAAGTGTCTAGGTTTCTCAAAAAATTAAAAATAGAACTACCATATGACTCAGCAAATTCAGTTCTGGATATTTATCTGAAGACGGACAAAACACTGTTTTGAAAAGATAAGTGCACCCCTGTGTCTATTGCAGCATTGTTTGCAATAGCCAAGATAGGGACATGACCTAAGTGTCCTTTGGTAGATGAGTGAATAAAGCAGTGGTTGCCATTTGTGACAACATGGATAGACCTAGAGGGTATTATGCTAAGGGAAATAAATCAGACAGAGATAGACAGATATTATATGATTTCACTTCTATTTGAAATCTAAAAAACAAGATAAATGAGCAAACCTAACAGAAACAAACTCATAGATACAGAGAATAAATTGATGGTTGCCAGATTGGAAGGGAGTTGGGAGGAATGGGTAAAAAAGAAGGGATTAAAAGTACAAATTGCCAGTTATAAAAATAGTCACGGTATAAAGTAATAAGCATAGGGAATATCAATAAAATAGTAATAACTATGCATAGTGTCAATGAGTACTAGATTTATTGGGATGATCGCTTCCTAAGTTATATGTCTAAATAATATTGTATGCTAACTGTAATTTAAAATGAAATTTAAAACTGGCTCGTAGTTTTATAAGATACTTTGTTTTCTGAGCTTCTCCTGTTTTATTTTGACTAGTTAGTTCCCACCCACCTCCAAACCCCACTCTCCTCTCTCTCCCTCTTGGTGCCCCATCCATGTTTCCTCTTTTCTCTCTCTTGAATTTCTCACATTGAAGTGATTAATATTTTATGATTCTTGGGTGATTTCATGCTTCCCCTTAAAAATAGAGCCGTTAAATGAATCCCAACTCGGGATTGGTTACAGAAGTCACGTTGGGACTTTCACACTTGGTCTCAGGTGGTGACTGTTAGATTATGAACTAGTGCAATAATTAACCATAATTTAGGTGGGGAATACATTTTAATGCTTCTTATTTAGACATAAAGTGCCTTTTGAAAACAAAAAGTTGACTTTTTTGTTATTTTCCTGTTTGACACCTTTTGATAATTTATGAATTTAGCCATAAATATAAAAGCAACAAATAGCTTCCACTTTAGCAAAATTTGGCAAATGCAGCTGAAGGGAAAAAGTCAATAGACTGTTACGTTGAGTGATTTCTCAGTCCTATATTTTCAACAAGGTGTTGAAAATGAAAAATGATTTTATAAAACATTCATAAGCATGGCATTCTCTTTTTGTTATCATTCAAAGTATTTTAATACATGTGGGACTCAATGTATCTGAAAAAGTTGTCTTGCAATAGTTTGAAAATATACTTACTCAAGTGCTTTACACATTGTCCTTCCTTTTAAAATAATGTTTTAAGATAAGCCATTCATTTCCTATTGGAACCAATGTTCTTTTTAAAGATCTGGACATAATCCAAAAAGAATGTCTTCAATTTCACAGTATTATGCTAACCATTAATAATATTACTCAATAAACAGGGCTTTTGTGAATTACATTACAGCCATTTGGCAAACAGACGAACACGTAAGCCTTGAGAATATGCCAGTTCTCGGCAATTGTCAGGCCTGTGAGAAAGTGATTTTAGCAGGAGTGAAAATGAATGAAGTTGGGAGAAAGGAGTGGAATGATGAATTCAGGAGCAAGTTCATGTACGGAGCCATTCTAGGGAATTTTCTGTATGAAGCATTCTTCAGTTGTTCCTAAAGGTTATGTCACAAATCGGTGGTCCACAGGGTTTTTTTGTTTTAATTTTGAAGACGAGGTCTCTGGTACATTGGCTTCTAAATCTCTCCACTCTACCTTCCTAGCTCTTTTTTAGATCATTTCCTAACTAGTTGTGCCAGCAGCTTTGTTGCAATACAGTACCTCTGGTCCACCTGCTCAGAAAGTCCATCATCACTTTCCAAAAGCATGTGTGAAGTTCATAGATACAGACCACAGCCTAGGAAGTGGAAGCTTGGGTGTGTGTCGTATATGTCAACTAACATGGTTGTGTAGCTACAATAGGCCTTTTCTATTTTTTTTTTGTTTTTTTTGTTTATCCTCACCCAAGGATTTTTTTTTTCATTTATTTTCAGAGAGAGTGGAAGGGAGAGGGAGAGACAGAGAGAAACATCGATGTGAGAAAAGACACACATTGACTGGTTGCTTCCCACATGCATCCCAACCAGGGCTGGATTCAAGCCGGAAACTCAGGTGTGTGCCCCTGACCGGTATCAAACCCAGGACCCTTCAGCCCATGGGCCGATACGCTATCCACTGAGCAAACTGGCTGAGGCTAGGCCTACTCTTTTCACTAATACTTTATTGATCTGTTCTAAGAGTTCCAGTGTTGATAGACTCTAGCTTTAAGAAAAGTGTTACATGCCCTAACCGGTTTGGCTCAGTAGATAGAGCGTCAGCCTGCGGACTCAAGGGTCCTGGGTTCGATTCCGGTCAAGGGCATGTACCTTGGTTGCGGGCACATCCCCAGTAGGGAGTGTGCAGGAGGCAGCTGATCGATGTTTCTCTCTCATCAATGTTTCTAACTCTCTAGCCTTCTTCCTTCCTCTCTGTAAAAAAATCAATAAAAAAAGAAAAGTATTACAAGTTGAAACTTGCATCCTTAGGATTTTCATTTTATTTTAATAGCTGCGTTCACCTTTCTGAGGCTCTAGGCCAGGAGTGACGCAATGACCGGTACTTCCGCCAAGCACTGGCACTTTGTTGGCTACTTAGCTATTCTTTCATCATTTTGTGACATCATTACCTGCAAGGGTGGCCAAGCGTTCACAGAGCAATTCATTAGGAACCATGAATACTCCTCTTATTCTTTGGCTCTGATTTGTGACCCTCTTATAACATTGATCATGGCTTTTATGAATTAACTACAATCAAACTATCAATATGAATCTCAGTATTATAAATAGCAGAGCCAACTTAAAACATTTTATATAATAAGCCTTCCTTCCATTCAGTAATTTGATGGTGAAACATCACACTCTATAATGCTTATTATGCAAATGAATATTTCCTGTTATTTTAAAAAGTATGTTCCTTTAGATTACAAAAGTCTGAAAATATGAGTCATCATGACTAACTTGTGTCATATTTTTACTACACATCAAACCCCACCGCTTGATGTTTTCTCTTTGCTCACAGAAAGATTATACTCTCAATATATTTCATTTTGTGTTATAATTTTTGTAATACCGATGAATTCATTTTTATTAACTATCATTCAAGCAGTTCATATTATAGATTCTACATTAGTTGTACATTTAGTGAGTCAAGGTCAAGCATTTCATTTACTCTCTGACACATGGTGATATTTTTAATCTTTGAAAAACACTTGCACTAGTAATTTCCCTGAGATAGATATGTGCATAAATGCATTTAAAATGTAAGTTAAAAATAAAGGTTAAGAGCATGGGGTATATTGAGACAGATTCATAGAAGTAGCAAATATAGATGATGAAAACAGAAAAAAAAAGAAAAATGAATTTGAAGGGATAAGGGTAAAGGAATTTCCAAAGTTGAGGAATGGCATGGTTCTTGGAATTCTAAGTAGACTGAGAAAAAATAAACACATACATAGGTAAGATATAATAATTCTGCTGGTCACCAAAGACCAAGAGTAGATCCTAACAATAGCCAGAGAGAAAAAGTCAAATGATTTATAGACACAAATGTTTAAGAAATTGTGTTATTAGATTTCTCAAGTTACAACGGAAGGCAGAAGACAGTGAAATATTACCTTTGAAGTGCAGAAAGAAATAACCAACACCTCTAGAATATTTTATTTGTAGCTAGACTATCAGTAAAAGCATATAATTCCTAGGAATAAATTTAACCAAAGAGGTGAAATGCCTGTACTCAGAAACCTATAAGACATTAAAGAAAGACATTGAAAAGGATACAGATAGAAGGATATACCATCCTTGTGTGTTGGAAGGATTAACACTGTTAAAATATTCTCACTACCTAAAGCAATATACAGATTCAATGCAATCTCTATTAAATACCAGTGACATTCTTCTCAGAACAAGGACACTTACTCCTAAAATTATTATGACCCTCCATCTACCAAAAAACCCAGTAGTCAAAGAGAAAGAACAAAGTGGGAGGTATCACACTTCCATATTTCAGAGTAAACTACAAAGCTACAGTATTCAAAATAGTCTGGTATTGGCATAAAAATAGATACATGTAGATCAATGGAATAAAATGGAGAGCCCTCAATTATATGGTCAATTAATCTATGATAATAAAGGCAAAGATATACAATGGGATAAAGAAGAGTCTGAAATAATGGTGTTGGGAAAACTGGACAGATGAATGCGAAACTAGGAAAAAAAGAAGAAATTGGACCACTGTCTTTCCCCACATACAAAAACAAACTAAAAATGGGTTAAGGACTTACATGTAAGACCTGATACCATGAAACTTCTATAAGAAAACATAGGCAGTAGACACTTGACATCCGTCAGAGAAATGCAAATCAAAACTATTATGAGATATCACTTCACACCTGTCAGAGTAGCTATCATCAAAAAATCAAATAGCAAATGCTGATAAGGATGTGGAGAAAAGGGAATTTTCACACACTGTTGGTAAGATTGTAAATTGGTTCAGCCACTATGGAAAACAGTATAGAGATTCCTCAAAAACTTTAAAATAAAGCTGTCATAAGACATAGAAGCAATTCTACTTCTGGATATATGTCCAAAGAAAACAAATACATTAATTTGCAAAGCTATATGCATCCCTATGTTCATTGCAGCATTATTTACGATAGCCAAGATGTGGAAGCAACCTAGATTTCAGTTGATAAATAAATGGAAATAAATGGATGAAGAAGATGTGAGATATATAAGTGTGTATACACATATGTATACAATAAGATTTATTAATCTATCAGGCACATATCAATGTTAAGTATTCGTCCAAGATGGATGGAGGTGGCTGCATTACAATGTGTCTTTGTAGTCTCACGTGAGGACCGATCATTTGCTAGCTTCATTCAACAAATACTGATGAAATGCCTTATCTGTGTACAGCCATAACATCCTGATTACAGATGCAAGTATTTGGAAATATTGAAGGACTTCCATTTGTGAAAATCAAAAAAGATTCCCTGGAAGACATGAATTACTGCAAAACATGGAGATGACTGTGGTGCAAACATATTATGCATGCCCGTAATTTGTAGTTAACAGATAATATAAATATCATTGACACTTTAAATATTAAAAGAAAAATTTAAATATAGCTACACTCATGAATGGATTTTTAAAATTCATTAATGGAGTACTCAAGTCGAACACTAGGTACAATTTCCAGTATAAAATAGTGTTATGGGTATTCAGGTGAAGATGGCTTGTAGGTAAACACTGTGCTCACCTCCTCCTCCAGCCACATCAAAATTACAGCTAAATTATAGAATACTCATTATTAAGAACAACCTGAAGACCAGCTGAAGAGAAGTCATGTGGAGAATGTCAGGAGGGTGAAGATGTGGCACGGGCAGGTCCCACCCCCATGGTGTGGTGATTAAGAATCAGAAGGGATAGCCCAGCTATAGGGTCTCGCCTTAGGAGCGAGGAGTCTCAGCCCCACACAGGTCCACAGCCTGGGTCACCAGTGCCGGGAGCAGGAGTCCCCTTCACATCTGGCTATGACAACCAGTGGAGATTGTATCTGAGTGAGATGAGGGGCTGCTGGAGACGTAGGACCACCTTTTGAGGGGCCCATGCGTGACTCACTTGCTCACAGACTCACCTGTGAGCCCTAGTGCAGAGGCAGCAGCTCCAGAAGCACCTTGCACTTGTGGGAGGAGCTACATTGACAGGCTTCAAGGTGAGGGCTGAAAAGCCGGAGTCAGGGCAGTTCTCTCCTGCAATGGAAGCACTGGCAGGTGCTTCCAAAACGAATAAGATCCCAGCGCCCATCACACACATGGTCCCATCTCATTCAATATCTAGACACAGGTGGTCTGCAGTCACAAGCCATGCTGGCAGGAGCCCCATGCTGAAAAGTACATAGATTATCAGTTCTATTGATACTAGAGGCCCAGTGCATGAATTCGTGCACGGGTGGGGTCCCTAAGCCTGGCCAGCGATCAGGGCCAATCGGGTCTGGGCTAATCAGGGCCCTGCCGGCCAGAGGAAGGGACAGTGCACAGGAGGTTGGCCACTGGCCCTGAGGAGGAAGCTGGTCCTCAGCTTCCCTGGGAAAGGGGCTGCATCTGCCACCACCCACCCCCAGTTTCCTATCTCAGTCTGGGGCCTGAAGGCCCTGGCAGGGTTGGGAGAGGAGGTGACCATCGCCGAACCAGGCACGGAAGGAACAGACACCAACTCCGCTGGCTGGCCAGCAGCGGGAGGTTGGATGTGGGAGTGCACTGACCACCAGAGGGCAGCTCCTGCTTTGAGCGTCTGCCCCCTGGTGGTCAGTGTGCATCATAGCAACCAGACAGTCAGACACTTAGCATATTAGCCTTTTATAAATATAGAGACAATGTGTGAAACTGAAGTTGTCCAAATAATTCTGCTCACAGTCTCTTTTCCCAGATGTAGACTTTTTTCACGTTATTAAAATTTGTTTTATTGGGTAATTTTCCAGTCCTCCACTGTAGAGCAGGGATGGGCAAGGTACAGCCAGTGCGCGGACCATAGAAGGCCCGCAAAATCACTTGGTCTGGCCCTGTCAAGGCATTAGGGGTGAGTTAATTAAATGTTTGGCCAAATATAGCAGGCTAATTTTTAAGTTGATAGTTTTGTGTGGCCTGCGAATGGTGTAGTAAATATCCAAATGGCCCTTGGCAGAAAAAAAAGGTTCCCCACCCCCACTGTGGAGGTTCAGATAAGGCATTGTGTGCATTAGAACGGTCCTAAAAGTAGCCACCACATATTATAGTTGTAAGTCAGACAGGCTATATATGGTCATTGTATTGCCACCAATATCTGGTCAGCATTGCCCAATAGTATTAGTAGTTATTTAATTTATACTCTTCATTTCAGCACCTAGAGAGCAGGTTGAGTACATATTTTCTGCAGACACTTTAATCATAAGAGAATGTCTCGCCAGAGGAAAGATAATTACTGAGAAAGGGATATGTTATTGAAGGATAAATACAGGAGCATTTTCTGTCTTCTCAATGGTGAAGTCTGGTAATTGTTTTGCATTTGCTAATTGAGATTACATGGCAACCCATAGGTAAAAATCTGCAGGAAAATATTGCACTTACGTTTAAATCTTCAATGTTACTGTTCAGTTAAATGCCAGACACATGAAGGTACAGGCCTGTAACATGTCATAAATGTAAACAGTCTATTAGGTCATTCATTCATGCATTCATCAAATGTATATTGATCACCTATCGTGTGCAAAGCACTGAGTAATTTTCTGTCTAGATTCTCTTTGCTGTTGGAAGTTTTACTTCCACCTCCCTCCCCACCGCACACACAATCTATCATTGATAATAAATCATCAAATTTGTCTTACAATGCCTTTGCAATTGGAACAGTTGAGCCACATAGGGAAACTTCTATTGGGGAAAAAATAGTTCCATGAGTACTGTGAAGTGTTTATGTTTATAAAGATGATTTTGTCCACCTAGAACACAAAAGAAATGACACTGAAGTGGCATCATTTGAATAACAATCGAACTGCTACATCCAAAGGAAAGGGGAAGCTTGCGAATAGAGCCTGAGGACAATTATTATTATTATTAGAGATTTAGGTTCTTACAATTTCCAACACACTGGTCTGGCAGCCACTGATGAGAAAGGAGCAATTTGCAGACTTTCAGAAGATCTCTAATTCATTTAGGCCACTGGGGAATAGTTGAACAAATTACCTCTTTTAGCTCAGCAAGTAGTGCTATAGCGGTCTCTGAAAAGTAAGCATTTTATAGTCTCCCACTTTGAAACCGATTGCTTTCCTCTCCTCTCCACAGAGGCAGGGGCTGCCTACTTGTCTCTGAATGTTCCAGCAGGGGAGGGGAGGGGAGGGGCTGAATTCCACATTCCAGGGCTCTCAGGTCAACACCTCCCTTCCTGAGATGTTTTTACCCCTGAGCCATTACAGCAGCAAGGTGGTTAGGAGTGAGGGCTTTCTCTGTAAATTGAGTGCCTACTTATGTGTTAGGGCTGCTTCTAGGCAGTGGGACTCTTGCAGTGAATAGCAAATGCACATGGCTGTCCTTATTCATTTTTACACTCTAGTTTATAATATTTGACATTCTAGTGGGTGACTTTAGAAAATTTTTCACTTTCTTTTCCTGAGTTTTCTCATCTTTCAGATGGAGGTAATAGCAACTCCTACATCATAGATTATTGGAAAGATTTAGTTAGGCCAATAAGTAGGAAGCACACAGACCTGAAATATATATTTTAGGTATTCATACGGCATGGATAGCACTGCTGTAGAGACATCTATGGGCATTTTTCTGTTAAGGGCAGAAAGAGAAATAATTTTCTTTCATTTTTGTTTCTTTGCTTGAGTCTAATAAGGACAACAGATAAGTAAATGAACCATTAAATATTCTATGTAACTTTCAGTGACTTAAACACTGTATAGGTGATTGGTTAAAGAAGACGTGGTACATGCATACAATGGAATACTACTCAGCCATAAGAAGGGATGAAATACTTCCTTCCCAACAACATGGATGGGCCTTGGGAATATTATGCTAAGCGAAATAAGTCAGACAGAAAAAATAAAAAAACATATGGTTTCACTCATATGTGGGATATAGAACTGAGAGCAAGAAATGAACAAACAAGACAAACAGAACCTCAGAGACACAGACCACAGTGTGGTGGTTACCAGAGGGAAAGGGGGCGGAGGGGATAGTAAAGCTTAAAGGGGGGGGGGTGTCTAAATATACGATGATGGAAATTGTGCTTGGATGGTAAACACAATGTGATATACGACGATGTGTCAGAGATTCCACAGTCTGTTCCGTGCTTCTATGTCTCTGGCATTAGCTGCTTGTAAAGTTTCCAGATAAACTCTTTAAAATGAATATTTAAAATAGTTTAATCCATTTTTTAAGTCGTTCAAAACTGGATTGTTCATTTTTTAATTTATGTGTGATGAAGACAAATTGTTTTTGATGACTCGTGGTCCTCATTATAAACTTGACCTTTCAGAGGGCATTGAGTCTGTTTCTTCGTTGAGTCTGTTGAGCTCCTAGGTGAGTAGCTTGCAGGAAGATCTCCCCCCTGCCCCCACCTTCCCAGGGACTTCATGTGTCTGGCCAAGAGAACGTTTTCCTATCCTTTCTTTCAAAGATACATCATGGACATTCAAGATTGCTGGATACCTGACTGAATAGATGAGGCACCGCTATACATTTCTTTAAATTTTTTAGATGTAAGTTGGCACTTTCTCTGTAAGTTTGAAGGTATTAAGAAATAACGGATCAAGATAGAAACCCCTGGATTCGCTAGATTGTGTTTGCTAGTCTGCAAGAGTAACAAAGGAATAGTGTATTACAGTTTAATAATTCAGAAAAGAGAAATCACCTGGTGTACTGTTAGACAATAATGTAATAAAATAAATTTCATCAGTGTCTTCTAGATTCTATAATTTTCCTTCCTGAATATGTCCAAGTATTTGGCTGCAACTTAGTGGAGTGGATTAGCCGCCTTTAAAAAGCTATCATAGTGATAGCAGTAATGAATCAGTGATAAAGTCTTCAACCCTGATATAGCTATGATCTAATCCTGTAATTTGAGCATCCAGAGACATATAGGGGCGGGGGAGGGGGTCCAGTTAGTACAGAAAAAACTGAAACATAATTGAAAGTGACAAATGATTAATTGGGCATTGGGAAAACATTAAGTAGAAAACCGTCTGGTTCATAAATAGCATAATATAAGGTACATATATTTCTAGATTTTAGCTGAAACTTTAAAATCATTGGTAGAGTAGGGAAAATTGTGAGAATTTGAAAAAGTATTTCTCGTGTTTATCATTTTAAAAAATCATAATTTACCCAAAACTTACTCGTATGTCCTTCATTTTGTCATGGTTCTTCTTGTATTATCTAAAAGGAGTTGTAAAAAAAACACACTTATGAGACTGAAAACATATTTCATTATTTTTTGGAGGAACAATCATAAATTACCTTTCTAATATAGTCAGATGGATGAGATTTAAAAAAATTATTGAAGTTATTGGTGTGACATTGATTAATAAGATTATATAGGTTTCAGGTGTACAATTCTATAACACCTCATCTGTATATTGTATTGTGTGCTCACCACCCCAAGTTAAATCTCCTTATGTCACCATTTATCCCTGCTTTAACCGCTCTACCTGTCCCTACCCTCTCCCCTCTTATAATCATCATACTGTTGTCTGTGTCTATAAACATTTTTTTGGCTTAATTCCTTCACCTTTTTCACCCAGCTCCCCAACCCCTCCCCTCTGACAACTGTCAGTCTGTGCTCTGTGTCTATGATTCTGTTTTTATTTTGTTTGTTAGTTTATTTTGTTCATTAGATTCACATATAAGTGAGATCATATGATACTTGTCTTTCTCGGATTGGTTGATTTTATTTGTGACAGCATGGATGAACCTAAAGAGTATTATGCTAAGTTTTATTAATTTTATAATCAAAGAATAGATTACTGAGTATTCCTTCTCTTTTATAGTCTTTGTAAACTACACAAAATGATAATAACCTGGTATCATCCTTTAGATCAAAAGCACTGTGTCATTTAGTTCTATATGTTTTAAGTCAAATTTTATAACAAATGTAGTCTGTCATTCCTCAGAATCCTTGCTTGTATATGTAAACATAAGAAAATGTTTTATCTTTTAAAAATCATATTCTGTTTAATGGTAATTCATAAGCTCTCTTCCTACATTTTGCCCCCAAAGAGAGCCATTTTCTCTATAATATCTTACTACATATGTATATAATTTAAAACAAACGTTTTAATTTTCTTAGTTTTCTTAGGGAAATGCTACATGCACATGATGAAAATGATGTATAGATTTCTTATAACTGCCCATGCAATTGCATTGCATTTGCCCTCAATTTTTAATACATTAGTAATAAATGCGTACTGCAGAAAAAATAAAGTTATAAAAAGTAAAAGTCATCTGTAACTCCACCACCCATAGATAATCTCAGCAAATACTCTTTAGTTTATATCCTTTAGATCTTTTATTATTGTTATTCTAAATAAACCTGTATCATCTTTCTCTATCTTCTTAAAGTTGTAGCTCTGTATCCATATCCATAGATGAATCTGCCTTTATCTGGAAAATAGGATTATACTCTACATATCAATATAACATGGTTTTTTAATTCAAACTACATTATGGCTATCTTTCTACATTTATATTTATACTAGAGGTCTGGTGCACAGATTTGTGCACTGGTGGGGTCCCTCGGTCTGGCCTGTGCCCTCTCACAATCCGGGACCCCTCGGTGGATGTTGGGCTGAAACCGGCAGTCCAACATCCCCTGAGGGATGTAGTAGTGTGCAAAGTGGCAGATGGCTGGGGGAAGAGCCCGAGCCCAGGCCAGGCACCGCTCCCATTCATCCCGGCCCCACTGTGCCTGCTGCCGCCTCTGCTCAGGAAGCTCACTGAGTGGTGCTCCCCCTGTGGGAGCACACTGACCACCAGGGAGTAGCTCCTGTGTTGAGCATCTGCCCCCTGGTGGTCAGTGTGTGTCATAGCGACTGGTTGACTGGTCGTTTGGTTGCTTAGGCTTTTACATATATAGATATGATTGTATGATATTCATTTAAAGATATGGCATTTTCAAACCATTCCCTGTGGGGCATTTAACTTGTATTCTTTTCCTCACTGTTATAAAAAAATCTTATATGTCAACAAACTAGATAAACTTAGTAGAAATAGATCTTTTGGGAACACACAGCTAATCGACTCTTTGGCTGGGATAGGTACCCCTCTTCTCCACTTGCACATAACACTCTATTAATACCTAGACCTTGATCCTATCACTTTGTACTGAAATAATTAATTTACTTACATGTATCTTCCATAAAATGCAAGTTATTGACTTGTATGCTTTCTGTGTCATCCACACGGTAGGAGCTTAATAGACAATTGCTATACTGTTAACTGAAAATTCACATGATGTCATTAATATTCAAAAAAAATCATTCTTGAGGAAATGTAAAGAGGGGGTACAAAGGGAATAATTAATAAACATTAATGTTTATGTAAAGATTTCATAATTGGCTGTTATTCTATGATTTGCATAAAGCACTTTCAAATGTAAAATGAAACTCAATTTCTAAAAGGAAGATGGAGCAATCATTAGAATATTATCAACTCTGGGTCTTAGACCAGAAAGATTTTTAAGTGAAGGAATTGACCTCTTTAAGCTTTCTCTCACCAGTCATCATTTGTAAATCAAATTTATTTTATATAATCAAAAGTTAGAGATTAGGCATGGGCTTAAAGTCAGACATCTTAGTTCAATTACTGGTGCTGCCACTATCTGTGGAAAGTAACATGAAATGTATATTTTCTATGTGCTGGGCATTGTAGTGAGCATTTTAAATGGATTATTTTATTGAATCCCTTAGGCTTTGGGTCATAGTATCCCAATCCTAATTTATCTTCCTTCATATGCTATCCCTATATTCTTATATAATAAATTCTGTCCTATTAAGTCTTACTTTTCTCATTTATAACATGGGGGTAATAATACCTGACTCACAGGGTTGTTGTAAAGACCATGCATTTGGCAGAGTGTCACATGGTAAGCCCTCAGTAAACATTGTCTACTACTTGATTATTAGATTAGCAACTGGGGAATAAAGAGGGTAATTAATATGGTCAACATCATTAACCAGCAAGTCCTTAAGTCCACTTCTGTGAAACTCAGTTTCTTCACCTCTAAAATAAAAACACTTAATTCAGTATCTTAATGATTTTTTTACTCAAAATAACCTTAGAACAATCTATAATATTTCAATAGTGACCAACATAAAATCTGGAGCATATTCTGCATTCAAAATCCGGAAGTTACAAGACCGGGGAGGGAAAAGGAGGAGGAAGAAAGGGGTCAAAATCCAATAGAGGTGTTGGTCTCCAGTTCCAGTGATACCAGCAATTTACAAAACTGCCCCCATGCAATAGATTATTTATAACTATTCATAGCAGATTCTGTGATGTAACTGTACAGGTCCATGATTTGATTTAGAGGATATAGCCCATAAAGTGGAGCAAGGAGCAATTTATGATCCACGTTCATTTCTGGTTAATTTTCGTCATCTGTAGCGACAACAGCAGAGGCGGCCTTATCACATACTTCCTTCCCAGGAGCCATCAGATATCATTAGGGTCTGATTATCGCTCGGAAGTCCCAAGTGTGGGGAGACCTGTTCCAATTGGACAAATGGAAGAAGAGATGCAAACTCACTTTCTGACTTCCTGGCTTTGGAGGAGAGAAATGAGCTCATTAAATTCTCTTTCCCAGGTCAATTAGCCACGCAATTAATCTCACTCCTGATTTTTAAAAACTCTATTCATCCCATCACAAACTTGGGCCAAATGCAAAATTTTGCTTCAAGACGATGCCCAAGGCCCGTTTTTCCCCTTCATTTCAAAGTATTCTTCCCATGACCTTGCTCACCCTATGATGGTGTTTTTATTATTCAGGTTGCACTTTCTCGAATAAAAGTGGGTGGAAGTGGTGACATGGAAGCTGCGGTCCTGTCACCCTGATTACAGATGCAGTTTGTCTTCTCCAGAGCAACTGCTGGCTGTCTGAGCCTGGGACGCTGCCTACCCGAGCTAGTGGAGCAAATCCAGCAAAAGCTTCCCTGTGCTGTTTGTATGAAGACACTATTATTTTTGCTTTATGCTTGTGATCTAAAAAGTAAAGTCTCATTTAAGATTTTATCCTGATTGTGAACCTAAAAGCCATTGTCAGAAAGTCATGGTAAATCAGACTGCACTAAGTACTATAGCAATGTTGCAAAGACAAAATCCCGACTTCTTCAGTGTCTAGAATCAAAGAGGAATTTGCCACTGACTTAATGGGGTGGTTTGGGCACTACCAAGCAGTTGTTACTCAAAAAGGCTAGCCTGGCCCGGCCGGTGTGGCTCCACGGTTGAGCATGGAGGTGTATGAACCTAGAGATGATGGTTAAGTTCCAGGTCAGGACACATGCCCAGGCTTTGGGCTCAACCCCCACTAGGGGGCGTGCAGGAGGCAGCCAGCCAGTGATTTTCTCTCATCACTGATGTTTCCATCTCTCTCTCCCTCTCCCTTCCTCTCTGAAATAAATTTTTAAAAAAGGCTAGCCTTCCTTTTGTGGACAATTAAAACCTCTACTTCCATTGTCCATCTGTTCTTGCATGCTATCTGCTCCATCCATTAGATCCCTTCGCATATTAATCATAGTTATTTTAAATTCCTGGTCTGACAATTTCAACATCCCCCTCATCCCCCCAATACCGGATTTTGATGGTGGCTCTGTTTCTTCCTATTGTAGTAATTTTGCTTTTGTTATGCCTTGTGATTTTTAAAATTTTTTTATGGATAGCTGGACATGATGTGTGGGTGAGGAACCGTTGTAAGCAGCCCTTGGTAATGTGGCTTCTACTGGCGGGACTGTCTGTCTTCGCCCGTCTGCCTCTCCAGTCTCAGAGGAGCTGTTTGTTCCGTGCCCTCCCCTTAGGGATCCAAGAACAGTTGTTGACATTTTGTCTGTTTAGCGTTTCACTTGCTAGGATGGACTGGCGGCTTCTAGGCTCTTCACCTGTGGGAACAGACACTGCAAGTCAAGCTTTTAATGTTCTGACCCAAAAAATGTAACGGCCACGGAACAGTCACAACATTTCACATTGGTTATGAAGATCGCTTTGCATGATTTCAGTCCGCACGGCCGCCTTCACACTGCCATGCCTGTCATACGCTCATCTCTGATTTATAAAGCATTTTTTAAAAATGTAACAGTTGCTGGCATTTAACTCTTTGATATTAGCTTATTCCGTCTAGTAAAAGTGCCTGATAGGTAAATAAAAAATAAAACAATCTCAGTTGTATATGTACTTACTGTTCTGATGTGACTTTACGGTCCTAGTGCAATCGCTGCCTGCCTCTTTACAACGACAAGCCTTTCCGCCCAGGAGACCAAGTCCACGCCTTCAGTTGTAAGCCCTGTCAGTGCCACGGCCATTCCCAAAGCTGCCACTACGACATCTCAGAGGACCCCTTTCCGTCCGAGCACCACAGAGGGGGCGGAGGAGTCTGTGATGATTGTGAGCACAACACCACAGGTAACTAGCAAATGACCATCCCAACTAAGGCCGAGTTGGCCTGTGAGGCCCATGTTACTTTAAATTACGTGATTGCTTTCTTGTTTAAGAAAGTGCTCTCCTGCTGTTAACATTTGAAAACCAAAGCTGGTTTACCAAATCTTCATAATGGCAACTCATGAAGTAGTTTTCAGAAATAGTAATCTAATCTTTGACTATATCTATTCAGGAAAAGCCCCCCCCCAACCCCACCACCACATTTGATTAAAGTATGAATATATTTTGGATAACTCAGGACTGATTAGTTTGAATATGTACTTATCTTCTTTAAATAAGTTTTCTTGTGTGACCCTGATCTCCAACTATGTATGAATTCTCAGGTGGAGATGTTTACATGAATTTAGATTTGGCATGGACTCTGGGAATCTGGGAATGCTCTGTAAATGCTAATTAAATGCAGAGGTGATTATCGAAGTCTTGCTCTAAAACCATTCAGCATTTTGAAGAGCTAGTATATTAAAAGCAGAAGTAGGTAATCTCTGACTTTGTAAAATGTAACTGGTCTTATGGGCTTGAAAGAGTGCTATTCTGAAGTCGTAATGAATTTATTAGATAATTATGGATGGCCTAAAATGTCACACAAGAACTTGGCTAGGTGCTGGGAATATAAAGATTAACAAGATAAAGAATGCCCTGTCTTTGTGTGTATTAGTACATAGTTGGAAAGGCTCTCCATTGAAGGAACAGTTACAAAGTGGTCTAATGCAGTAGTCGCCAACCTTTCGGACCTCATGGACCACCAGTGGTCTGCAGACCACCGTTTGGCGACTGCTGGTCTAATGAGTGCCAAAGTAGGGCAAGTTCAGTAGGAGTTGTGCAGGTGAAGGAGTGAGAGGAAGGGGGGTTGAGATCGAACAAAGTTTCTAATAGAAAAACAGTCATGTAATGTCCTAGAGGAGAGGAGCATGGAGACCCTTGAAGACCTGATAGATGGGAAATGGATGATTATAAGAAGAGGCTCTAGGAAGGGAGTCAGGGGCCAGATTTCAGAGGGCTCTCCACATCATGACAGATTTTGGTTTCTATCCTAAGGTCAATGAGGTGTCCTTAAGGGGTTTACACAGGAAAAGAACATGCTAAGTTTTGTGTTTTTAAAAGACCTATGCGGTCATAATGTGGAGAGTGGATTGGGCAGGATCAGGTGTGGTTTGGGAAGACCAGGTAGCGGGTGCTGCAGTTTGTCCCGGTGAGGAGCACGCTGGAGTGGATGGAGGTGGTGTGGATGGAGACAATTCAGGAAGGAAAGTGGCAGCACTTTCCAAGCAAAGCCTAGGGAAGGATGGAGCGTCAAGACTCTTGTCTCACATTCCAGTCTGAGCAACAGGGTCAACATTGATGTCAGCCATTGAGACAGGAAACACAGGTGGATCAGGCTTGGGGAGAGGGTGGCAGGTCTCATTTGGACATGCTCACTGCGTGTTTCCGAGAGGAATTCTGTCGAGGGCAGTGGGGCTCAGTTCTGAAGCTGCTTCCCTAAGGACTGCCCTCTGTGGTGCCTCAGAAAAGATCCCTATCATCAGCACACTTCAGTGGCACCTTATGTGTAGGGCTGTTTGTTAGTGTATGTCCATTCCTGTCATTATTCAGTTAAGACTCCTCTTACCCTCATGGCTACAGGAAAGCTCTGTGAGAACGGTGTGATGTGTGTTTTGCTCATGACTACTCCTTCCTCAGCACTCAGCACAGAGTTTGGCACATGGGAATCACCCAATGAATATTCATTAAATGGCAAATACAGGAGATATTTCTGGATTGGAAATAGAAATTTGAGAGTCATCAGCATATGTAAATGGAAATAATCTAGAAATACTATGAAACCATTTAATGTTTAATTAGTCCAGAGCCAATGTCCATCAGAATGTGGATTTTCACTTGATTATTTCCTTAGTTTTCTAATATTGGGCCAATTTGGACAATATTTAAGGAGAATACATGTTTAAAGGGGAAGTTGATTGCCTTGAGTTCTATTTTGGTGGTTCTATATTGTACTTACATTTACTTTAGAGTTGACCTGTAGATTAGATTTGTTTTTCTTTTATAAGGGGAAACTTCTGATTAGTAAATTGTAAGCTATAGGAATTACCTGATATTTCTAAAATGTCAGACTATTCTGATATTTAAAATGAAATTTGTTTGCTATGTCTAAATATAATAAACGAGAGGCCCTGTGCACAAAAATCTTGCACGGGTAGGATCCCTAGGCTTGGCCTGCGATTGGGGCTGGCCAGGGCCTTCCTTCATTCCTCGCCGCCCCCTGGTGGTCAGCACATGTTATAGTGAGCAATCGAACTCCCGGTTGAACTCCTAAGGGAACACTTTGCATATAAGCCTTTTATATTTATAGATTTCTATTGATATTTGCAATAGAAAATAATGGCCATAACCTCTAACAGAAGCATTTGTTTTTAATTATGTTAACTATAGAATAATGAATGATAGTTAGTAAGAGCAGTCTCCTATTTGACAAGATTTAGTTCTGGAAAATATTTCTAATACTCCGTACATAGTTGCTTCTAACTGGACAGCTATCCTCTCCCACACAGACAGAAATTTCTCATATTTGATTGAGGTCAAATGCCTAGCCCTGGAAATAAAGAAAAGTTTGAAGTTTAGAAAGAAACTCTTTCAAAACGCCTGGGCCCTTCCAAAGGCCAGCTTTTTAGAGGTGTGGCATTTTATAGCAGATGGGAGTTTAATGAAGTAAAGCACAGTTTGTAGCAGGTTCATTGTTTCATATGCTCCGGATCACTAAATTGGCAGGTAGAGATGAAAGGTGCATTAAAATGGACGTCCCGAAAATTATAGAATTCCCTCCAAGGAATACAGTCTTTAATTCTGAATTATGCAGCTGATTTTAATGAACTGGAAGTCATAACGCATCACCTCTCCCTGCCGCAGGACGGAACTGTGAGCTGTGCAAGGAGCACTTTTTCCGACCAGTTGGGGCAGATCCTTCAGCCACGGATGTGTGCCAGCCCTGTGAGTGTGATGCAGCCGGTACGCAAAACGGTAGCCTCCTGTGTGATCAGGTGAGTTCTCAGTATGGACATAAAGGATTGCTCCCTTTCAAAAGCTAATTTGGCCCTGGCTGGGGTAGCTCAATGAATAGAGCATTGTCCGGATATGCCAATGCTATAGGTTCAGTCCCTGGTCCGGGCACATACAAGAATCAACCAGTGAGTGCATCAGTAAGTGGAACAGCAAGTCAATGTTCCTCTCTCCCTTCCTCTCCCTCTAAAAATCAATCAATAAAAAGCTAATATGGGACATCATCTTCTCATAGAATCGAGGACTGTATTTCTCAGGATGTCCTGTGTGTGTTTGTATCTAAATGAAATGGCCGCTTTAGGAGCGCTGCTGTGCAACTGTTAATATGGACATGAACTGTCAGAGTGCCTGGAGGTCCTTTGCAGAGAAGAAAGGCTCATTTTATTTTTACTTTTACAAATGTCAAAACAAATTGGAAACTAGGGGGTTCAAAGTAAACTGGAAAGTAAATTGAGTGTATGTCTGGGAATTATTGGACAGTTAATGTTAATAAATGATGTTAACTAAACAAAAACAAGTTTCCTCCCCAATTCCAAAGAAGACAGTCTAACAAAGGTCATGTACACCCAGGTCCAAATGGTCATTATGATAGTTGTGCTTGTGAATTTTATATTCCAAGCTTCTCTCTATCTTAACAGCACAGTGCATTTTTACAATTTTATGCACTTTTATTACAATATCACAAAAATTATTTTCTGACCTACATGAGCACAGATTTTAACTCACCTGGGTCAATATATCCTACCTCAACCTAAAGAATGGGAGAAAATATTTGCAAAGCATATATCCAGTGAGACTTGTCTCCAGCATATATAAAGAACCTTTACAACTCAATAATAAAAAGGCAATGCAATTAAAAATGGCTAAAGGATCTAAATAGATAATTCTCCAAGGAAGATACACAAACGGCAATAAGCACATGAAAAGATATCCAGCATTATTAGTCTTCAGAGAAATGCAAATTAAAACCACAATGAGATACCACTTCACACTCACTGGCATGGCTGTTGTTAAAAGGATAGATAATGACACGCATTAATGAGTCTGTGGAGGTCATTGGTGTTCCCATAGACTGCTGGGGGCACGTAACACGCATATCCACTTTTACAGACAGAAAACAGTCTGGTATTCCTCAACATATTAAATACAGAGTTACCATATGACCCAGCACTATCGCTTCTGGGTATATATGCAAATAAAATGAAAACATAAATTGTCACACAATCTTACTTGTGAACATTCATAACTCCTTTATTTATAATAGTCAAAATGTTGAATAACCCAGTGTCAATTGATGAGTGGATAAATAAAATGTAGCATATTCACTCAATGGAATATTATTCAACAATAAGGAGAAAGGAAATAATAACATTTTAACATGTCCTTTGGTCCCAGGAGTGGGGTAGGGAGAGAGGAGAGTTTTTTTATTACATGCCTCTGTATGTCCATATTTTCCATGTGCAAAAACCTAGTTTAGTAAGGAGAAAGGAAATAATAACATTTTAACGTGTCCTTTGGTCCCAGGAGTGAAGTAGGGAGAGAGGAGAGAGAGCTTTTTTTATTACATGCCTTTGTATGTCCATATTTTCCATGTGCAAAAACCTAGTTTAAAAATGCATAAAACAAAAGACATACTTGGAAGTGTTAACATTTTTTTCTTTTAGAAGCTTTTTTTTTTACCTTTTTCTATTTCTGATTGCTTTTTTGATCATTTTTATAGCAGAAATAAATAGAATTTTCATGAAATCCGATATGTAGCCAGAGAGAGCTACATACAGGATTCCAAATGCAGATACAATGGCAGAGCTGTTCATGAATTTAATGCCTCCACGTTGTTCATCTCTAAGTCCATTCACATTTTACCTTAATGGTTATTCTCTCATTCTCCAAGTATGGACACAAAGTCTGTATGATACAAAAAAGTTATTATGACAGGTGAAAATATCATGCCAAGCCCACCTTGCCTAAATAATATTTTCCAAAAACATTTATTGTTGTTTTCAGTGGGACAACAGAATCCATACTAAAAAATTTTGCCAATGGTGTCAGAATTCTAAACTGTAAAATTGAACTCAAGGACATTTTCTAAATTCATTCAGTCGCAATCCTTAATAATATTAGGGAGCATACTGGAATATTAGGCAGTTGTTCAAGTCTCATTTTGCTGTAATAACTCAGGAATCCAGCCAGCCCCAAATGGCCCGGGCGACCGTGTCGTGCGCTCTGGGTTCTGGAAGGGAGCTTCCCTTTGGCAGTTGCCATTTGACACTCAATCCAATCTCATAAGATCCGGCGTGTCTGCCTTATTCTTCCATTAGAGGTGCTGTAATTTTTCCTCCTGTGGATGCCAAGATCTTGAGACGGGCATGAAGTAATGCTCTGAGTCACCACCACCTAAAAATACCAATACCAAAGTCAAGACACATAGCACAGTAATCATATTATATTAATAGGAGAGTAGAAAAGGGAGAAGAGTCATTATTTTTATTGAGGAGTCCTTCATCCCTAGGGCTGCCATGGATGAGTTTTAGGACACCCATGTACACCTTTAATGCTTTTTACTGTTGACACTATTACAGATGTCCCTCATCCCGCCCACTATGACCCCTCCCTCCTCAACCTCCCCCCCCACCCCCAGGCCTTCACCACACTATTGTCTGTGTCCATGGGCTAAGCATATATGTTCTTTGTTAATCTGTATGTTATGTAGGAGTGTTTCCATTTGTTTGTTTGTTTGCTTATTTATGTGTCTTAGAGGGGAAGGCTTTTAGTACCTTCATCAGACCCAAAAGGTATACATGAGCCAAAAAATACTAAAATTCACAACCCTGGGAAAATAAGTCCATTTGTCGTAAGAACAGCCTTGGCTGTTAGTACAGATTCCTAATAATGTGAGTTTGTCAGGATGTCACTGCACTCTGTTCTCGTTTCCTTTGAACTCAGTGTGGGAGTTATTTGACCTCTTTCCTGAGTCTTTTCCTAGTCGGGTGTGACTTACATCTACAAGAACCAGACAGAGCCCAGGCCTGGGTGGCGTCTTAGGAAAGTGTTCCAGGGAATACTGAGAAGGGTCTTTGAACTCCTCTAGTCCATAGATGAAGATCCCAGTCGCTCTGACCCAAGGTGGGAGTACCCTGTCTGGCTCCAGCCTGGCCCTTCACTGACCCTGCCCTTCATATGGTAGCTGGTTCCCCATGGTGGACCTGCTGTGGCCACCTGCCAGGTGATGCTGGTGAGGCAAGGAGACTGCATGAGGCCTGACTCTGTGGAAGGCATTCAAGAAATGCTGTTTGGGTGCTTTCCTGTTTGGGATTTTCTCCACGCCCTCCCCTCCCCCACCTTTCTCTCTTACTTTGCTGTATTCCTACATCTAGTCAAGGAAACAATGAGGGTTAAGCCTCAGCAGTTCAAGACATAGGCGGTCAGCCAGAAGGTGGTGCTTCTCCAACTCTGAGTGTGCATGTGAATATCTCAGATATCTTTCTTCTTTTGAGAGATTGGTGAGGTTCTTTACTGAGATTGTGGCATCAAACATGGGAGTTAGGACTTACACACTACATACTTTATTAAGAATATAGGCAAGTGTATAAAAAATATCATTTTGAACAATAATACTTATAGACAGCTCAAAGGCTTACCATGTAGTATTCCATGGAGTTCCCCAAACAGTCCTACTAGGAAGGTATCATAATTATCCCCATTTTGTGGATGGAGAAATAGAGGTACCAAGAGAATAAGTAACGTCATCCTCTGTCAGATGTCTTTTAAAAGGCAGATGCTGATTGTGCAAGTCTGAGTAGGGACTGAGTTCCTCCATTTGTAAGAGCTTTCAGGTGATGCCTTGCTGCTGGTCTATGGACCACTCTTTAACATGGAAGTTCCTGGAACACTGTGTATCAAAGATGTGCAGGTAAAAGAAGCTGGGTTGCGTGTGTGTGTGTGTGGGGGGGGGGTGTAGTTGAGAGCCAGTCCCTTATGCACACATGTGTACACCTGGTCCAAGTGGGCTCACTCTGTTCTGTCCTCTGAATCCCAACTTAAAATCAAACCTTTTCTAAGTTTTCCACACCATCGAGCCTCTGTTAAATCATAGCGGAATTGTTCACTAAATTAGAGGATCTAATCTAAGCCACTTTCTTAAAAAAATGGAAAGAAAAAACAATGAGGGGATCTGAAAGTTGGCTGAAAACAGGAAATATATATATAGTTGTAATTATATGAAAGAAAGAAGGATGGTTGATTGCAGTACTCAATAAGACATCAATAGACTGCTGCAACAGAGCCGGAACCGAGAGAAAGGATTAGGAGACATTAAAAAATAGATTAATAAGGCAGGAGGCCCGCACTGGAAATGAATTAGGTGAAATGGAAAGGCATCAACGAAGGAAATGTTTCCTGGTCTGACCCATGGAAGATGGAATAATAAGGAATAAGGACCCGACTCATGGAAATTGATTGTTCTGCCACAGTGATAATTTTCCAGAAAACAAGTTAGAAAACGAGGCAGAATACACTTTCTCTGCATAATGTCCTATCTCCGGCAGTTCATCAATGCTTTTTCATCTGCTCAAAACTAAGTCTTTGTCATTAATTACTACAACGTGTCCAAAAGTCACCGTGTGAGTTTTCCAGGAAATATATTGCCTTACCTTTTGTGTTACCCAAATACTATCGTGTACAAATAGATGTAACGCACAAGTTTCTATAGCCTATGAGGAGCTTGCTCCTCAATCATGTGATATATGGATAT
The DNA here is from genome assembly GCF_000412655.1 of Myotis brandtii. Classification (NCBI taxonomy): domain Eukaryota; kingdom Metazoa; phylum Chordata; class Mammalia; order Chiroptera; family Vespertilionidae; genus Myotis; species Myotis brandtii. Next base: position 2,378,744 of record NW_005370328.1, read on the forward strand.
TGCCTGTGAGCATTAGGGTGGTGAAGGATCTGAAAGGTGGGGAGTTTATAGCTTAAAGAAAGCCTTAAAGGCCTGGCTGGTTTGGCTCAGTGGATAGTGTCAGCCTGTCAACGGGGGTCCTGGGTTTGGGTCCTGGGTTTGATTCATGCCTGGGTTGCGGGCTCCATCCCCAGTGGGAGGTGTGCAGGAGGCAGCTGATCAATGGTTCTCTCTCATCATTGATGTTTCTATCTCCCTCTCCCTTCCTTTCTGAAATCAATAAAAACATATTTAAAATAAAAAAGAAAGACTTGAAGATTTGGGCATAAGTCATGTGGTCTCATTCAGAGACTTAAGGAGAGATGAGTAGTGACATTTCTCTTGCAGCTGGTAAGCTGATAGAGAGGCCCAGCTACAAAGGATAAGAACGAAGGTGCTGGGGTATAAATTGGAAAAGAAGGTGAATGGGTCTGAGCTTGATAGGAAGGTTCACACTGAACAGTTATCCAACGTTGATGAGGTGGCTCCCCCTAGGTCACCCCACCTTAATGGGGTGGAGCAGAAATTCAAAGCCCGAGGGCAACTTAAGGTTCGGGACCCTGGGTCTTCCGTAAAGGCAGCTCCACAGCCCGTTGCTAAACTGGCTGTTTATGCCCACTGCTCAGAGGTAGGAAGGCACATGCCCATTTGATTTGGGAGCATTATGCCAGGTCTGATTATAAATACTTAGGAAATAACAGTGTGCATATCATCGGGTGTCCACATCATTTCTCGAAAGCGATATAACTGTCAAATGAAGAGTAGGGTGATGTCGAGGCATTCCTGTGGCTCCCTGGGCACTTAATACATGCCAGGCTTTCAGCTCATTATCTCACACACAAGCTAACCAGTGTGTCAAGGTATGTTTTAAAAGCCTAATTCATTTATTTTCCTTATCATCTCAGATGGACATCTTCCTCTCTCAAGGTTTGGAATTTATATTTTCACTGGTCCAGTAGACTAACTCTGTAGTGAGCAGCCACTCTACTGTGTAAGTTCACAGCAACCTGACAGTTTTACCCAAATAAAACAAAATCAATATCGTTAAACTGAAAGAGTTAACTCTCCTAAAAGCATATTTCTATACAACATTAACTACAGACATGGAAAATTCATTTATTAATGTTAGAAATATTTTTAAAACGCCGTTGTGAGATCCTTCATTTTGATAAAGTCCCACCATCATCTTGTTAATAAGCACTGTATTAATTTTGCAGCAAATTACAATAAGACCGTGCACTGTATGGCTGTGCCATTCAGCTGACATTTATGAAATGCTCTAATTTAACATGGTGACATCTATTACATGCATCTTTTACAAGTTAGAGATAATAATCTCTGAGCGAAATAGACCTAAACCAGCCAAAAAAAAAAGGAGGGGAGATGATGCAATATGAAATCATTCCCCTTTGAGAAGTAGCACTATAATTATTATAACCACTGCTGGGAACGGCGCGTGTGGGGAACCTCTTTATACTCCTTCCGTCTTGACCACTCACAAGACTGAGAAAAAATGTGTTCCGTCCCTACCGTCGTTTTGTTTGAGCATGCCTCGGGATGTTGCCCTTTGCACACCCCTTGGAGATGATGGTGGGCAAGCTCCGCCAGCCATTTCTGGGAAACGCCTTCTGAAAGGGGCGGGGGACTGTAAAATCACACCGGCCTGACGAATGGCAGGCATTGTAGAACGGCAAAGAAAAGGCATCTTGGTTTCCCACCCAGTAGCAGCCTTTCTTCTCCGATGAATGTTTTCGACAGCTGAGCAAGATGATAAACAGCCGTATCACAAAAACGCTTAAATGGAAACAAGTATGGTGATGTACGTCATTCACCGGGCGTTCTGCAATGCATGGCATTTATATGTGGCAGAAACCACTGCAGATCCATTTATTTATTTTGCAAGCGGAATGAGCACCTTGCAAAGGTAGCCTGTTACATTAATGTGGACTTTTCTTCTCTGGAGAGGCAGAAGCTTAAGGGAAGAAGTCATTGTACGTATTCCAAAAATGCATAGTAATTCTCAGGGTCTGCCTCCTAGGGCTGAGCAGGCTTCTGGCAGGGAGGATACACTGTAGATGGATGATAGGTAGATGATGTGGTTGGATTGACAGGCAGATGATAGACAGGCCTGTATATACTTTTCCTTAGAAGCACCAATGATGCTGCAAGTGAGTAAGTTTTTTATACATGCTCTTTTTAAAAACAGTTAATTTCTAGAATTTTCCTTCAGATGCTCAGTAGGAGAAATTCTCCACTATTGACTCACTTCACAAGCTCTCTGTTTCTCGGATGCTCAGTGCTGGGTAAGGATGGCAGTGCAGGTGGAAGGAGTGGTGGGAGCTGGGAGGTATCGCGCAGGTAGCGTGACCTTACGACTCAGGGTGCGCGCCGTGCCATTGGACGTGATGTAGCATTTGTGGAGTGACACCGCGAATGACTCTCAACAGAGAAGAATAGGAGTCTAAGCATTTCTATGGGAGAGAAATCTGGAGTCACCTCTGTGAAAGAAAAGAATATTCTCAAGAATCTACTCATCGATTAGAAGATATTTTTGGCCCTCGTTTGTATCTCTTTTCTGCTCAGACAAAACCCTTCAAATCAAATTCAGTTTCCAGGGTAGGTTTCCTGTTCTTAATCTTCTGAGTTCAAGTTCTGACTTTGTTTGGCATCATCACTGTCACCTCATTGGCTCTTAGTGAGTTCTGGGGGAAGATGTAATCTATGGACCATCAGATGGTTTCTACCCCCTGCCAGGTGAGTGCTTAGGAAGGCACGTAGTTCTGCTATTTTTCAAATGTTGCTTTGAATTACTTACAGTTTGGTGTCTGTTACATAGAGAACCTCTGTGCTCACCTATTTACTATTGACCTTTAAATCATGCCTCATATTTTTTAAACACAGAAGCGGTGTTCTCACACATACACACACAGACAATGATCCTGTATGGATTATTTGATGTCTTGATTTCACCCTGAAAGAATTCCATCTCTTAATGTGGAGGGTCTTTAAGAAAGCTGACTCGAATGATCACTGCAGACTCTGACTCTTTCCTCTTGCCACTGATGTCCCCGCCAACCTCATTGTTTCAGTCGTAGTCGTCACACAGTTGACTGTGCGTACCCACCATGGCCGCATGCATGGGATGGTAGACTCTTTCAGGATGGTCGGAAATGGCGAGGCCCTGAGTGTGATCACAAGGTAATCTATAGCCATCGCTAGCCAGCGTCAGTGCTATTCACAGAAAGTCACTAAGTAATAACGCCTGCGTGGCTGATTCTTCCATCTGCATCCAGCGTCCCACAGAGATAGACCACCGCCTCGACCTTCCTGGGGACAAGCTCTTGTCCCCTTGCTGTCCGATTAGTAGCTTATACCAAACAGAGTGAATGTAGTGTGGTGGTTATGAACATGGGTTTGGAAGTTACGCCACTTATAGCTGTCTGGCCCCCAGTAAGTAACCTTTCTAAGGTTTGGTTTGTTCTTCAATAAAATGAGGAGTCGGGCATTTCATAAATGGTAACATGATTAAAACTGCTGCTGTGGAGCTTACATTGTAATGTGGCTTCTTCCTTCATTCTTGTCCCTGTTTTCAAGTTGGAATTGTGCATGAATGTCTGATGAATCCCTGTTGGCTGTTCTAGTCTATAATGAAATAAGAAAACACCTCCGAACTGGACTTCACACTCTTTTTTTATGTATGTTCATTCTCAAATGAGCAGCCCAAAGAAGAACAAATACAGTTTTACCTGGCAGTACTCTAAAGCATTTAACTTTTTCACATCTTTTGACCACAATGTAAATAATCTAAATGTACTGAATATGATTAAGGCATACAACAAATGAACCATAAAAATGCTGAAACATCCCTAAAAGTAGGATTGTGTAAAAAAATGTTCCGTACAAAATGACACTATTAACAAAGACCTTTATTTTAAGGTTGTTGAAACCTTGAAGGGATACTATTAGTAGAGCAAGATCTTCCCTTAAATTAAGCATCTTGTGTGTGTAAAGCAAGCTTAGATAAACGAGACAGCAAATGAGAGGCACGGAACAGAGAGGTCGAGTTGTAAAGACTAAATTAACTGCTGTCTCTTCTCTATTTTGGTCTCCACGTGACCGACCACATTTGGATTTCTTTATGGGGTGCTCAGTGCTTAATTCCATGGTTCCCTTTTAGCCACCTACTACTGACTTCTACAGGGTTTATTTTCATCCGGTTCCATATATTCAACCTGCTGAGGCGTCCTATGTTTTTGTGTCGGGGGCGGGGGCGGGGGGGCGGACACACACACACACCTTCTTACCTTCTTGTCTAACATTTAAATTTTTTTTCTCCCTCCCCACCTTGTACCTAATGAGCAAATAATCTAAAAATAGATACGTTCATCATTCTACAAAATATTGTATCTTCCCTAGATGGGAGGCCAGTGTGATTGTAAGCGACGCGCTTCTGGCAGGAGGTGCAATCAGTGCCAGGATGGGTTCTTCAACCTGCATGAGCTGGATCCTGACGGCTGTAGGCCTTGCAACTGCAATACCTCGGGGACCGAGGATGGAGATGTTACCTGTCACCCACATTCAGGCCAGTGCACCTGCAAAGCAAACGTTATTGGTATGTGTAACGCAGGCATTTCAGTCACATCTCCATTGCCATCTGGAATAAAATCCTCTATTTGATTTCTTAACGGAAGAGTAAAGCAAATCTCCTTGCTCAAGGCAGGCTGGAAAAGAGGGGAAAAAAACACAATCTGAACGAAATTAACTGTCTAAAATGATTGAATTAATAATTCTATCAAACTTCCGCTGGAAGCTTCCTTTAATCAACCCTTTAGAAGTTTCTGGAGTCCGTAGCCACTGTACTTCACATGGTCCCATACTAATAAGTCATAGAAAAATATAATTTGCTTACCGCATAGATGTTTCTTTCAGAAAATTAGCACTTTTTCAAAATGGTTTCTACTTAATGAGTTCTAAGCAAATGATTTCCCTGCTAGTTTTCTTAATAGACCAAAATAAATGGATTTTTTTCAAAATATTCTGTGCTACAGGGTCCTTTGTGATAAATCTTTCCATATTTTCCTATTATATTTCTTTGAACTGTTCCTATGAAATGCAAAATAAGTCAACATAACTCCACAGATCATGTATATTGCTAGGGTTAGTTATAAAGGGCCACATAATTTTAATTTTGTAATTCAGTGCCAAGCTGATTATAATAAACAGCCACCGTCAGTGTTATTTATCATTTTTTTATACGAGACGTGCTTTTTTGTTTGTTACTCCCACAGGTATTTTTCAGAAATTAGATTTGATTATAGCAATTTATTACATCCAACATTTTTGAGGGGAACCACAGCCACATAAGGACAAAATTTATCAAGTGCCCAAAATACGCTGTGTACATAATGCACTTTGAAATTTTGATATATGAGAATATTATGTGCGGAAAGTTTCCTGATGAAGTGAGTCTTATATTGTAACTGAACATGTCTCAGTTCATATAGGAAGTTTAAAAAAGACCTTTGCCTTTCTATTGTCATTCAAGTCTTCCATCGTTTCTCTAACATTGACCTGAACCTAATAATAATAAAATCATGCCTAACAGTCTCTCTCTCTCTCTCACACACACACACACACACACACGCATATGCATATGCATACATACGTACACACATACATATGAAAACAGCATTCTGAATAATAATTTCATTTGTTATGTAACACTAAAATGGATTTTTATATAGATATACATACATCATTTTATTAATTCAGCTAGATAAGCATTTCATTTTAATTTAATAAAAGAGAATGTGGGCGTGTTTAATGGTATGACACTAGGCTTCTCTGGTTTAGAGAAATATTATATCAGAATGTTAATGTAACTAGCCCTTATGCACTTCAAACATACAGAAACTAACTCCAGAGAAGCTGGATAAACGACTTGTACAGGGAAGCACACTTTGTGTGAGCGTTACCTAGGATGCTGAAGGAATTCTAAGACCTTTCAATTCATCTCTACGGCATCCTCTGTTCTTTAACGTGAGATATATTTTAAATTCAAAATGTGAAAACGAAACTTCAAGAAAGGCCTTTAAAGACAATGAAATAGTTATTTCTCTATACAATGGAGTCTTTCTCGTGGTGGTTAGGTTCCAGAGCTTAAGGAAGAAAAAAATCAAAATTTACTATTTACTTAGAATTTGTTATGACCTTCCTACCATTTACCTATTTTACTGGTTGATCGAGATAGTTTCCTGCAGGGAAATATAAATATATAAATAAATATATATATAAATATATGTATTTGAAGATGAAATCACCATTTTGATATTATTTCTAAAGTTATTTCTGCACATTTAGTATGTTTAATAAAAATATAAACTCCATATGCATAATTTTTTCCTAAGGGGAATTAATAAGTAACCTTATTCAATTTTACCTTGTTAATAATAAAAAAAACCCCACACATGCAAAAAAAAAAACCAGAAAATACAAGTGTGTGTTGTATATGCTTCGGAAAGCAAACTGTTAGAGTTAACAAAACTGTTAAATCTCACTAATGATTCTATCACCAGTAAAATACATTAGCACCAATAATTTTATTAAAGTAGGTCATTCATCTAGAATAAAAAGGGAGAAGAATGTGAATTAAATGCCAAGTGTGCTAACTCGCCTGTACTTGTTAACACCGAATGTGATGCCCTGTAGGCCTTCCCAAGTATCGTTAGGAATAGATTACCTGTCAGGAATATGTATGGCATATTCAAATAAGCACTGCGCATATTTTTAAAACTGATATGATATGAATCCATGTAGACCAATTTTAATAGTTCAAAATGAGTCATAATTCTTGTTAACAATACAGTTATTTTTAAAATTTGCAGCAATAGTGGCCCTTTTTTATTTTCCTTATTGAAATTAAATGATATGCCTTAGGTGAGTCATTCATCACTGTTAAAGAACTCGCCTTCCATTGGAGTTCTTGAATTTTTATTCATACATATACATATATATTATGCATCTCCTTCCTGCTCAGGAAATGCTTTTCTACATATGAGTTCCGGAGTGTGTTTTTGACTGTTATTTTAGTACTAATTTTTTTTATTGCTACTAAAGCTTAAAATAAATGTTTCAATTGATTCAGCCCCACAGAGTCTGTTATTTAAATTCATGGATAGGTGAAAGCTATCTAAAGAAAGTATTTTGCGTCTCAATGTTTACTATTTAACAATGTTTTTATTATTTTGCCGTGTAATAGTCTTTTATTTAAAAGTAACCTAAGTTGTCAGAGATTTAAGTGTAGTTGCTAAAACGTTTTTCCCCTGTTTGTGAAATGTATATATGTACTTCTTTAAATAGGAGTAATCTAAACAGAATTTATTTAGTGTTTAAAGAGGTATGTTCTGAATCATACAATATGACAAGCAATGTGATTGCTTTATGAGCCAAGGAGAGCATAATTTATTTTAATTGAAAGTGATAAAATATAGGAGCATATAAAAGCATTGAAATAAAAATTGCTCTGGATAAGTTTTATTTATATTAATTATTGAAATGTGTGATATTTAGGAGTAAGTATATATATCCTGTTATCACCAAAATAGTTATCAGCTCAACATTTTTAGGGGGTTCTGATTTCTAGGAAAATAACTATGCTGTTCTTCTGTATGACTTTGAAAATGAGTTTCCCCCTCTATTGTACATTTTAAATGAGCACACTTTGTTAATATAAAATAAGTAAAAATGATGGTTTTAACATAGCTTTTAGTTTTAAAATAATAGTTTTAATATTCAGTCAAGAGAAGAGTTCTGGTATGTGTAATAGAGTGACATTTGCATTGAGCATTTCTTTTTGCATTAAGCAATATCCAAGTAAAAGTTAACAAAGCACCATACAAAATCAAAGTTGTATCGTCACCAGATTAAGTATTGCCATCCTATTTGGAGTCCTCCATGGCATTACTTATGAGAAATCGCCCAACATTTGTGTGTGCGTGAAATGTCAGCGTTACCGTTGCTTGGGCTTCAGCTACCTTGAAAGCATGCTAGCATCATTTGCACATTTTCCTCTTATTTTAAAACAAATTCCACTTCTAGGGCTCCGATGCGATCGTTGCAGTTTTGGATTTAAATTCCTCCGGAGTTTCCATGATGGCGGGTGTGAGCCCTGCCGGTGTAACCCCTTCGGCTCAGCGAGCAAACGCTGCGACCCTCTGTCGGGGCAGTGTGAGTGCAAGGCAGAAGCCAGCGGACTCCGGTGTGACACCTGCCGGGAGCACTTCTACGGGCTGGACGTCACTGGTTGCAAGGCCTGCGCCTGCGACCCCTCGGGGTCCCTGCCCGGGACCGTCTGTGACGCTGGGACAGGGCAGTGCCGCTGCAAGCCCCGCGTTGGAGGGAGACAGTGTGATGGATGTTTGGAGGGATCCTTCTACCTCCAGCAGAATAACTCTTTCCTCTGCCTGCCCTGTGACTGTGATAAGACGGGGACAGTAAATGGCTCTGTGCTGTGTGACAAATCAACAGGACAGTGTCCGTGCAAATCAGGAGTAACAGGTCTCCGCTGCAGCCAGTGCCAGCCTCACAGGTACAATCTGACCGCGGGCGACTTCCAAGGCTGCCGGGTGTGCGAGTGCGACTCCGCGGGGACGTTACCCGGGACCACGTGTGACCCAAGTAGTGGCCAGTGCCGGTGTTTGCCTAATCGCCAAGGAAGAAGGTGTGACCAGTGTCAACCAGGTAGGAGGGAATTGTGCTGCCTTCTCAGGGCGCCGTGACCTTTCCTTCTTTATTCCATACCGGGCCATTCCTCTTTCTTACTCCGTTGAGGCCTCTAAAAATTTTATCCACAGCGTCAGTGTTGAGTTTATATCTTTATGCGGCACAGATACAAGTGCTCAATCTACTCAAGATCATGTGGCATGTTTGTCTGACCCGTTAGATGAATGCCATTTCAGAATTGAGACTCACTGGTACTTAATTTCTCAACTTGAACTGAAGAGAGTGGAAAGGAGGGAGGGAAGAGAGGAGAGAGACAGAGAAAGAGAAACATCAATGTAAGACACCTGGATCGATTGCAAGGACCGACACTCTAACCACTGAGTATGCTGGGCAATCTCTCTGTTTTTGTTTTTTGTTTTGTTTTGTTTCTGGTCCTGCATTCAACTTATAGCTTCAGGAAGTATGTCGAATTTATCTCTTACTGTTAAATTTACATGAACAAAGAGAACACCCTTATCTTGAAGTATCTTTATCATAAGCAGGCACTTCAAGGAGCCAGCTCTGCAGTAGGCACACTAAAACGCACGGCTGGAATCTTTCATTCTGTGTCTTTAAACACATCGGAGAGACCTGTCACCACATACTACGGGGGGCCGGGGGACACCAGGCTGCAGTGTGTGAGCAGTGGGGCATGGGGGAGGGGGGTGAAATGGCCAGGCTGAGGATGCCTGCCTGCCTCTTTCATCTGTAATTGTAAATATTACTGGCCTGCAGTAGACGGCTGCACATAGATTCCTGTCCCACTTTCTTAAAAAACATTATTAAAGAAGGTGTATGTAATGAAGCCTCATGTATTATTCACCTAACCTTACGGGGATGTACAAGGAAGAGGCTTAATTCAACTAAAATTTATAGGCAATTTGTTAAAGCAGCAGCGCGCATTAGAAGGTACATTAGAGCCCCATTGGTTTTAATATGCCATTCAATAACTTGAGCAGAGGTTAAAAATGCAGCTTAACCTCCATTAAGTATTTTAAAAATGCTTTAATTTAAAATTATTTGGAGTGTGTGTACATATATGAATGTACACATCCCCACGCTAATAAATATGGCACTAAGGATGTGTTCCCGGCGCGCGTTCCCGTGCCGGGTGACCTCGTCGCGTGCAGCTGCAGGCACTTAGTCAGAGGCCAGGCCGGGGTAGCCGGGGAAGGATGGCACCCGCCGTGACCCGCCCGTGTCCTTGGGAACCAGAGGCAGCGAGGGTTTACCGAGGACTCTGCAGCTTCAGAATAAAATAAAGGCTAATTTATAATGGAAACAGCTCCACATGACACATTGTGTGCTAATAGGACCGTTCCTCATGCTTTGCTCTGGTGTTTAGTTTTGCTTTTGTTTTATGATTCTTTATGATTCATACAGACTATTAGAAAGTAATGTCTACCCTAGCCAGTGTTGCTCAGTGGATAGAGCACCGGCCTGCAGGCCATCTCAGATTTTAAAGGGGTCACGGATATTCATCCATCTATCTACCCACCCATCCATTCAGCCTTCCATCCATTTCACTCACATATTCTTGCTTTTGGATAAACAATCTTTTGGATACATTACTCCATACCAGGGAGGATGCTGTATGCTGATGTAAGATATACAGTCATAAATATATTAAACTTACGGTTGTATAAAGGTCTGTGGTTTAGTAGGGGAAACTGACTTGTACGTAAATACAACAGTGTGATTACTACAATATTAGAAATGTACAATATAAAGAACTAGAAAAGGATAGAAAAGGAAAAAGACTGATTAATTCTTCAAGGATGGGGGTATAGAGAGCTTAGACAAGAAAGTGATTTCTGAGCTGAGTTTGATAGCAAAGAGAGGTTGGTAAGATACTCAAGGAGAGTACAGCCAAACAGGAAGAAAAAAAGGGGAGCAGACCATTCAAAAAGCATATTTAAACTAATTGAAAAGGAGTTTAGAAAAATCTTTTCAATAACAGAAAGTATACCTTGTAATGAATGATATGAACATATATTTATGCATTTATTGATATTTGGTCAAGTCTATGAGTAATTTTAGCATTTTTATTTTCTTAAATGTTTTTATTGATTTTTTTAGAGATAGAGGAAAGGAGAGGGGGGGAGAGAGAGAAACATCAATGATGTGAGAGAATCATTGATCAATTGCCTCCTGCATGCCCCCTACTGGGGATCGAGCCCACAACCAGGGCATGTGCCCTGACCAGGAATTGAACCTTGACCTCTTGGTTCCTAGGTCAATGCTCAACCATTGAGCAACACCAGCTGGGCCAGACTAGCATTATTTTTATATAAAATACCAAATGGAAGAAAATTATTACTGCCTTAATGTGAAGATTAGCATCATCTACGCTACTTTATTCTGAAAATATTGATTTGTAAAACCGTATCTAAGTTGGTCTTTTGTTACCTGACATAGGGGAGCCACAAATTCCTCCGTAGACTCTTCCCTTAATATTGTGTCCATTCTCTGGCTTACGCTGAGAGTCGTTACTTCTAAATGGCTTATAATTAGCGCTTAGCCTCGGCTCTGCCCTCCTTTTTGGAATAAGGCCTAGAGGTTAAACTTGTTTTCTTTCTCCCATTTTAAGACCTCGGTAAAGCTTAGTTGTTCATGGTCCTCGGGAGGAACATTGCCAGGAAATGGGCTCTTCTTTTATGCCCAGGACAGGTACTGTGTTGTGCAAATAGCCACGACAGGAGATAATACCGGCTGTCTGGCTAATAACTTTGAACTCGAAGCATTCTGTAAACCTTCTCCAAGATAAAGCAACGGGATTTTATGATCCGGGTGACTTTTTTGCTTTAGCTGCAAAACACATTGTTTCCCACAGGAGACTAGTCTTGCTTGGGACCAGGGGTTAGCTGAAATAAAACTGGGGACGATAATAACCTCCAGTGGGCTGATGTGTGCCATAGACATGTACACTCGCAGCACTACGCAAGGTATAAGGGAACGGCATTGGCCTAACGACTGGGCTTCGTGTTAAGTATGCGGCACAGAATCACTCGTGGAGAGAAATCTCAAAGAGATCAGTGAAAACGACACAGACACAAAGATGGGGAACATAAAGTGGAGCTAATGGCGGGAGATCAGAAACGCATTGAGTTCAAGGCGAGACATTAAGGTCAGTTATCTTTGAGCTGCACCCAGGAGTTGAAGCTGAGGGAGGAGAGAAGGGGAAATGGTGTTTTCTACAGTGAGAAGTCATAAAGGGAAAGGTAATGGTCTGTTCCGGTAAGGCAAGAGGTAATCATTGGACAGGAAGGTACCTGAGTCATCCTAATTAGAACTGCTTAAAAATGGGACAACTGAAATACTGGTGGGATTAGCCTCTATAATCATGCTCCTGAGAGGAGGAGGGGAATTAACCCCCGACAATTCCAATCTAATCTTTTCCTTGAAGCTCTACCTCCAGGTTGCAGCCCCCTGAGGTGTTTTAATACCTTTTTTGTTCTTCTCTGCGTGCTGTCTCTGTTTTTTCCTACGGCCCTCTTTATTCTGCAAAACATGGGCATCCCAATCTTCTGCACCAAAATGGACCCTCCTGGTCCTTACAGAGTTATCTAATAAATCATTTCTTGTAAAAATTATCCTTAATCGTTCTAGAATTCTCTGTGGCTCAAAGCTATTGCAATAAGTCTAAGTTAATTCTGCTTCTAAGTATCTCTGCTAATGTGCAATTTATCCAAATTGGAGAGCTGTTAGTACATTCATGATGCTATCATCATGGATTTAAGGACCTCGGTACCTTCACAGGAAGAAAAGTACACAGAATCACAGCCACAGTGATCTTGAATCCAACATCAAAGTCTCCCAAATTTGTGACTTTGGTCACATGATAAATCAGATGCGAGTATACAAGTTAATTGGCATGGCCATTTGATACTTCTGGAAAAACGCGTATGTATAAAGAGAATTGCTGTCATGGATGCAAAGAAGGAAATGACATAGTCTAGTTGTAAATGACAATAAAAGTGACAGTATTTGTTCTTTCCAACTGAATGGCACATATTTGGAGCTTCATTTTTCATTCTCCTTGAGCTCAAACTTTTCTATTTTACTGTTCCCGAAGCTTTGTAAGAGAGACTATGCAGGGACTTGAAGATAAGCCCATTGGTGATGCCTGTGAAAGAATGGCTATTCTCAACGAGAGCCTTAAATGAGTCTTGCAGTGTTGCAATCACCTTTTGTTCCTCCCTCAAGAATAGGTAACACAGTGTGGATTCACTCAGTGCACATGCTCTCTCTCTCTCTCTCTCTCTCTCTCTCTCTCTCTCTTTCTCTTTCTCTCTTTCTCTTTCTCTCTTTCACTCTTTCAGATATTTTGTATCTCTAAATGCGTGACCATGACAATTGTACAATTCCTTT
>NW_005370328.1:2392975-2436535 GCF_000412655.1 Myotis brandtii
AATTAGCTACATGAAGCCAGGGCAAGTGAAGGACACAAGCTAGTTGCCAGTTTTAACAAAAATACAGTATTTCAGATATTTTAAACTTTATTTGTATTGTTGACACTATTACAGTATCCCCATTCCCCCCCCCACTTTGCCCACCTCCATCCAGCCCCTGTTCCCCTCTGGCCTTCACCCCACTGTTGTCTGTGTCTGTGGGTTATGCATACATGTTCTTTGGCTAATCTATTCACCTTCTTTCTTGAATTTCAGGTAATTTTTTAATATAAGCAAATATCAGATGGAACATACTTTTACTAAAAAAAGTCATTGTTCATTAGGAATTCAATTTTAACTGGGCACCTTGTATTCTATTGGCTCTCCTAGCTAGGATGTTTCAGGGTTCCAGGTTGAGTATCTAAAGAGATGGCGAGGCCATTTGTTAAAATGAAGATGATTAAAGGAAGGCCATGAAGTAGGTTTTCAATGCACTGAGTTTTAGTTGCCTGGGTACAAAGATAGCAGGTACAATGCCAATCATCGACTCAGTCTCGCTTTGGTGATAATTGACACAAGAGCTAAGCACAGCTATATGCACATTTGTACTGGGAATTCATTTAGTGCCCCTATAGAGTGTTCTATGTTTTGATGTAATCAAAATATGATCATTCTAAGAAAAGACTGGCTAGGAAGCATATATAAAATATCTTCACTTTTTTATTCCAGGCTTTTATATCTCTCCGGGCAATGCTACTGGCTGCCTGCCCTGTTCCTGCCACACAGCTGGGGCAGCTCATCACATCTGTAATAGCCGAACTGGCCAGTGTGTTTGCCAAGATGCTTCCACCGCTGGGCTAAGTTGTGACCGTTGTAGGGACCTTTACTTTGGATTTGATCCTCAGATTGGGAGGTAAATATTTATGAGAATTAATAATTAAGTATTTTTATTTAATTATATGTACAATGACTTTTTTTATAACCAACAGTAACTTTTTTTGGCAGTATCTTTTGTAAAATGCAGTGTTTTCTGTCCTGCTTAGTTGGTTGATATATGTTTGACTCTTTGATGCCAGTGTTTATTAGACATAATGGTAATTCTTCATTATTTCCTAGAGTCCCAATATGTACTAGTAGGTTGTCATACATTGATAGATATACCCAATATTAGGGCCTGGGGATATTTAACTTGATAAAATCCTTTTCCCTCAAAGAACTTACAGTTTGAATGTGGAGAAAGGCAGGTAAAGAAATATCCCTAGAAGGAAACACACACACAAACACACACAAACACACACAATATAAGGGCTTGAATAGGTAACATGTATATCTATATTTTGTTTTATGTGGCCCCCGAATTTATTGCTTGTTTATTATTTGCACCCATTTATGTTGCCCTTCCCTTTCTAATTTAGATTGAAAGACTGGCAGATAAGAAACTTATCTTTATATTCAGTGATATGATTTCCCCCCGTGTGTAAAGTACATTCTGAAAATAAATTAATCACTTTTCAAAGTTACACCGTCTTTAATGTTCTTCCCATTTCCTGTATATCTGTGGGCATTTACTTTCATGCATTTGTGGTCATTGCTGTATTTGTGAAGATGAGCTGGAATGCTAATTCCGTGTGGGTTTCTTTTTCTCCTGGTTAGTTTATAAATTTATCTTGGGTTGGGAGTATATCCATTAATTCTTTGGTGTTCCTGTCTCCAAGCAACTACTATGTGTTTCTCATAAACCAGTCAAATCTGTTTCTGTGTGTGTGTGTGTGTGTGTGTGTGTGTATAATTATAATTGGTAATTATTCAAGGGTTTGAGATTATTGGGCTCTTTTCAACACACTGTCCCCACTGCCTGCCTTTGGCCCTTACACTCTTCATTAACACCTCGATTAGAGTGTGGACAGGGTGACAGGTTAAATTACTAAAAGAGAACTCAAACCAGTTTATTTGGCTTTTTACTAAAATCCAATATGCTTAATTAAAAATAAAACACTTTTCCATGATATTTAAAATATTTATTAAAACAATTTTTTGTTCTTACTACATAGCATTTTTTTAATCCATGCTGCTGCACTTCAGTTACCATTAGTATATCGTTCTGTTAGTATGAGAGCATAATTCTCTCTTCTCTGCATTTTGGCTAAGATCGAGTGTCTAAGAGCATTACTGCTCTTTCTATTATGTGCCTCTTCTCTCGTGCACTGGCTGGGGTGGGGGGCAGGGATTCACTGGACTGACACCCCAAAGCAGGCCGCTGTTGCTGGTCTCCCACATGTGCAAGCTGACTTTTCACTGAGGTTGGTACTGTCATGCGTTCCTCATTGATCTCTGATCTCTGTCCTTCAGTTTCTCTCACCTACAGCCTAAGCATAGTCACATGCATCGCTTTTCTGGTTGTTTGCTAATTAGTTTTGCAACCCACAGGAACCCAGCATTTTCTCTACTCAGGTCCCCTTAGACTTGGGGTCACCCTTTTTACAGGCGCTAAGGCAGCACCATGCTGTCTCTCTTTCTCGTGGTCCTCATCTGATCGTGAGACCTACACACCCCTCCTTGCCCTGTACCATACTGTTTCCAGTATTACAGTTTTGTAATGTATTTTGAAATCAAGAAGTGCGATGCCCCTAGTATTGTTCTTTTTGTATAACCTGTGCTCTGCGATTTAAAATAACTGTAGGACTTTCTATAAGTTAAGAAAGACCAGAAAGGCCATGTTCCTGATTCACTTTGTAGCCATGTGACAGGCAGGGGCCGTACATTTAAAAGATCCTTGAGAGATGAAAGTAAAATTGATTTATGGTTGCTTTTTAGGACTCATGGTTTTCCAATGTGCCAATCATTTTATGGTCCACCGTGTTTCTTAAAAATTAACTCTTCCTTTGACTTGCAAGCTCTTACTCCTGTGATTTGTTTTTCTATCTCTTATGCTGATCACTCCTGTTTATTGTGCCCCTTCAAAGTACATACGTAGGTGTATGATTTCACCTCAATACATGCATGTTAATGACTCTCAGAGTGTTATCTGTTCAGATCTCTACCATGGCCTCCAGGCCAATGGCTTGCCCTCTTTCTGAGTTTTAAATTTAAATGTCCCTCATGCCTCCGTTCTTAAATAGAGCCAACACAGAACTAATTTTTGACATTACTTGCCTCACCTCCTACAAAAATAGAAATTAAAAGTCTCATGCCATCTCAGGTAAGAGGGACATACACCTTAAAGTCGCTGTTCAAGTCCCCACCACCCACCTGTGCGCGGGCTCCGGATGCCCTCAGATCAGGCGGGGCTGGCTCTGATGTTGAACCACGGCTGCCCCTGAAAAGAGCCACCACATATAATGTAGCGTCTCTGAAAAGAACAGCAAGAATAAAGCCTCCCAAGACCATGGGGGGCCCGAGACAATCAGGAGGACGTGTCCCCGGTGCGGTCGGTCACGGAATGGCTGTGCCGGGAGCTGACCCTTCTCTGCCACGGATGGATGCTGCTGTCGCTTTCCGCTGTGACACTGATAATCCTCAGAGAAGACATCCTCTGGCCCAGAAGGTCACAGGGAAAGGCATTTCCAAATGTGACAGTGAGAACCGCTTGGCTTGATGCTTTTGCTCATCATTGAGAAGAGATACAAATGGATTTTATTCTTTTTATGATTTTCATTCCCTTCCTGAATGATACTGAAGTCTCTTTGATGACTTCTGGTTGCTATTGTGAATATATACTAACACTGGCTATTTTGAAAATATGTACGAAGATGGCTAAAATATATGGGATTCCATCTAGTATAAAGAATTTTTGTTTCCTGAAGAGAAAAATTCATTGTCTCAATGTATACAGATATGCAGTATAGAAAAAATATCCATTTATGCCCTGATGTGAAACTTTTTTTCAAAAAAAGAAAGGCAATGAGCTAAAAATCCATTGAATACACCTCGAACCAGGTACTGTGGTAGGTGCTTAACAGGTATGATTTTATTTCATTAATTTCCAAACTTCTACAATGGATTATAAGTATTTTATTGTCAAGCAAGGAGAAGATACAAGTATCCCTTAATCGGTTCGGAAAAGAAATGGACTTTCTCATCTGCTTTTTCCATTCATATTTGGGGGGGGGGTCTTATTTAATCCCTCCAGAAGTTTACTTATATCCCTTCCCTTCTCCAAGTTCTCTTTAATGTACACCACTGTACTTCTTGAGTTTTAAACTTTTTTATACTCCAGAAGGCAAAATAAATTTAAAAAAATAGGCTCTGCTCCTAAGCTGCAGCAACAACAAAAATGCCCCCAAAGCAACAGTAACAAGCAGGAAAACCACCCGCCTATCCTCACCCAGGCGGTTCCTCCTCCTTCCCTCTACTTCTTCCCCAAGACAGGAAGGGGGCGTGCGTTTTAAAAAGCCGATGCAAGTGCAGAAATCGCCTCATTTACCTCTGACACATAAAGCGAACCGGATTCAATCAGTACCGAGAACAATGAAGAAAAAAAAAGTCTGCCCACTGAAAAATCAATAAAGAAAAAAAAAAGGATATGGTGTTTTTCTAAACCAAACACAATGAGACAAAAATGGGCCCTCTTCCCCTCGTCTCCGTGGGTAGTTAATACGCGTATGTGACAGGGCAGTCCCGGGCGCTGTCCCCAAGTTGACCTGTAACTAGGATTCCCCTTCCCACAGCCCCTGGGACTTACCCGCTTATCTGCTCCACCACCGTTTTTCTTGTATGTCATCCACTCATCACAACCCCTAAAGGTTTCCTCCCTGATGACTTCTTCTCTCTCTCTTAATTAGTTGTATTTTGTCTTTTTTTTTAAGCTTCAAATGGCCAGATGTATCACTCCTGTCTCTTCCCAGCAGACATACAACAAAACTGTAATTTTCCTCAGAGAGTGGGGAGTCGGGGTCTAGGCTGGCGAGGGAATCTAAAGGCTCCGACTTCTAAAACATGCAATAAGTTCACTTTTTTTCTGTGACCAGATCATTGTTAGTTTTGCTGCCAACTTTCTCCACGTGAACACGACTTTATGGATTAGGTCGGTCGCCGTTTCACATGCATCTATTCCAACGGCTGTCGATTGGATTTTTCTCTGAGAACCAGACCAGTGACTTCCCGTGGGTGGAAGCAGATCATTTTCATGTCCACGTATTTCCTTCTCTCTACTACGTGGGTCCAGGGATGGTGTGGTCCAGGGATCATTGGGGTGGGGGGTTTCTCACAGATTCATGCCCCCCAATGACTCTTGGACAGTGTCCTATCATGTGGGTGGTGGGGTAAATGGGCCCACATGTGAGCAAGCCCCGGCTGGTGGTGGCAGCGTCCCCACAAAGACAGCAGAAGCGTGCAAGGACACGCGAGGCCTCTGCCTGGAGCTGCCACGGTTCCTCCTTGCTCTTTTTGCCTCATGTTCTTGGCCAAAGCAAGTCCCAGGCCATGTGAGTATGGCTTTCAGCTCACACAAAGAAGGTCTCTAAGCCCCAAATTCCTCATTCCAGTGCCAAGAGAATCCGGGTGCTGTTAGGCTGTGAAGAAGGAATACTAAGCACCTCCATTGCAGAAATGAAAGGGAATCTTACCCCGGGGAAACCACGTCCTCTAGGGGGCGCTCTAGCTCTCCCGGGATCTGTGCCAGAGGACTCAACTGAGAACTCCCCTGGCCTGAGGGAGTCGAGGAAAGCCAGTGTTGGATGAGAGATTAGCCAGGGGGACAGCTCTGCCCGTCAAAAAGGGCTCAAAACAGCTACATTGTCATTTATTCAACAAAATGCATTGAGCCCCATTGAGTGCTAGTTTTTGGACTAGGGATAGAAGAAAAGCCTTTGTCCGATTTCTCCAATTTGCCTTAATGCCTCTTTCTGTTCTATGCATTAATGATCATTAGTAATTCTTGTCTAGAATTTTTCAGTCATTTGCAGTCTCTTCGCCCTTTGTTCTTGGTGCTGAATGGTGTCCCTTTCATCCCACCGTCAGCAAATGAGAAAACTGGGAGGAACTCCAGGCCCTTCTCTGCTTCTCTTTTTAGGTTTTCCACCTCATCCCACTGATTTTACTTATTAAATGCTTCTCAGGTCTAATCCCTTCCTTTCCATCGCTCCCTGCCACTCTCAAAATTGTACTAATTTAGCAGTATCTTCTCCCTCACCTTTCCCTCTCCATCTGTCCCCACTCGCTCCCTATTCCGAATTGGTCTCCAAAAATCTTGAATTGCTTGCAATTTGACACCCTCTCCTGCTGTCCTTTTCTGTTTTCTCCCTCCTTGGTTTGCCTGGTTTATTCCAATTTAATTATTAAGCATAAACATTTCCAAGATTTCTTCTTAATACTCCTTTCTCTGTCACCTCCCCTGCCCCCAGGCTAGAGAGTTGCGCATTTCCTGTGCCCTTAAAGAATTGCCTGGCTGGCGTGGCTCCGTGGTTGAGCATCGACCTATGAACCAGGAGGTCATGGTTCGATTCCCGGTCAGGGCACATGCCCGGGTTGTGGGCACAATCCCCAGTGTGTGCAGGAGGCAGCTCATCAATGACTCTCTCTCTTCATTGCTGTTTCTCTCTCTCTCTTTCCCTTCCCCTTCCTCTCTGAAATCAATAAAGAACATCACAAAAAGAATCTACCTACATCTTTATTAATACCCTTTCTATTTTTTCAGTGTCTCACTAGACCATGAGCTGCTTGAGGTCAGGGCCAACTCTGTCTTTTCATATTTATGACTCCAGTGTTCTTCCAGCCCTAGCCCATAGTTGTCCCTCAATCAGTGTGTTTATGTCACTTGATACATTGAAGTCAATTTGATGGCACCCCGGCGTTGAGGCCCCAGACAGAAGGGAGGCATCCGGAGAGCAGTGCCAGTAAAGCGATCTTTTCCTGGCACCTGTCCCCGGACCTCCTAGCGGAGCTCTTCGTCCGATGACGAAGTTCCTGGCAATTCCCCTCATTAATTGTGACGCCTCTGCAACAGTACGGAGCAGGGTAACTCTTTCATTGTTTGTTCCGCGGGAAAGTGAAATAGATGAGATTTGTGATTTAAGAGACAGAGGCCAAGTAACTTCTTCCCCATTGTGCCCAGCGGACAGCGAGGCCCAGACAGCACTCCCCGGGCAGAGCGCGCGGAGCTTAGCGAAGCCTTCCGCCTGCTTTGTTTACCATAATGAACTGGTCAATAAACATCACAAATTGTTTATCCATATACATCCTGACAGATGACTCTTTATGAAATCCATTTAGCAAGTGAGGTTCTCCCATAAGGATGAAAAATGAAGATTTTAAACAGATTGTGGGAGAGCTCTGGCTACACCAGGAGAGTCAGTGTAATAAAGGTTTCTTTATATTAATATTACAGAAACCATTTATCCTGACAAAATCAATATCACAAGTCATCCGAGTTTGCTGTTCCTCGTTCAGAGCTTAAAACATCTTTTCCTTTATTACGTTTAATTCTGTTTTAATAAACGTGAACTATATTTCATTTAGGAGGCGCTCTGGAGGGGAGTGGTAACTTCTAAAATGACATCAGACTTGTAGCTTATTTGCTAAAGAGTCTTGGAAATGTTTAAAATCATATTTGAGCGGCTGAGAAATTCACAGGAATCGTTTTACTTAAGCCTTAATTACCAAATGATCCCCAGTGTCCTCTGGGCTAGAAACAAACGATCATATCCAGAAAGTCTCCTGTGAACTCCATTCACATAAAACTCCCTCCGACTGAAGTCGAGCAATTATAACCAGGCAGATAAGTGAGATACAACAAGGGCTGGGATAAGAGACTATAAAATCAGGAATAGTCACATTTAATTACTCACAACCTTGCGCGCTTTCCGAAGACGCGATTTATTTATTCCGTTGAGATTCCGGACGCAATACCCCATGGATAGTGACAGAGCTGCCTTAAGAGTTAAGCGTGTCGCTGGCAGAAAATAGAACCACATCAAGGAAAGGAATTATGTGATACACTGGAAACGGTTCCTCTAAACGTACTGTATATAAAATGAGTGTGATTGTCTCATGAGTGAATGGTAATAAAAACAGAAATACTCAAGAGATACTTATTCAGGAGTGGAGTGGTGATAAATACATGCGCTGGGGAAGGCATAGCGCTCATTGCTGCGTCTCACCAATGTGACATAAAACGCCGACAAACAATTTACTCTAAGTAATAGCATATAATGAAATGAAGAGCAAATTAAATATGTGGTTTTTTTTTCGCTTCTAGAATCCCATTTTAATTTCAGTGCATAATTTTCTAATACGTAAGTAGCCCAAACAAAATGTCGGCTTGAAATGGAGTTCTGATGCAATGTCTGTGCATAAAGGACTTCATGTAGTTGTTTGTAAGAGGGGGGAAAAAATGTCCTTTTACCACAACAAGAAGGGCAAACTACAGGACAGCGGTTTTTCAAGAGAAACTGTGCCTTATTTATTCCCCAGGTGACTTAGTCCATAAAACAAATTTGCAGCTTACTTAGCAGCCTCGGCTTTTATCAGCCTTTTTGAGGGTGTTGAAGGATTACCCAAGAGATCACACCCTAAAGTTGCAGTGAGTACAGGAACTGTCCACCCAGCATCTTCAGAACAAAGTGGAGTGGATCCATAATGTCTTCATTAAGAGTGTCGTATGCAAGGTCCCTGGTAAACACGGGTGGTCTTCCCACAGGTACCGTTTCTGCTTTTCTAATACTTCCTGGCATCCAAATTGTTCATCCTCACCAATGACATTGTCACAGGTTAAGAGTTTGAAGAAACAGGTTTTCATTTCTGTAGTAGCAAAAATGTGACAACAGTGATTTTTTTTTTTTTACAAGCAACTTTAGGAGCAAGAAATCAGAGTTGAAGTGAAATTCTCTCTTCATATTTATTTAATTAGCGTCTTTTCAAAGATCAGGATAATGCTCTGTTTTCCAACCAGTCTGGATAAGTGAGTTCAGTGCATACAACAGAAAAGGAAATACAACTTTTATTCACCCATTGTCGGTATTGGAATGTGTCTTCTTCCACTTGTTTTCTTAGTGAAATGTAGTCTTTATAAAACCAAATACGGAATTTCACGAAGTTTAGGGAAGACAGTGATTATCATATCCAGTTTTCTGTTTCACAATTTGATAGATACTTGAAAAGATAATTTGGAGGGGACCTAATAATCTTAATTTTTAGCTGTCAGGAGAACTGCTTTTGTGTGAAAGCAAAATTTACAGTATTCTCAGTTGAGCAACTGGATTCAAAATAATCCATAAGATGTACTGTGGCATGAAAGAAAGCAAAGTAACACTTCTTTATTGCCATTAATTAGCTTCCAAGGAGAAGGCTTCATAGAGGTTTACCATAAACAGCATTTCGATAAAAAGATTTTTTTCTGTTTCGTTTTATTTCATGGTGGTTTGTTTAACTCAAGAATCCTTTTCCGCCTGTTGGCTAAACCAGACCATATTCGTCCACAATGTGATCCGTAGGCGTATGTGCCTTCTACCATGAATTATTAATCAGAACGCTTGACGGTTTACTTCTCTTGTTTTCAGATGTCAGCCTTGCAATTGTCATCTCTCCGGAGCCTTGAATGAAACCTGCCACTTGGTCACGGGCCGCTGTTTCTGTAAACGATTTGTCACCGGCTCAACGTGTGACACTTGTGTTCCCGGCGCAAGCCACTTGGATGCCAGCAACCCGTGGGGTTGCAGCAAAAGTGAGTGAGCTCCGTCCAGCCCAGTGCTGGTGTGTGAGGGCCCAGCACCTGGGGAAGAGGGTCTGTGTTCTCTCTCCCCACTGAGAACCCATCAGGAAGGCTTAGGGACAAGGTGGAAAGTTTAGGTCAGAAATGAGAAAAAAAAATTACACGAAATAAAACGTGTGTTCTTTTTCCTTGATTTGGTCATGGACTATGATGATCCTTCCTATATAATAAAAGGCTAATATGCAAATAGACCAAATGGTGGAATGACCGGCCATTATGACTGGCACTGACCATCAGGGGGCAGATGCTCAATGCAGGAGCTGCCCCCTGGTGGTCAGTGCATTCCCACAGGGGGAGCACCGCTCAGCCAGAAGCTGGGCTCACGGCTGGCAAGCTCAGTGGTGGTGGCAGGAGTCTCTCCCGCCTCCGAGGCAGTGCTAAGGAGCAGCAAACCAAGTGGTAAGGCGTAGCAAGCAGGTGGGTGGTAAGGAGCGAGGGATCCTGAACTGCAAGAGGCATGTCAGACTGCCGGCTTAGGTCTACTCCCCGCTGTCAGTCAGACATCCCCCAAGGGCTCCTGGACTACAAGAGGGCACATGCTGGGCTGAGGGACACCCCCCACCTCAGTGCACGAACTTCGTGCACTGGGCCTCTAGTATGATTATATTACTCATGGGAAATGGACACTGATGTGTTGAAATAGTATCGCTAAGAAGCCGACCAAAGTCCTGATGTTCCCACACTCCCCGCTGTCAGTCGGACATCCCCCAAGGGCTCCCGGACTACAAGAGGGCACATGCTGGGCTGAGGGACACCCCCCACCTCAGTGCACGAACTTCGTGCACTGGGCCTCTAGTATGATTATATTACTCATGGGAAATGGACACTGATGTGTTGAAATAGTATCGCTAAGAAGCCGACCAAAGTCCTGATGTTCCCAAAACCTGAGGGACATCCCTGCTTAAGCCAAATGATCAGTTGCCCATCCACCCAACAGCATCTCCAGGCAATTGCCTATAGCAAATGGAAGATTTATATTTTACTCTGAGTTTTACATCCTTCCATCCCACATGTCTTATGGGCACTGTGCTACTAGTAGTTGCTTATTGATATTTATCAAAGCTTATTCCTAACCTCTGCATTTGATATTCTTCTCTTTCTGTTTTCACTGGCACTCACTGTTTAGACGTCTCTCATGCTCCTAGTTCTAACTCTTGGGGGCCAGAGCTTATCTCTTAGCATCTTGTGACTTCTCAACACCATTTTCCAGTTCCTTGAATTGGCTCCATTCGGTCACCTGCTGTCCTACTATCTCATAACGTACCGATGAATTCTTTGTATTTCCTTCAAGGTCATACATCTCGCCTTTTTCAAAATTCCTAAGAAGTACCTGCTGTAAGCACATGGTGAGGAGCTCTCTGCCACACAGTGTACTGTGCATGTCCTCCTCGGGGTTTCCTGAGAGGGTCGTGAGTCACAGTACTAGGAAATGCCACCATTTGGACATGTCACCACAGGCCTGGGCCCGTGCTGTCTTTTTAAGGAAGGGAGAGAGAACTAATGGGATATTGGCAACTGTACCGGATTGTTGTTGTTGTTGTGAATCCTCACCTGAGGATATATTTTCCATTGCTTTTTAGAGTGGAAGGGAGGGACGGGATGGGAGAGAGAGAGAGAGAGAGAGAGAGAGAGAGAAACACTAAGGTGAAAGAGACACATCCATTGGTTGCCTCCTGCATGCGCCCCAACTTGGGCCAGTGAACGAACCTGCAACCCAGCTACATGCCCTTGACCGGGAATCAGACCCAAGACCCTCCCGTGCACAGGCCAGCGCTTTAAACATGGAACAACACCAGCCAAGCTGTACTGGGTTTTGAGATAGTGAAAGGCAGGTATAGCTAATGACTAAGACATATTTAGATTTTGTGCCTGTGTGGTTCACCTACAGTATCCTGTGTTTATTGGTACCTCTAGATGTTAGCATAGCTCTAGGTGTTTATGCTACTCTTGAGAAAACATCGTCATAATTGCCTGTGTATAAATAGTCGACACACAAATCTGGCTTTTACTGACCACTTAGTTAATATTTGTTATTCATTGATTAGCTATAGTATTGATTGATTTGTGTGCAACATCAATTCCAGCGTATTGCTCTGGGTGTCAGCTGTAGATCATCATTTACTAAAACAAACCAAATCTTAGCGATTTTTTTGATCGGTTCTGCCAGGAACTTTGTGTGAGAATATTTGCACCGGCTGCACTTTTTGCTACCTGTTCTTGATTCTGAGACACGGTCTAGGAATTCTACCTCGGGCAAAACTGGGTAGTCTGGTCACTGGGAATTGGCCTACTTTTCTTAGTATTGGCAGACACTTTATGTTATGTCTTTTCTTCACTGGGCTAAACATTCTTGATCTTTTCAAATGCTTCTAATTTTGAATAATTTAAAAAAAACTTGCATATTCCTAAGTATTCTTCCCTGGACATAGGCATTTTGATTTCTCTGTTTAAAATTGTGATCTTTAGGATTGTACATCTTCCTTCAACTCTCCCTGTGGATGTTGTAGCTGCCCTTTTAGGTTTGTGTTTAGGGAAGCTCACTGAACACTGTGTGAAGTTGGGGGCGCAGGATCAGCAGAGGGAGTTGGTTAAAAAAAGAAATCAGACAGGATTCCTGCCTTCAGAGGAGCTTAGCACAGTCAACGTGGGGCTCAGGGAAGTGCTAACTGTGGGGCACACATGAAGGGCGCTGCTTTCTTTACTGTCCCCCTGGCTTTTCGCATGGTCCTTGCTTTCTGTGCTACCAGCGGCCAGAACCTGCTTCTCAAGGATGCGATTGAAAGGAACGTGGTGCTATCTATTGTTGAAACTGTGAACTACCGCAGGCTCCGGCTTCCTCTCCGTCCATGTCAGGGATGTGTTTGCCCTGAGAATCCAAGAGTCTCAAGGTGTTTTCCTGCGCAGTTGGGGAACCGTGGGGTTATAACAGTTACCTTCTCCTTGTCCTTAGAGACCACTGACAAGAGTTTAGCGATGGTGTCTGTGATTTTTATGATGAGGATTTGGGGTAGGCATCCTAAGATCTAATTTTCAGAGTGCGGGAGAATTGATTTGGTTTCGGATAAAGCAGTTAGGCCCTCTCCGATGGTATGCTTTCTGGTTGTGTGATGTGCTTTTTGCCCATCCATATTTCTCTCATGCTTTTAAAATGAGAGTCATTTTCCTTGTTAAAAGAGATGGAAGGAAACAGGTATTTAATAGTTCTGCCTTCTGTATTCTTTCCTAACGAATGATATTCCAGTTTGCCTTAAACTTCTGGCTATAAAATTAACTAATATACACATACACTTATATACACATACATGTATACTTATTATTTAATTATAAATATTACATTTATGTTTTAACTATTTATAGATCCTTTGTGTTTCTCTTCTTGATATGACTCTACTCTCGGCTCACTCTTATGCTTACCCTTGCTTATCTATCCATCTTTTTATCATTCACATTTTTACTTTATCCCTGCTTATCAAAGAGGCTGTTGTAATTCTCCTTTTCTTAAAAGAAATATTTTTATTATGGTAAAATATGCAGAACAAATTTACCATATTAATAATTTTTTAAATCTTTTTATTGGTGCATTGGGGTGACATTGGTTAATATAATCATATAGGTTTCAGGTGTACCTATCTATAATACATCGTCTGTACATTGTATTGTGTGTTTAGCACCCCAAGTCAGGTCTCCTTCCATCACCATGTATCCCACCTTTTCCATCTTCTACCTGTCCAACCTCCCTTTCCCTCAGACGTACCGTTGTCTGTGTCTATAAGTTTTGTTGTTATTGCTGAATCCCTTCATGTTTTTAATCCAGCCCCACAACCCTCCTCCCTCTGACAGTTCATTCATAATGTTGTACAACCATCCCTATTATCCATCTCCATAACTCTTTTCTTCTTTTGAAATGGAAACTCTGTACTCTTTAAAGGTGAATACCCCCCCATCCCTCCCAGTCCCTGGCAACCACAATTTCACTTTCTGCCCCTCCATTTCTCAGTCTCTCCTCTACTTTGGGGTCCATTACACCAATGTTGGCTCACGCACACCTGACATTGTCTCCTAGGTCCCTGCGGCTCTGTTCCCTTTTGTTCCATCTTTTTCTTTCCCGTGGATGGGATAAAGCATATTGCTGTATCTTTAAGCTCCATCTCTCCCTTTATCTTCCAGTTTACTGTTTGTTTGCTACACTCAGGAGTCTATTGATTGCCTCTTTTATGAGTCTGGTTCACAGTTTCTTTGAGTGTGTTGTAATTTTACTCTGAAAACACTTAAGCTATTAGTGTGGGTTTTTTTTTTATAAATTTGCATAGGCTTAAGTGGTGGAAAACTTTCTCCACTATAGCATACTCATGTCTCTAATCAGTTGTTTTTTTTAATTTTTACGTATAGCCTGGCTTCCTAGGGGATGGTTCCTGTGTCTGAATAAGCCAATGAGCCAATGATATGCTCAGATACTTTCAGACCACACAGCTCCTGCCAATCACTGTGAGTTAGAGCGCCCAGAAATAGTTCTTTGGATGATTTACCCGGTTTCATATCACTGATCTATTCATTTTGGTTTAACCAGAAGCACCCTATTCTCTTCTTTCCTTTTGAAACATCTCTTAATTCTCCAGCTCCTCTTTTATTTTTCCACCTCATCTATGGAAGACATTTCTACATTGTTCCCAGTACCCATTGTCCACTTGTTTTAAGTTAACAGAACGTAGAGCTGGGCCCGTGGCCTTATCCTCTCCTGTAGTTAATGATCACCATGCCGCTAATCTCTCGACTGACATGTGTGGGCACCAGTGACGTGTGGGTTCCTGGGTTGTGCCCGCCCTGGCACAGGGCATGCCCTCCGTCTCTCCTCTTCTCCTTCCTGCTGATTTGGTTGTGGACTTAGTGGTCATCTACCTGGGCCTATGTAGACAAAAATGACCTCGTAGGGATGGCAAAGGTAAATGCTGGAGGGATCTAGCCTTTTGTGTGAGAGAGGGACACACACATGCACACACGCCATCTTATAACCCTGACAGGTAGACATTGTCATCCTCCTGCTGTAAATGGGGAAAAGTTCAAAGAGTCCAATCGAAATTTGACTACAGACGTACAACTACCAAAGTGCCAAAGCCAAGATTAAAGCTCATGGCTCCGAGACTGATGGATGCGGTCATAGCATCATGCCTTCCGACCTTGAAGGAGAGTCTGGCAGATGCAGAGGCCGTTCCTGGCAATTTTTGATGAATGAATATGTGCTCATTTTCTCAGAAATCTACTTTCAGCACAGAAAGGATGGGCTCAAGTTATTGCATGCCCAGCATTCCATATTTATTCCCCAAAGGGTGTGAGGCCATTTAAACATTCTGGTCTATGAAAAGGCTCACGTAAATGCCAAACAGGCACTATTCATTCACACCGAAAACCTGGACGAGATAGTGGGGAGGTGGTCCTAACATATAGTCAACTTTAAATATTCAGCGGAGCCCTGTGTGTGTATCGGTGTGTGTGTGTGTGTGTGTGTGTGTGTGTTGCCAAGGAAGTTTTCGTGGAATGTGAGTCACATTCAGTACCCTTTGACCTGGGACTGAAACATCTCTCTCTTGCAGTCATCCTGAAAGTATTTCACTGTCTTCGAAAATGGTCTGAAGGTCAGTGTTGATTGCTTTAACCCTGCAATCTGGTGAGCCCCTGATAACATGCAGAGTTTTAGATGTAGTTACAAATAATCACTAAAAAAAATATTAAATTGCCATGGCTGGCAAGGCTCTCAGAGAGTGCTGTAAATGAGACAGTTTGTGATCTTTGTGGTTCTGCTGCGAGCAACAGCGTTTAGAGCCCTAAATTAAAACTCGCTGCAACATCAAATGTACTGTCAGTGTTCAGCCAATCAAAGTGACCTTATCAATTATGGCAAATCCATGAATTTGAAAATATCAGGTATTTAGAAATAATCCTCTTTTCATGTGTCCTTTTGAGATTGTAACTACTCTTGTCCTCTATCTAAATAGTTATACGGACAGTTAGACTTTTCCTATAACAATGCAAATTCCAAAGGAGAAACAAAGACTTAAAGGGGAAGAGTGAGAGTGTATCTGGCTTGAATGTTTTTCTTTAACCTCCGACATCAGTATGATCTACCATCCCGGCACCCCTAAAGGTGCTGGCGTATCCACATAGTACATTCAGATTGTTTCCTGCTAATATTTGGACTGTTTAGCATTCATAACATCCATCGCTATTTGTATGACCAACCATTATCCTTTCCTTACACTGTGCTCTGTGAAGCAAGATGAGGCATTTTGCTTAATGCGATGGAAAACGTCCTTTTCAGACACCTCAACATCATGCTTCTTCAATTTCAAGTGTCAATGGATCTTATTTATGTCACAATTTAAATTAATTAAATAGAAAATGACTGTTGATGCATTCTTGGATAGTTCCTCAAAAAAGTGCCTACTGTAAAATTTTGGGGTTTCCCCCTCAATTATATTTCTGTTAAGCTGCACTGACCTACAAATCTCTATTATGCTTACAGATACAATGCTTTGCTTTAGAAATTCATGATCTGTACCCTTTGTTTATTAATGTCTTGGTCAACCGCGTGTCTTCTTGATGAAGTAATCCTGGAACAGAAAGACCTCTTTGCTGCGTCTCTTCCTTCAGTGTACTTATGTGCTTATTGATTGCCTTTGTTAATAAATGCTCTCCCCACTGTCATTTAGCTCCGTCCCAGCAACCTCCACCCAGAGGACAAGTTCAAAGTTCTTCGGCCATCCATCTCTCCTGGAGCCCACCGGATCCTCCCAGTGCCCACTGGCTTACTTACCGTTTATTCAGGGACGGGTCTGAAATCTACACAACTGAAGATCAATACCCGTACGGTGAGTGTAAAGATTCCGCGATGGAAAGATCCACTATTCTGAGGGTTGATACATTAGTTAGGTTCTTTGACGTTGATGATAAATGTGGTTTCCTCTTTCTAGAAAACTGTTTTAAGCAGAGAGAATTATACACCTCACTAGTAAAGAAATGCAATAAATGAGATGCTTCGTATTTGTTAAGCCCTTAATGCTTACCAAATTCTCGCAGGTGAAAAGAAAAAAGACCAGCCAGCATTGATGAGAATGTAAAGGAGCTAGAACCAGCCTAACTGCTGGCGTATCTGTGTGGGCTCATGGGTACAACTTTTCATGCAGGATAAGTTGTTAAAGTATATGCAAAACCTTACCCTTTGCATACTATTTGACTCAGCAAATTTATTTTAGGAAATTCGTCTTCAATGAATAGCCATCAGTGGACTCAATATCACAAAATACGTTCAAACCTCCATTCTCTAATAGCAAAATATTGGAAAATTCAGACATTCAAAAATCTTTCATTAAATTACGGTACATGGCATACATGACTCCTGATACATTGTGAAGCAAATTGTAGGATATGATTGCCTTTAAAAAAATCTTAGTTTACATATTAATGAATGGAAAATGTTCAAGATGTAGTGTTTAAGGTAATTAAGTGGTTTTAAAAATAATCTATGAGTTATGTTTTAATTCAAAAATATATAAAATGACTGAAAGAATTACCACAAACTGATGTTCAGTTTTCTCTGGGTGTAAGGATTAGAGAAAATGTATCAAATATTTCTATAATATG
Source organism: Myotis brandtii (assembly GCF_000412655.1). Taxonomy (NCBI): domain Eukaryota; kingdom Metazoa; phylum Chordata; class Mammalia; order Chiroptera; family Vespertilionidae; genus Myotis; species Myotis brandtii. The sequence goes on from NW_005370328.1 coordinate 2,410,296, forward strand.
AATTCAATTTTTAAAATCCTCAGGTTAAAAGTGGATGGAACACAACATGATCTTATATTGAAAGAGGAAGGATGTGAACAAACTGTAAACACTGTCTTTGCATCTGTAACTTGTATGAAGATTTTAAAGGAGCTTGTGGAAATCAAGCTGTGTAGACACATGGTCTTTAGAAAATACTCACTCATATGTTTGGGATACATTTTCCCTAAAGACACAGTGAAGAAACAGAAATGTTCCTTCCTTCCAGTTCTGTCTTCTCTGATATTTGCTCCTGGTCTTGTTTAGCTACAAGCCAGTTTAAGAAACACGGGAGCCCTGGCTGGTGTAGTTCAATTGGTCAGGCCTTGTCCCATGTACCGAAAGGTTGCTGGTTTGATTCCTGGTCAGGGCACACGCCCAGGTTGTACGCTCTATCCCTGGTGGGAGGCATGCAGGACGCAGCCAAGCGATGTTTCTCTCTTCTCTCCCTTCCTCCCTCTCCCTAAAATCAATTAAAAATATTTTTAAAAAAGAAACATGGCAACAGGATGCCAACTCATGTTGTACCCTGGTGGGAGGCATGCAGGAGGCAGCCAAGCGATGTTTCTCTCTTCTCTCCCTTCTCCCTCTCTCTAAAATCAATAAAAAATATTTTTTAAAAAGAAACATGGCAACAGGATGCCAACTCATGTTGTTCTCTTGGTTTAATGCCTGATTTTCCAAAGTCTAGGTTAACGTTTACAATTAGAAAAGTCTACAGAGCAATGAAGAAATTCTATAGTTCCATAATCCTCCTCAAAATGATCAGGAGGGTGCCTTTTTTTTAACATGTTGATTGGCTTTAAAAATTTTGCATCGCGTATGGTTTTATTTTGTATATATTACCAAGGGTTACATGTCACACCTAATTCTGAGTGACTTGCACCTGCATTATAACGTCCGGACTTTCTGATAACTCTGTCTGTTCAGCACTCCACGCCTTCTTGGAAGTTAATGGGAACCCTGAGCTTCACGATGCAGATTGCAGAGGGAAGCGAACATCTGTCTACATCTGCCACACTGGCAGAGCATCCTGATATCCTGCTACTAGAATGTTTGTTTTCTTCCAAATATCAGCATGACCCAGGTGTCCTGAAACTTAAACTTTTTTGATAGGGGCGGAGGGAGTCACAGAAATATTGAAAGTGGTTTTGAAGATGACAGTACCGCTGCTTGAGCTATTGCTGAAGTGGTGAATTAGGGTCACCCAGTTTCCCATACAGCTTAATTCAGTAATGATATCCAACTTCGCTTACAGCATTCTGTCCAGAGGCATATTTTTCACCATAAAATATTGTGATGTGTTTTATAGAACATTGCATTTGAGTAAAACACTCCGGCTCTTTTACATGATTGCACTATTATAGTAGAATCCAAATAACAGTTTCTTACATAATAAATGTGTGCTCATTCACTAATCAGACATTTATATAATCCTATTATACAAGGTATTCTTTCCTAAAACCTTATTTTTTTCATTAAAAAAATACCACTTCTGGCATTTCTTGACAGCCACTATAATTAATGATGGGACAATTATCTGCATGATGGCATTTGAACAGTAAGAACAATTGGTTAGGGCTGTCAGAACTTTGTATCACTTAACAATATTCTCGTGTTTATTATTCCGTTCCAGTGTGTGGCTAGCATGTGTAATATGAAAAGGAAACAGTACTTATATTCAGTCAGATGAATACAGATCTTTGGGTTAAATGAAGGCATTTGGAATTACAGGTGCAGAGTCATTGAACTTTTCAAAGAAAATTAATAATCTCTTCCAAGCAAGTCTGAACATTTGGTTGAGACCATTGTAGAATTCCTTGTTGGAATAAGACTTTTCCTAGCTGCCCTGTTGCACTGTGGGGTCACTAGTTTCCAACCTAAGGTCATGACAGCTGGTATATTACTACTTTTAGAGCCTGCAGGTCATTGGTTATTAGTAATAGCATGCTAATAATAGTGGGATAGTTTTAAAGTTTCTGAATTAACTTTTAAAAAATAAGGTAAGGTATAGTCAGTGGTTTCCCTAAATAAAAATTCACTCATGTACATACCTGTGAGCTTTCATAAGTAGAAGAGAGAGGTGTAGAAGTCAAGTTAGCATATTGGGAATTATACATAATTAGCACCTAGTATCACCTCCCTGCAGCCCCAGTCTGGGTTGCACATGGGTATTTTCTGTGTCATAGATGTGACAAGAAAAGCTATTGCAGGATATTGCACTCTTTTAGTAGTATTGACATTTTTAGGCTGGGTAGTACATCACATTAGTTTTTCCAACTTCAGTTTGAAACTGAAGGAGAACTAGGCTTAAGAATCAGGGAGATGGAAATTTAAAATAAAAATCATCTTTATTACAATAAAAGCCAGATTGGAGAATATACCTTCTGTGCTGAAGAAAGACAAAAGACTCAATGGGCTGATGGGAGCATGCTTTTCCTCTCCCTTCCCTCCCCTCCAATTCACAATAAGTTAAATCATTTCTCATTTGGAATGGGTAGGGAGCTAGTCCTTAAATGTTACTCTAGGTAAACGCTTCCACGGGGAAACTAGAACATGATTACTTTGACAATAATGGAAAGTTTAGAGTTTCAGACAATGATGTATCTTAGTGAATCCTAGGTTTTCATGTCCACCTTTAATATCACATAATTTATTATCCCATACTGCATCAGAGGATCAAAGCAACAAGTGATAAGATGGTTCCTCTGAGAAAAACAAACAGAAAACATAGGGAGGGGATATGAACACAAAAGAGAGAATAAAGAACAGTTGTTTCTATAAGGCTGTTAATATTATTGCCTAGAAAAATAAATCAGTGTATATGGAAAATTATCCATTCATTCATATACTCATTCAGTAAACTTTTATTCAGTGCTCAGGCCAGAACAGGAACTGTATGAGCCACTAGAAACACAAAGATGAAAAGGATAGTTCTCATGATTGAGAGGGGAGATGGAAAAGTAAAGCAAAATTACTCCGTGGCTTCTGTGTCCTGATTGGACTAGTGCAGTAATCAACATATTTTCGTGCGGAACTTGCAGTGACATACATGAAGAACGGCAGATTTACCCTTCACTCAGATGTTCACTGTCTTCGTCCATTCAGGCTACTATTAAAGAGAAATGCCACAGTCCAGGTGGCTTATAAACAACAGAAATGTATTACTTCAAGCTCTCCAGGCCAGAGGTCCAAGGTCAGGGTGCTAGCATGGTCAGGGTCTGGTGTGTCATCTCACATGGATGTTTCTCTCTGTCTCTCCCCCTCCGTCCACTCTCTCTAAAACTCAGTGGGAGAATATCCCTGTGTGAGGATGAGCCAAACAACAAGAAAACCTTCTGGTGCCTAACTGTTCTTCATACAGAGTGGATTGGTATAGCTCATGTCATTAAGTCATATAATAGGAGAACCAGTAGAAATGATTTCCTCGCCAGTTTTGCGGAATGTAACTATTTTCTTCTTTTAATTTCAGACATCCAGGACTTCTTAAGAGAACCAGTAGAAATGATTTCCTCACCAGTTTTGCGGAATGTAACTATTTTCTTCTCATTTTCTTCTTTTAATTTCAGACATCCAGGACTTCTTAGACACTGCCCTGTTGCCATATACCTCCTATTCCTATTCCGTCGAGACCTCCAGTGTTCAGGGTTCGACGAGGAGTGCAGTTGTCGCCTACAGGACAAGGCCGGGGGTCCCAGAGGGAACCTTGAACTTAAGTTATGTCATCCCTGTTGGCTCGGACTCGGTGACGCTTACCTGGACGGCAGCCTCCAATCGCACTGGCCCTGTAGAGAAGTATCTCCTGTCCTGTGCTCCCTTCGATGACGCCCAGCCCTGCGTTCCCCATGAAGGTGGCGGAACCACGGCTACCATCTGGAATCTGCTTCCCTTCACCGAGTACCGCTTTTCCGTGCAGGCCTGTACCAGTGGGGGCTGTTTACACAGCTCGCCCGTAACCGTGACCACAGCCCAGGCTCCTCCTCGAGGGCTGGGTCCCCCTGTGGTGCTGGCCATCAGTTCCACAGAACTGCGTGTAGAGTGGGCTCCGCCGATGGAACCGAATGGTAGGAACTCCAGGCCTAGATTTCACTTGCTTGGGCCAGACCTGAGTGAGAATCTAAGGAATTTGGAATTGTGCAAGAGTGTCTCGCAATCCCATGCGTTTTTTTTATAACTGCAAGATATAATAATTGAGAAACAATCTCTCACGATGTTAGATACTATTTGTCCTGGTTAGTAGCACAAGTGTATTTCTTTAATCTAATAACAAATTCCATTCATTTAAATTGCCCCTTAAAAGGCTGATATTATCTTTGCTCTTAATGACATCTGCCACAACACAAATTATGTTTCTAATTTAAAACTCACTTACAAAATGCATTATATTTGACTGTGTCACAAAGTTAGGGCACCCTTAAGCAGTAAATTTTCTCTTTTAGGCCTAAAAAAGGATATAAAGTAATACAAAAAATATGTATATAGGCTAGCTGACTCCATTAAGTTAATTTTTGTGTTCATACAATTGAACCCTGTTATATAGGCCAGACATACTTTCATAAATTTTTAGTAATTTAATATCATGTACGTATTATGGCAAAACCTTTTTTTCTCTTAGACTTTTAAAATTACTTGATAAAACTAGGTGGAAGTCAACTATAATATTCTAATATTTATGCAAACAGGCCTTATGTTAAACAGATAGCCAAATTAAAATCTCCAAATTTGAAATATATAAATTGGAAGTATGCTGATAAAATTTCCATAAAGAAAAAGCGATTCTTAGTAGAAATTATAACCATTCATCCTGAAAAATGTTATAATTTTTAACTGATTTAACTCCACCCTACCCCCCAAATAGTCTGTTTGACTGATGAATCATCTTGGCTTCCTGTTTTTCTTTTCTAGGAATAATTGCAAGGTATGAACTCTACATGAGAAGATTGAGATCTGATGGTGAACCCACGTCAGCAGAAAGTCTAGTGTTTGAGAGCAGCGGCTGGCTCAGTCCTCGCCCGTTGGCAGAGTCGGCCAGTGAAAATGCGTTGAAACCCCCTCCGGCAGCCACAACCGTCCCTGGCTTGGAGCCTTACACTGCATATGAGTTTAGAGTCTGGGCTGGGAATATGGCCGGCAGCGTGTCTTCCCCCTGGGCCTCAGGACGGACAGGAGAATCAGGTGAAGGTCAAGCTCTGAATTCTACTTTTAAAACTCCTGAATGAAAATATTGCCTCCAATTAAAGTCCACAGCACTAGAGTAAGAATTATCAACTTACATAAGCCAAGGGAAAACGTTGGTTACATGGATAACTCAAGGTCATAAAGAACTTGAAACGTTTTAGGGGGAAAATGCTTTAGTTATTATTTCAAGGGGAGGGGGGGAAATGACTTAACTAAAGTAGTAGCCTTTTAGGAATGTTTGCAAAGTAGCAGTTGGTCTCCAGTCCTGAAGCGGGCTGGCCATATGTTCTCATCTTGCTCCAGATTCAGCACAGTTCATGTTCAATGAAGGAGATCCCCTTGCAGACCTCACAACTCTGCTTCCGTTCTATTTCTCTCTCCAAAACAAATAGTTGAGCTACTAGATCACACCAAATGACAGAATCCTGGATTTCAGAATACGTAATTCACGAGTGTGCTTGAATGAGTAGTTGGCAATATGGAAAAGAAGGAGGGTGAAAAATCTTTTTAAATTTTTTAAAGAAACCTTTCCTAAGGCAAATGAGATATTTTTAATTCTCCACTTTACTCTTTACATAAAAAACACTTCACATGTTATGAGTCTTTACCAAAATAAAAAAAAAATATGCTTCTGCTATGCTTTGAATTAATTCATGGATATCCGAAGAAACCCGAGTCCTGATTTAACGTGGACCCTGTTAGGACTGTGGAGGCTAAAGGGTAGCTGTAGGTTGATGTCCAAGGGAATCATTTCATGAATAAAATGTGCATTGTGCCAGCCATCTTGGACAAATAACAGTGCCAAGATAGCACAGGTGATGAGCCATGGCGTTCAGGAAGGGGAAAGTCAAGGTCAGAAATGAAAAGTAATGGGTGAAGCCGCATCACCGGACCCTCGTAATCTTATGGGTCACTGGCTAATGAAAGTGTGATGAGGTCCTTTGATAATACACCTTTGGTTAGCACATTTAAAATCCGCATTAAGATCTCAAGGATGGCAAGGGGAGAATGTATGTGTGTATGTACCCTGCACGTTTCAATCAAGATTTATTGAACATGTTCTTCTTTTTTTTTCCCAAATACTTTATAAGACCTATGGTTTCCCACCTAATTATCTACGAGTTATCTTTATGAACACAGTCAAACTCCTAGATTATTTTTATTTTATAAATGGAAAACATCTTTGCTGGTAATATGAAATTGGAGGACATCCTTGCAGATAACATGTAAAAAATGAATAGTTTTTATATGCAGCAGTATACTCTTTGATTTTTAACAACAGAAATATTATGTAAAAAAAAACCCGAGGTATTTCAGAAACTTGAATGAATGTGGGGACTCGGTTTGGAAAGCCTGTGAGTACAGCGTTCATGGTTTCACTATTGTCATTGTTGCCCTCGACAGAGCCTATATCCATGGCCCCTCCCTCGGTCTCCCCCCTCTCACCACACTCTCTCAACGTGTCCTGGGAGAAGCCGGCCGATAATGTTACGCGAGGAGATGTTGTGGGATATGAGATCAATATGATTTCTGAACAGTCGCCTCAACAACCTGCTCTGGTGGTGTTTTCACAGGTATTGTTATTTCCACACTGTGTCCTTTCACAATTGAATTATATCTTCAGTTTGACATTTTCTGAGTTCGCAGAATTCAGTGACAGAATTCTTCCTTAGACATTGCTTAAATGGGGCATTTATTCCCTAATGTAATGTGACATGTACAAAGCTCTTCTATTTATGTACCTTATGTTTTCTAATATAAGCATATTTTAAAACTAAGTTTGTATAATTCTGTTTAATGAAATCTACTTTTCTCACTTAATATCTATCCTTAAAAGTTTTGTAAGAAGCTGACTTTCAGTAGCTATGTACTATCATAGTATTTGGGCATACAATAATTTTTTTAACCAGTGCAAAATCAATTGATATTAGTATTGTATAAATTATTTTGGAAATATAAATAACATTAATAAGAACATTTAATGTGCATTTTGCATATTTCTCTTTCCTTGGAAAAAAATCTGAGGAGTGGAATTTCTCACAGCTTATAATAAAGGTTATGATGTTCAAAGTTCGGGGTGGATATTGACCTGTTGCCTTGTTGTATTTCCTTCTCCAGCTAGCGGTAATGAGAATCATAATCATTGCTGACAGCTACTGGGTCTTTACTATGTACCTGGTTTAATTCATTGGATAGATATACGCATATAAACAAGCTTAGGGATGGGAGGCTCACGTTAGCCCACAGTGTATGGTTGTGCCAGGGTACAATCCATTTGATCAACAGGAGGGTGGCCAATGACAGAGACTGGCTAGTGTCAACTGGACAAGTCACTGCATACTGGGCCGTGTAGCACCTCTACCTGCAGACAGAGATGCTCTTTGAAAGGGATTAATGTGACAAAAAGGTCTTTTCATGTGATGCCTCTCCCATTAATTTACCCACATTCCTCTCCCCCAGACTTCTGGTACCTCATCTTCCAGTCTTTTTGCTTTGATGTCAGGACCCATACAACCAAGCCACCATCATATGGTCCAGGTGTAGCTACCTCGGTCCCTTCCCTTTGCACACAGAGTGGAGGACCAGGTACACTGCCTGAGGATCTGCCCATGGAGAGGATATCTTCTTGCTGCTGGTTTTCAGGACCATCCCTACATGTGGCTACAGAGCAGCCTTCGCCCATTTTGACTTGCAACCACATACTAAGACAACCCGTTTATGAACCGAACCGCATTTTTCTCCTCTCTCAGCTTGTAGGAGACCTCCAAGGAGTCCTGAGTATGAGCTGAGATTGAGTCACCAGAATGATGGATGACATGGGGGCTGGACTACCTGCTTGCCCAGCATGTTGTGCCTTATGTCCATTTCCCGATACCACTTCCATTTGATGATGAATTTCTGTTAGGCGCACCCGACCTTAAGACTTGGCATGTCCCACAAAGCTCATGAGGAGTAGCTTTGGCTGCATGGCCAGCTAATGTTCCTTACTCAGTTCTCTTTTTCTGAGGCCCAATCGCATGCTAGCAGCTCTAGCAAACGGTATGTGGTTTCCATCCTGTGATAAGTCTTTGCTCCACACCCAGGTGTCCACCTTGTGATTCTCTTATTGTGGCCTTGCTGCAGGGTCTCATAGCACCGTCTCCCACTCCAGTCACCTCTGGTAGCATAGCATCTGCGAGGCTTCATGTCCCAAGTGGTTGGTCTGTCTGCTTGCAACAAATCCGGGTCCTGTCCTCCTCTGGGTGCTGGCGGCCTCCCCGTGATTTGGCACCGTGGTTGGAACAGCATTCCCAGACCTGGGGTGTGCTCTCCCAGAACATGAGAGAATACAGAAGACACATACACCTTAACATATTTTATACTAAAAACAATTTTGTTTTCCAAAAATCTACATCAATAACACCAGGCTGTTCTAAACAGGATAAATTTTTATAGCTATGTGAAGTAAGTTTTACCCATTTTTAAGTTGTATTTTATTTAGAAAATTTTAAGTCATGTGGCAAAAACGGTAAAAGTTATATCCTCAATTATATCCTTAATAACCATTTATAATGAGAGAGAGAAAGGATTAATAATTCAGTGTCTGTTGTTTTCCTGATTTCTAAATGTAATTGCAATGAAATGGTTCCACAGTTTTAAATTATTCCCCCATTTTTAGATACTTTAAAATCACCTTTATTTCTGAAACCGTATGTAAATGATGTAATTTAAATTCTAGCCCTTACTGGTTTGCCTCAATGGATAGAGCATCGGCCCACAGACTGAAGGATCCTGGGTTTGATTCCAGTCAAGAGCATGTACCTTGGTTGTAGGCTGAATCCCCAGTAGGGTGTTTCTCTCTCATTAATTTTTCTAACTCTCTCTCTCCCTTCCTCTCTATAAAAAAAAATCATAAAAATAGATTTTTAAAAATAAATAAATTCTAATCACACTGTTTTTTAGAACTACTCACCTAGGTTATAAAAATTTAAAGTCAAGACTCAAGCAAATATTCCAAATGAATTTTATTGTACTTCTAAAGGGAAAATATGTAGAAAATCCCTGAATATATGACTAACCTTTACAGTTTTCATATTTATGGAATGTATTTGTATTTATGAAAGACTTTGTGATCTCTTTTTCTATCACCAATCCTTAGCAGAAACAGTTTTGTACTTACTCATGCTTATTGTTATACTCTCCATTTCAATGACTTTTTTTTTCTCGGTATAATTTCCAGTGGTTCTTTGTGTCTACAGACCAAGCAAATTTACATGGATGCTTTGATCATTTCTAGTTAGAATGACGGGCCCAACTCTCAGTGTTGGTTATTTAATTACTTGTTTATGGACTAGGGAGTTCCTCCCCGTCTCCTTTGCTCATATCTGCTATTTCATCGGAGACTGTGTGATAAAGACACCATTTCAAAAAATATAACTGTTTGATCTAATGCATATGTGTTTATTTGCATAAGAAAGATAATTGAGAATTGACCTCATGTGGCTGCTCAGTAATGTGTTTATTTTTTGTTTTGTGTTGTTCTGTTTTGTTTTAAAGAAAATGATGGGATTGATTTAGCAAAGTGACATCTTTCTGTACCATCTCCATCAAATAGCATGTGGGCATTGCTGCGCGGGGGTAGCTTTGGCCAAGCCCTATGGTTTTAATTGGACTTTTTCATGATAACAATGACAGTGTCACCATCCTTTATCTTTACCATCAGAGACAATAACCATACCGCCACGCTGCTTTATGGGGCAATAATGTGGGTTCCTCACTTATCCACTCAGGAACTGCATTATCACCCCATAAAACAGTGTGATTGGATGATTATCAATTAAACCCTTGCTTGTTGAGACTCTTCCAACAAATTCTCTTCTCCTAAGAGTGATTGAATTCTGTTTGAATTCATGGAACTTGGACGGCCAAGGTGATATTTTTCACACAGATTATCTACTATCTGACTTTTTTTTTTTTTGCCTGGAAGGTGTTGGCCAGGACTGAACCCCAGCAGCTGTCCTATATTGTAAGTGGACTGAAACCTTACAGGACCTACAACTTTACTGTCTCCCTCTGCAATTCAGTTGGTTGTGTAACCAGTGCTTCGGGAGCAGGGCAGACGTTGCCAGCAGGTAAGCCAGTTTCCACGGCCATGAAAAATATACTGTGTATTTATAAACGAACACCTACAAAGCTCAACACCTTCTCCCGTTTGCACTTCATATTTGTCTTTTGCTTTCTCCTGCTCCCTCACTCATCCTGATTGCTACTACCTTTGCCTTTTTAACCAGAAAAATAAACAAGTGTAAGAGGTGCCTAGGAGTCCTGAGTTGCAGCTGTTATCAAAATAAGAAATAGAAGTAAGTGCAGAAAAGCCCCAGGGCTCAGCCACCATCCCAGGTCCTGGCAATGCCCTGACAATTGTTAGACGTATTCAGGGGCCTTCTTCTTCTTCTTTTTTTAAAATTGGTTTCAGAGAGAGAGAGAGAGAGAGAGAGAGAAACAAACATCAGTGATGAGAGAGAACCATTGATCGGCTGCCTTTTGCACACTCCCCACTAGGGATTGAGCCCTGACGGGGAATGGAACTGTAACCACCTCCTTCGTAGGTTGATGCTCAACCACTGAGACACACCAGCCTGGCAGGAGGCTTCTTATGAGGGCTCAGACTATCTCGTCCCTCGGTCTTGACCTTTTTTGTGGGGTGGGTCTACTCACTGCTCTGTTAGGGAACCAGAGGCAGACATCCGGGAATTACCAGGCTGCCCTGCTGGTGGTATATTTTGCCTTTATTGGATAGACAGTGGCGTATTTATTAATTTATTTAGTATTCATAAGAATGAGCTAAGTTTATAAAAAGTAAAGACTTGTCCACTATGATCATAGTAGGAAGTGGTTTGTATATATATTTACTTGCTTTACTTAGAAAAAAACAGACTCAATACAAACATGATTACCTGTATTATTACCTGGATAACACAATTACAGGGCATTTAGTCTATTTTCAAATCAGTTTTCCATCAGCCGCCCAACAAGGCTTGGTTTCCTGGGGCTCCTTAAGAAAATGTCCTGCTGTGAGTGGAAAAGTCTCCGACATGAATGACAGATGGTGCACAAACATTCCGCTACAAAACATTCCCTAGCCTAGACCCTCTTCCTGTCTTCAGGTCCAGTTCTCGAGTCTGTTGTCTTATTTTGTTTTCATTCTGGTAAACCTCATTGGGTTCAAATGAATCTCATCCAAGGAATTTGTGTTTCTTCAAATTTTCCATCCATGAGAACGACTCCCAAATTCCAAGAAATTATGTTTTATTATCTCTATGACAGGACTCTGTACTTTTATATATTTAATCTATAGTCCAGTCATATTTCATCTACATGCATTTCAGCTAGGTGCTTCCTGGAATTGAACTTTGACCTCCTGGTTCATAGGTCAACGCTCAACCCTGACACACCTGCCGGGCTAATAATATATTCTTTATAACATCCCTCCCAAGTGTTTGTCCAACAGTCTGATAGCTTTAGTGGTAGGGCAGCTCCTACCTCTCAGGCAAGTCACACACCTCTTCTAAAAGGTGTTTTCTTATATTGATCTGAGCGATCTCTCTGAGGCTTCTATTTAACATTCTTTTTCTACTCCCCGGGGCACTGTCCTCAGTCTGTTTCTCTTCCTCATGACATCACTTGCAATAAGTTTTTCCATAACAGTGCCTCTGCCCCAGCCTCCTCTCCTTCAGGCTACATTCCCAGGCGGCTCCCACATGCAGCTCGCATGCCTGTTCTCGGGTGCTGTGTGCACAGGCCCTGTCTTCCAGATAAGACCCTGGCCGTCTGAGTGGAGACGCAAACTAAAGGAACTGAAGGGAGACATGCCTGTCCCTAGAGACTAGACACCCCCTGGGCCTGCAAAGAGTAAAGCAGGAAACATGTCCTTGAAACCCAGTCCCCCCCACTCAGTGCAGCCATGATGTCTGTGCTGCCACCAACCACAGTGGCTGCAGCGAGTTCTGTGGTTCTTCCTAAAACTTGTCTTGAGATTAGACCAGGGGTGGGCAAACTTTTTGACTCGAGGGCCACAGTGGGTTCTTAAACTGGACCGGAGGGCCGGAACAAAAGCATGGATGGAGTGTTTGTGTGAACTAATATAAATTCAAAGTAAACATCATTACATAAAAGGGTACGGTCTTTTTTTTTTTTAGTTTTATTCATTTCAAACGGGCCGTAGTTTGCCCACGGCTGGATTAGACTCTGCATGTAGCACAGATATTAAGATATACAACTCAACAATGGGAAAGTCAAGCCTTTAGAATAGTCAACAGGTTTGACATAGGAAAGGACTGAAAGTTGACTTTCACCTGTATGTTGTCTTCTAGTAATAAAATGGCAATTTGGAGGATATATATTACTCCAGTGAATTCCGGTGGTTTGGGGGCAAATTTCACTTGTAAATCTAAATTCAGTTCATATGAGCTCATTATTGGAGGTCAAAAGAAGCCAAACACATTTACAAACTTTTTTTTTAAAAAGTACCAAAAATCGCAAGTAGTATCCAGCAAATCATGAAAATGTGTCTTCCTTAAATCTCAGTCAGATAAATGAGAAAGACACTTGTAAAGATTTATCTGACCGTTTCATTAAAGGCTTGAGAATTGTAACTTGCTTTCTTGTGCTTCAAGTGTGTGTGTGTGTGTGTGTGTGTGTGTGTGTGTGTGTGTGTGTGTGTTTCAATTCGATAAGGCTTAGAATTGGTGTGTTTCATTTAGAATATTCCATCATTACTCCTCTAGTTTTCGTGCCAGGGCAAAGCCTGGGATCCCACTTGAGGGAGGGGTTCTCCCTGGAGCGGCTGCTTCTGTCTCCATTGTAAAATCTTCAGGCGATTTGAGCCCTGGCTTTGGAGTTACTTCTGAGGGCTCGAGGGTAATAAGCTTCGGACTGAACCCTCTTAGAGTCTTTGTTATCCTTGAGAATTACCCTTTTAATGGAGGAAATCTGTGCATCTCTATCCTTTGCAAATGAAGTACACTTTAAACCTTTTTTTAAAGAAAAATTTCTTTGGGAGATCCGGTCCTGGAGGGACACTGCTCTTTCCTTTGCCGTCAGAAATTGACCTCTGCACCGCGAGCTCAGATGAGCCCATCTCCCATTAAGCAAGTAATTAGTGGTGCATTAAGCTTTTTTCTCTGAATCCAAAGTAAAATGTACAGGCTCTTGGCTGCTGGCTTGAAAACACACATTGTTTTGCATGCAGGTACCTAAGTCTTTTCACTGCGAATAGGGCCCAGAGTGATTAAACAAGCACTCTTAATATGTTAATTTATAATTTTAATTACAACAATCTTGTACATATAGTCATTAGTGAATACCAATATAAATATTTTTCTATCTTTTTATTCATGATGCATAAACCAATCATCCTGTTACTTCTGTGAGGTCGCCACTGCTTTTTGTTTCATAATACAATCTTTGTTCTGAGTTATGAATGCATTTGGTTCGCTCCTGTCTTGAATAATCCCTCATTAAGCCAGTCACTTTCGGCTCCACGCTAAAAAGGAAAAAATTATCATGCAAATGCGGCGTGCCATATTAAAAAGCACATTACCAAACACTTCTGTTGCTGTCCTTCAATTAGTTTCCCTTCTTTGAATTTAATTCCATTTGTTGTTAAACTACCGACTTGATGTATGGACTCATGAATCTGAGGCTGCTGCCGGGAAACGGGGGGAGGGGGGTGGCGGGTGTTAAAATCACAGCCTCTGCGAAGAGCTGCAGAGGGAGCCGAAATGAATTGGCTTCACCTTTGACAAGAACACTCCAACAGCACCGGAATCCTCTGATGATTCAACGGGGCTAATTATCCAATTATTTATTCCAAGAATCCAGGCAGCGTTTTCTTGAGAGGCGTGGAAGGCAACCGGAGAAATCTGGGAATGGCAGTTCCTCTTCAGGAACTGCGAGATGCGCAGGATGCTGGCCCAGGTGCTCAGGCAGCCCTCAGCATCCGCGACATCCCCAGCAGCAGGAAGGGATCTGGTTTGTTTGTATGTTTTGCCCTTTCAACACCAGAAATGCCTTTACAGTTTTCCCCACGCGTCAGATTCCACCGCTCTTCAGCGATGTTCAAGTTGAATCTCCCTTGATTAAAAGCTTTTGGTTCAGAGCAATACTTTTTAATTGCCTAATGATATAAGTCGGTTCTTCGGCAAGAACCGCACATTTAGGAGTTCATTTGCAATATAACTGAAAAATTCATCGCATGGCAGTAAAACAATTTACTGTTAATTACAAGGAGAAGAATTTGCTCCCAGATTGCCATGAATCATGCCGCACTCCTCGAGATTTATAACAGATGTGTAAGTGGGATGAATTAGCAGGGTTTAATAACAGAGACACAAATCATGCAGACTTCAAGGAGCTTTAATTGATATACTAGAATGTGACGGGCATGAATCACTCAGCCATTCCGCAGCACTGTAACATATGGTCAGCTCAATATGCTGCCGCTTAAATCGGTCGGCGAGTCGTTGGTTGTCCCATATGGTGGAAGCAATATATTTTTCATGATTAAAAAAATGCATCTATTTTTTAAAGAAATATGATTGCAAAGCATGTTTGTTATTGAACAGTTACCTGAATGCCAGACTCTTTTTTTTTTAAACATGGCAACTTCCCAAAATAAATAGCCACGGCGACTGGTAATACCAGGTCGCTGGAGGCACTCTGAGAGCCAAATGGGTGCTGGTTGGCGCACTTGGCCAAGCCTATAGAAAAGCCGTTGATGAGAGCTGTGGTGTCAGGGAAATCGTTCAGACTTGGGCAAAGCCAACCAATGATAGGAATGATGTCACTCTCAAATAGTTCAGGAATGCCTAGATTTGCACATAGAATAGCATCAGTTGAATGGGAGACCCTTACTGAGCAAGATACCCAAGTGGCTGTGATAATACTGTGCCCCCTCCCCAATGTAACCATGGAACATAACACTTTATATCAGTGGTTCTCAACCTTCTGGCCCTTTAAATACAGTTCCTCATGTTGTGACCCAACCATAAAATTATTTTCGTTGCTACTTCATAACTGTAATGTTGCTACTGTTATGAATCGTAATGTAAATGTCTGATATGCAGGATGGTCTTAGGCGACCCCTGTGAAAGGGTTGTTCGACTGCCAAAGGGGTCGCGACCCACAGTTTGAGAACCGCTGTATATCAACCTCTTCATTAAACGTTCAGTCCTTCAAGGCCATTCTAGAAGAAATCCTGGCAGGCTGTCACAGGCGCACCGTTGCCCTGTCATTCTGGAAGAATCATCTCAGTGTAGGACAATAGGCATCCCGGTGAAACCAGTAACTGGTAGCCCTGGAACATTTCTCTATTGGAACTGGGATGGGGCGGCTTCCGGCAAAGCCCCGCAAGCCTCCGTAAATCTGACAGGCTTGAAAAAGGAATACTGCCGCCTCAGAACTGTGGCTGCCAGAATTTAATGTCAACAATTAAAATTTATTTTGATCCTTACCTACTGTTTATTACTGTTTGTATACACAACAGACCTCACTAATACAGAGATGCACTATTAGATGGAATTACCATCTGTTCAGAGGGAAACGCTGGCATCTGTCTTAGATGCTAAAACTAAAATGATATTATTTCTCACAAAACAAAATTAACTGCTTTGACTCACCAGCTTTAATTTTGAATGTGCGGATGCAGCACCGCAGGAAAAGGCTCATGGGTAAAATACGCGATGACCTCTGTCGCCAGGTCTGTATTGAGATATGTGACTTTAGCGGGGGCTGCACTTGGCCTCTGTGGGGCACAGAAATGGCATTCACACCTTTTAAAACACTGTTTTAGCTTTATAATATGCTAATTGTAGTAAGGCATTAAAGCATCACAATTATAATATGTAAAAATTGAATCAGCCTATGTACATACATATGTCTATGTGTATATGTATATACAGAGATAGAGATAGAGATGTAGATATATTACCCAAGTATTTTGATAGATGCGTCCTAAATATGTGCAAGGAAAGAAATGAAATGGACCAAAATGCATCTGAGTAAAGTTGCCATTTGTTCCGCAGTGACACCTTTAGGGATATATAAACCCTATCTTCTCAGCGAGACGAGTTTTAATTTCATCCACACTGACATATATAAAAGATTTCCATTCAGCACCTCGTCCTTTTTTAGGCCTAAGTACCCTATTTAAAAAGGTCCCCAGAAGTTAGAGAGTTGGGAGCACCAAGGACAATGGCAGCTTCCATCCTGATGTGGAATCCCTGCCGCTACTTTCTGAGGAGCCAGACTTCAGCTCTCTGTATCGCCAAGTAATGAATGGCGGCGCGCCCGCGGTTAATGCATGTACACAGTGCATTAACTGTAACTGTAGTACATTTATTTGTGCTGGAGGAGACTTGAAAATGATTAAAAAATCAATACTTTGCTGTCAGAGAAGCAAGTGTTACGATGCATTTAAGTAGATAATTGCAGAAGCCCCATAAAAGCTTCAAGTTTGGGTAGCAAGAATGCCATAATTACAGTCCAAGCAACGGCCTTTTATTAACGGTGGATGCCAGGGAACGGTGCTCCCTGTCATCATTGCAGGTCCAATCGCAGTTCAGAAATCACGCCTTCTCCTCTCTCCTCCCATGGAGGGTTCTCGTTCTGTGCCGGTTCCTGTTGATGGCCAGGATGAAGGCCATGTTTATTTGCCAAGAAGGGAAAGTCCCATAAAGTCTCCTAAAGCAGTGCTTTCTGGCTTTTCCTTACGTCATAGAACACAGAAAAGTCATTTATAGGCCGGACTGGGGTCAAGGAAAATGGGGCTCAGAGCTGAAGGGGATCCATATGTCCACACCCCTCCTGGCTTACTGATTGGGATGCAGGGCTTGGAAATGTCCAGTCATGGACCTTTGAACTGGAAGAGATCCTAAACATAATCAGGCCCAATGTTCTCCTCAGCAAACAGGGTGTGGAAGAACAGAGACACAAAATAATGGATTCGCCAATGTTCCATACGGAGGGACTTAGAGAGCCAGGCGACAACCTTAAGTTTCTCCTTTTCCAGTTAAGTTTCACTGCACATACTCTCTCTTGGAGACTCCTGAACAAAGAAGGCAGCAGGACAATAGTTTTTGTTCCTTTTTTCCTAGTCAGAGAAAAGTCAACAAGGCGGGTAGCAAGAATGCCATAATTACAGTCCAAGCAACGGCCTTTTATTAACGGTGGATGCCAGGGAACGGTGCTCCCTGTCATCATTGCTGGTCCAATCACAGTTCAGAAATCACACCTCCTCCTCCCTCCTCCCATGGAGGGTCCTCCTTCTGTGCCGGTTCCTGTTGATGGCCAGGATGACGGCAGACGAAGGCCATGTTTATTCACCAAGAAGGGGAAGTTCCATACAGTCTCCTAAAGCAGTGCTTTCTGGCTTTTCCTTAAGTCATAGAACACAGAAAAGTCATTTATAGGCCGGACTGGGGTCAAGGAAAATGGGGCTCAGAGCTGAAGGGGATCCATATGTCCACACCCCTCCTGGCTTACTGATTGGGATGCAGGGCTTGGAAATGTCCAGTCATGGACCTTTGAACTGGAAGAGATCCTAAACATAATCAGGCCCAATGTTCTCCTCAGCAAACAGGGTGTGGAAGAACAGAGACACAAAATAATGGATTCGCCAATGTTCCATACGGAGGGACTTAGAGAGCCAGGCGACAACCTTAAGTTTCTCCTTTTCCAGTTAAGTTTCACTGCACATACTCTCTCTTGGAGACTCCTGAACAAAGAAGGCAGCAGGACAATAGTTTTTGTTCCTTTTTTCCTAGTCAGAGAAAAGTCAACAAGGCAGCACTGCGTGATCTCTGAGAGTCTGGGGGTGGGGGTCTGCTCTTCTGGTCACTGATTGGATAGCAGTGCAAGCAGGCCAGTCGCCAACTGCGTCTCAGAGAAAAAGTCAAAATCCTTTTCTATTGACATGGTGCCTGAGGATGTCTTATGCTAGCCTGCTCCCCACACACTCCTGGGACGTGGGAGGGTTGTTCATTCCCCGAGCCCTCTCTTCATATGCAAAGTTGATGATGTTTTGAGATGTTGACACGGTCCTGCAGTCTTCATAGACAACAAACTCTCCCTTAAAGATAAATAAGGAGATTTGATTTTAAAGACCTGCCATCGGCAAGAGCTTCTGCTCGTTTAGCCTTCAGTTCTTATCCGAAGATGTTCAGACTCCACACTACATAAATTTTGCAAGTGTAAATTTATGCATAATGATATGCTATTAATCAGATTATAAAGCAATAAATGCCGCATAGAGAAGAATGTATATTATCAAGCATTTTATAAAAGACCCGCTATAAACAGAAGAGACAGACTAGAAATCAGATTACAGAGCTATTGCAAAAAATGTAAGAACATTGCAATTTTATTCCACGTGAAAACAGACTTTGTATGTTGTTATTCTTTGAAATGATGGATATTGAAGTTCCATTTTATAGTTACATTTATAAGATTTTTTCTAAGTAAATACTGGTAGATTTTGAATGTGGATGAGATATGTTCTTTGATCTTTTATCACATGCAATTTAAAAGATGTGTTGTTGGCTACTAATAATACAGAATTTTGCAATGATAGAGAATTTTGTTTTGCAAAACTGAAAGCAGTTATGTATGTATGTATGTATGTATATAAGATTTTGTTTTTACTAATTTTATTTTTTTTTAGAGAGAGAGAGAGAGAGAGAGAGAGAGAGAGATTCATGTGAGAGGGCAACATTGATTGGCTGCCTCCTGCATGCTCCCTAACAACATGTAACCCCAGGTACCCAACCAACTGAGCCACGCCAGCCAGCGGCACATTTTATGTTTTGATGTCATGTTTTACACTGACTTGTGTTGCTTGTCTCCTAACTACTTATTGCAGTTTGAGCTGATTTTGATCCTCTTTTTCTTTTAACCTTCATAGTAGCTTTTGAAATGTCTGATATGCTGCATCTATTGTATATTTGGAAAGAAACGCCTTTAACATTTCTTGTCAAACTGGTTTAGTGTTGATGAAGTCCTTTGGTTTTTGTTTGTCCAGGAAACTCTCTCTCCCCGTCACTTCTGAATGATAACCTCGCTGGGTAAATTATTTTAGGTTGTAGGGTTTCTTTTTTCAGCACTTTCTAGATGCCCTGCCCCTCCGCCTGTAAAGTTGCTGCTGAAGAATCAGATGACAGTCTTACAGGGTTTCCTTTGTATGTAATTTTTTTTTTCTCTTGCTTCCTTCAAGATGGTCTGTCTTCAGCTTTTGCCGTTTTCATTACAATATGTCTTGTGTGTGTTTCTTTGGGTTCATCTAGTTTGGAACTAGATCTGTTTCCTTTCCCAGGTGAGGAAACTTAGCCATTATTTCTTTAAATACAGTTTCCATTCCTTTCTCTTTTTCTTCTCCTTTTGGGAATCCCTATAATGCCAGTGTTTGAGCATTTGATGCTATCCTAGAGGTCCCGCAAAGTATCTTTGTGGGTATTTTTTTATTCTTTTTTTCTTTCTGCTGTTCTGATTGGCTAGTTTCCACTAGTCTCTCTCTGACATCTCTGATCTGGTTTTCTGTGTTAGCTAGTATGCTGTTAATTGCCTCTAGTGTGTGTGTGTGTGTGTGTGTGTGTGTGTGTGTGATTTCAATTGTATTCTTCAGGTCTGCTTAGTTCTTTGTACACTTCTCTTTGTTGACCTTCTCCCTAAGTTCCTCTCAGGTTGGATGAGCACCCTTATGACCGTTCCTTTGAATTCTTTATTAGGCAAGTGACTTACACCCATTTTCTTAGGGTTTCCTTTTTTCTGGGGCCTTTTCTTGTTCCTTCATTTGAGAGAGATTTTTCCTGTGTTTTCGTTTTGTTTGACTTTCTGTGTTTGCTTATATAAATTAGACAAGAGAGCTGTCTCTTCCAGCCTCGGGAAAGGAGCCCATACAGAAGCTGGCCCTCTGTAGCCTGTGTGCCAGGTGGAATTGGAGGCTGGTGGGAGGGAGGAGATGGTGGCTCAGGCCTACCAGCTGGAGCAGCGCTGGGTGGAGGGGCCAGGTGCCTGTAGGTGTGAGAGTGGATCCTGATGGCTGCCTCTGATTGGTGGATGGGCTTCAGGAGACCTTGTAGGCAGCCAGGAGCATCTAGGTAGAGGCCCTGCCCACCCTTTGGAGGTGGACCTTAAGGAGGTTCTCGGAGCTCTGACCTAGGTAATTCCGCAGCTCTTAGGGCGTTCTCTGGGCTGCCCAGCCTTCTCTGTGCAGTCTCTCTCTTGCTGGTTGTACCAAAGGTGGTCTCCTGTAGAAGGGACCTCTGTGTGCAGGTTCCAGGTGCCGGGTAGTTCTGGGAAACTGCTTGGGGCTGGGTAGGTGCCCACAGTGCCTGGGGCACCAGCCTGCAGGGAGGGGAAGCTGGAGGCCGTGAGGCCAGGTGTGGGTGCCCAGCCCTGTGATTCCTGCTCGCCGCTGCCTTTGTTCAGAGGCAGAAGGCTCCAGGCAACGTAGCTGTAAGGAACAGGCTGCATGGCCTTGCAGGTAGGTCAGAGTCCCCCAATGGCCCCCCAATGGACCCCCAGTGGGCCACCAAGGTGGGGGGACCTAGACAGCCATGCCCCTCTGCTCGTCTGCCCCGGGTTCTTCTGGTGTCTCAGCGTCCGCATTTCTTCTCTTGTTTATGTCAGAAGCTGTCCATTCAACGCTTGGTGTCTCTCAGGGGTAATTGCTGCTTTTACACACGTGTCTCTCATTCTGCTCATGGGAGGGCAGCGCCCTCCCAGCCACCGCCATCTTAGCCACTCAAACTGTATAGTCAGGTTGTGGATAAAGTCTGTCTTGTGGTTTTGGTTCCCAGAACCACACACATCCTTGAGAATTTGATTTTGAATGTGATGCCCACGGTTGCACGGGTCCATACGTGTGAGGATCTGTGTCGGGAGACGGGAGCCAAGTTCTCGAAGGTAACAAGTGTTTTCTAACGTTTAGCGCCAGCCCAGCTGAGGCCGCCTCTGGTCGAAGGGGTCAGCGGCACAGCCGTCCGTGCTCGCTGGCTCCCGCCCGCAGAACTGAACGGCCCGTCTCCTGTCTATCAGCTGGAAAGGAGGGAGCCGTCCCTCCCAGCCCCGGGGGCCAGGGCGGAGAAAGGAGTCCGCTTCCCAGGACACGGATATTATACATTTCCCAGCTCCACTCACCCCGTCAACACAGACTTCACCGGTGAGTGTGTCTGACGGCCCTTTATTGAAGAGGCACACAGACCCAAAAGCTTTTCTGTTATTTTGATATCCCTTTACAATGAATTTGTAGGATGCGTATTTATAGAAACACCAGTTCAGCCCTTTGATAACTTCAGCTTAATTGTGTCCACATGTCTCTCTCTTTTTGGGATTCTGGGAAAAGGTCGGGAAAGTGGAAGAAAGGAAAGAAAAAAGTAGATAGGGAAAAGCTGTCTTCGTGGGTCAAAGTATGTGATGAACATGGCTCTTGGACAAAGTTTCTAGAACGTTTTTTCCAGAACATTAGTCACTGGCTCTGGGAAGAGTTCTGTGGGCAAATGAGTGGGGAATGCCCTCCCTCTTTGGAGGTTCCCGGGCACATCAGGTTATTAAAGCCTCTAAAAGAAATACAAGAAAGCTCTTTAACTTTGTTCAGGTGTGTATTCCTAACACTTACACGATGTAACTTCTCTAGAAAGTATAACCACTGTTAATACGCCAGGTTCTGTGGAAAGCATTACAGGAAACGGTATTTCAGGGAAAACATACCTTCTATGGGCCTGCGATAGAGTAAGGCATCTGCCGCTGGCACAGAATGTAAAGGCGCCGAAACACCTCAGTGATCAATATAAACGCATTTTAATATGATGCTGTGGTGGTGGTTTTGAAATGAGAATCAATGCGAAGACATCTCCAACACAATACCAAGCATTTAAATAGGGACAGCATCCAACCCAGCTCCTGATCTTACTAGAATATTCTGGAAGTTGTTACCTCTAGGATAGTACTTCAGAGCGCCATTTCCCTATAGATGGTAGAAAACTGTAACTCTTTAGGCTTCCTACTTCACTTTCCCAATTTACAAAGTATAAAATATATGTGTGTGTGTGTGTGTGTGTTTCTGTAAACTCAAAAGGCTTTTGTCATTTTGGAACAAATAGCTGGGTGGTGGTGGGGTTGAGGAGAGATTGAGAAAAAAAAGAGAAAACTCATGGACACAGACAACAGTGCAGTGATTGCCAGGGGGAGGGGGAGGGGAGGATGTGGAGGAGGGTACAGGGGAGATAAATGGTGATGGGGTGGTGAGCACACGGTGCAGTGTACAGATGGCGTGTTGTTGAGTTGTGCACCTGAAACCTGTATAATTTCATAACCGTTGTCACCCCAATAAATGCAGTTAAACACACACACACACAAATAAATGTTTCATAGGTTGGGGACAGTGAAATGGAATTTGCGTTAGGAACAGTAGCTGGAGCATTACTGTTTTCTCCTCACCTAACATCCTAACATAGTAAACAGTGTGCTCTGAGTGAGGCTGGCTGTGGAGGCGCGAGTGTAATGAATCATGATTGCCCTCCAGCTGAGCTGTGTTGGGATTAATGAGCACTTACCTGGCCTGGTGCATGGGCACCGTCACCGAGAGCTAGAAAGTCAACCACTCACCCCCCTAAAATGCGAACCTTCTGCTTAGTATTTATAACAGTCAAAGGAAGGAAGGAAAAGAATCTGTGGGTGAAAACGGAGACTTTTTCTCGAATGGAAATGGAAACTCCCTCCCTGGCCTCACATTCGGAGCAGCATGCGCTCCCCTCACCTGGGTGTGCTCTGTGAGCCCGTAGGCGTGGATGGCCGGCCGGCCGGCCGGCAGACAGATTTTTGATGGGATCACCTACTGTTGCAGCAGGAAAGATGGAGTGGCCAGTCCGCCGTTAATACATTTAGTCGTCTGCACTGTCTCCGGAGCCGGCCTTCTCCTCCGAGGTGCACGGGCTCGGGCAGATGTGGTGTCTGGGAAGTCTTCCAAATGCTGCTTTAAAAAAGTTAGGCCTTGCGATGCAGGGTCCTTCTGTCTGTAACAACGCCTCCAGCTGCACAGAAATGTGTTTGGAGCACACGCCATTTGAAGGACAAGGCAGGGAGATCACAGTTTTGGCTTGCACTGCTCCCTGGAGCTTTGGTGATTCCTGGAGGAGGAATTCTTCTGCATTCGGGCATGTCTGGGGGCATCACTGGGCCCTTATAGTGGTAGCTTCGCCTTACTTTTAAAGCTCTCTTTAACTTTACATCAAGTTATTGGGCGTGTTGTTTTATATACTTAAAAAATGGTTTGTTTTTCAGTTACCGTTGACATTCAATATTATATTAGTTTCAGGTGTGCAGAATAGTGACTATATAACTTACAAAGTAATCCCACTGATAAATCTAGTACCCACCTGACCACACATCTATTGCATGTGTTACCATATTACTGTGATTACAATATTGTTGACTATATTTGCATCCCCAGGACTGTTTTGTAGCTGCCCATTTGTGCTTCTTAAGCACTTCACCTTCTTCACCCAGCCCCCTGGCCCCTTGCCATCTGGCAAACCTCCGTTTGTCTATCTGAGTTTGTTCATTTATTTTGTGTTTTGGGATGCCACATATAAGTGGAATCCTATGGTATTTGTCTTTCTCTATCTGACTTATTTCTCTTAGCATAATACCCTCTAGGTCCGTGGTCGGCAAACTGCGGCTCTCGAGCCACATGCAGCTCTTTGGCCTCTTGAGTGTGGCTCTTCCTAAGCCTTAGGAGTACCCTAATTAAGTTAATAACAATGTACCTTTTTAAGTTTAAAAAATTTGGCCCTCAAAAGAAATTTCAATCATTGTACTGTTGATATTTGGCTCTGTTGACTAATGAGTTTGCCGACCACTGCTCTAGGTTCATCCATGTTGTCACAAATGGTAAGATTCTTTAAAATTGGGATAATAATACTAACTGTATTGATACCTATTAGGAAGGGAAGGATTACAGGAGATAGCCCACCTAATAAACTTTGCACAGTGTCTGCCACACAGATTAGTTAGCATTCATTAAATATTATCTGTTAACCTATTACTCCTTTAATGAATATTAAGTAAGTGCCAGTGGTGGGACAGGAGCTTTTCTAAGTCTTCTTCTGCAGTTAAAATCAACATTCTGTTACCTCATTTTCTGTGACTTACACCAAATATGTTTGCCTAAATGTTATATCTGGGGAATGAATAATAAGCAATATTTATATTAAAATGTGCTATTTAATGTTGTTACTGAAATTGTGAAGTTGATCTACCTGGCACTGAGACACTGGACAAACTACACTTCTGTGGGTGTCATCATGCCCATGTAGTAAACTGAGGGTTGTACTAACTGACCAACACCTTTAACTTTTAAATTTTAAATCTGTGACTATAGAATATTAAGTCACCTCAAAAATTCAAAACAGAGATTATTACCAAGGCATCTGTGAGTGTAGAAACACACAGATTTTTAAAAGGATTGTTCAGTTACATGATTCTTTTTTATAACATTGCTAGAGGCCCAATGCACAAAATGTGTGCAAGGCCTTGGCCCTGGTCCCTGCCTGTCTCTGCCACGGCTCCCGCCCCCTGCGGCTTTGTCAGGAAGGAAGTATGTCTGGTCTAATTAGCATATTACCCTTTTATTATTATAGATGTTATCAATTGAAGATTAACATAAGTTTACTCTATCTCTACTAATCTGAATAACTTGGTGATATTGGGAGAATTACTCAGTATCAATGGAAATTCCATTCATGGGTCATAGGTCCTAGCAGAGGGTGCAGAGCAGCAGCAAATCCAACAATAATGTTGTGATCCTCTCACTAGAAAACCAGGAATCACAGGGTGAGATATTCTCCTGGTTACATGGAGCTAACAGCACTTTCTTCATCCAAAACAGAAATAGCACACAGAGCCATCCCTCCTAGATGCAAAGGAAAGGGCAGATAGATCACTGTGTCTTCAGAGAGAGAAAAAGACACTTGTTTTGTTCAGGATTTCAGAGTCAGCGCACTGGATTTACATAAAAACTTTAGTCCTGTCCGTGCAATGCTAGTCAGCCAAAGGAAAGGCGGTAAAAACAGAAGACGAAAGGTACCTCTCAGATTGGCATTCCAAAGGCGACCCTCTCTGTCCTCCTCACTGTTTCTTTTTCCTATTAGTGGGAACAGGTCCACAATCATTTGGGGGAAGGTTTGATGATTGCAGCATCTAGATGCCAATCACACCAGCCTTTTCAGCTGGGCCTTTCCTGGTGACCCTGCCCAGGAACCGGCAACTGCCTTTGGGGAGATCTTTGTAGCAAACCACTGGGGACCCAGCGTACTGTGCGCTTGGATGCAATTCCCTTTTATTTGTCCTCACGGGAAACGTGATGACTGATGCTGAATATCTTGCAGATGAGAACTCTGCACACTTTCTTCCTAATCACTGCTGCTCAAGGACACGCATGATTGTCACGCATGTTGTTCCCTTCCTATTTCATTTGTCTTCCCCAAAACGGCCGGAGGAAAATGCGGTAGGATCCAGAGGTGCAATTAATTACCGATCCAGGGAGAGAGACATGCAGCCAAAATCAATATGCCGTAAAAGCACATATTTTACGCGTCCTTACTATTTCTGCATTATTGTTATTATTTTAATCGTTTTTAGTAAATTGAGGCATGTGAGCACTTCATTAAAGGCAAGCTGATTATATGCAGGTGCGGTAAAGGTGCAAGCAGAGTGAACTTCCTCAGATGAACTAATTAATAAAAGCACATTAGTTCTGACCTTCAACACCCTTGGTGTTCCAATATTTGTTTTCCTATGACTGAGAGCGAGTACTTTTGCCAGAAAGTGCTTTTTTTAAGAAAAAAAAACCTAAATAAATAAAATGCCAAGTTTTTCCCTGGCAGATTTGAACCCCAGACTTTATTTAACCTTGGATACTAGATTTAGGCTATAGTCATTAAAAAACAACTATACGAAACCTACTCTATGTCCTAGCAGTGAGCTCCTGTAGCCACTCTCTCATCCAGCTG
>NW_005370328.1:2436901-2492290 GCF_000412655.1 Myotis brandtii
CACATGATCTCACTCATATGTGGAATCAAATGAACAAAATAAACTGATCAACAAAATAGATCCAGAGACACAGAAGTATGGAACAGACTGTCGAATCTCAGAGGAAAGGTGGGGGAGGGTGGGAGACATTAACTGGGGAATTTATATGCATTACCCACGGACACAGACAATAGTGTGGTGAAGGCCTGGGAGGGGTGGATGTGGAGTGGAGGGGGTCAATGGGGGAAAAAAAGGGGGAGATCTGTAATACTTTCAACAATAAAGATTAAATTAAAAAAAAAACACACAGTTAACAACAACAGCAAATGCAAGTATGTTTCAAGGTCTGTAATACTAGAAGCAAAAGACAGTTCTCTAATGGTCCTCAGTTGCAGGTGAAGTTACTTCCGTGTCCCTTGTGGTCACCAGGGCTGTGTCAGGACTGTTTTCTGTCCCTCCATACCTCCCTGGGAACCAAGCGTTGCACACGTTTTGTACGCGATTGCCTTACACTTATTAAATTTTAGAGTTAATGAACACTTCAACACTTTTACCTATCCATATCATTAGGGCCTATTGCAATGGGCTTAGGATGACAGTCCTAATAAACATATATAGTACAATAAAAAGCGCTTTTAATCTTGAAATTGCTGTATAAACAACCGTGATCAATGCTGTGGATGGGTTAACAGCATCAAACTGATAGAATTCTACTTCAAGGGCAATGGAGGTATTGACGTTGGCATTCTGGTTCTGAAGGAAGGCAGTGATGGCGGCAGTAATGCATGGAGGCTCTGGGGTAGGACTCCCCACGTTTAAAATCTGGCTCCCCAACATGCTTGTGCAACTTTGCATGAGTCACCCACCTCTCTGTTCTGTAGATCAGTGTGATCATCCTTAGAATGGATTGTTGTAATGACTCAATGCAGGGATCACCATAAAAGAGTAGCATACCATATCTTTTTAAAAATATGTTTCTATTGATTTTAGAGAGAGAGGAAGAGAGAGAGAAACATCAATCAGCTGCCTCCCGCATGCCCCCTATGGGGGATTGAGCTCGAAACCTCGGCATGTGCCCTGACCAGGAATTGTACTGTGACCTCTTGGTGCATGGCCAGGGCAATACAAGCTATCTTTGTGGTCATTGTTATGTAGGCATTTATGGCTGACAGTTTTTAAATCAGGAGTTTGAATGATGTGCCTTTTCATCCATGCATATATTTTATGTGGCTAAACCACATAAATCCTGATGATACTCTTTCTCACCTCTAACCTCTTTCTTTTGCTCCATCTGTGACGTTCTGGCCTTTGTTTTAGTTGCCTACCTCCTTTCTCTAGAGTTCTGATGTTCATGACGTTCTGGCCTTTGTTTTGTTAGTTGCCTACCTCCTTTCTCTAGAGTTCTGATGTTCTACATCTTACTTCTGCATTTCTGCTGGCCAGCTTTGCATTTGAACATGCACTTGTAAATCTAACTCTGTTTCTTCTTTTTCTCACTATCGGTCTTCTTAAAATAAGACTCAGTGTGTCCATTTTCTCACCTGTCAGTCACTCCTCACTCTGTTCTCACATGTATTTCTTCTCCCACTTCTTTACTGCACATGCTTTCTTCAGGATTTCCAATAATGCTCTAAGTAAGGGACTTTTCTTAATCCCCACCCTACTGGGCCCTCAAGAATATGGAAACTTGTGTCCTTTGAAAACTATAAAGAAAGCACTATTTACCACCAGTGTTATCCTCCTGGTTTCCACAAACTATTTCCTAAAAGGTTCGGTTCTGCTTGTGACATCCACCTTTAGATGGCTGGATTTTTCTCATCATCACCCCGTTTGCCAGATGATGATTGGTATTTTAGAAAGGGTACTGAGCAAAATCCTATTGGTCAGTGCAAACCAATAATAGACCAACTTTCCTAAAGCCTGCAGTGAGGCCTCAACCTTTTTCAACTACCTGCCTGCCAGAATACTTAACTATCCTATATAATAAAGGGCTAATATGCAAATCGACCGAACGGCGGGACGACCGGTCTCTATGACATGCACTGACCACCAGGGGGCAGATGCTCAATATAGGAGCTGCCCCCTGGTGGTCAGTGCACTCCCACAGGGGGAGAACTGCTCAGTCAGAAGCTGGGCTCACAGCTGGCAAGCACAGTGGTGGTGGTGGTAGCCTCTCCCACCTCTGTGGCAGTCGGACAGCCCCCCAGGGCTCCTGGACTATGAGAGGATGCAGGCCAGGCTGAGCGACACCCCGCCCCCCGGAGTGCACAAATTTCATGCACTGGGCCTCTAGTTTTTCAGAAAGAGTAATCCTAGCGGTGGTTTTACAGGGTCACATCTCTCTGAACTTACTAAATTGTATGTACCTTTTACATGGATGCAGTTTATTGCATGTAAATTATACCTCACTATAATGGATAAAAGAAACAGTTCTCCCGTGATTCTTGCATTTCAGTATAAGACCCCTTGATCTACCTTGTAGTGGAAAAATTGCATTTACCTTAAAGAAAAAACAATCCATTTTTACATTATTTAATTTGCTGGTCCTGTACTTTTTTATATACTTTAGGTTAGGCTCAACACTCCAAATTTCACCTGCACCAAGTTGGTATCCACTATATGTTATAAAGCATAGGAAAAATTCCTCAACTATCCTGGTAATAAGAATCTGTATAATTAAAAAACACACATTGTTTTTCTCTACAGAATAGGGCTTTTTCAATCTAATGCACATTTAGGACATAATTTTTTATGTACACAAAGGGCTGGCCTTTGTCTATTTCTTAGATATTTTATCATAAGGAAGAATTTAATCAGTGAAAATATGAAACACGTTTGCATACACAATGGACCAGTTCTTGCTTGGATGCAAAGACCTCTGTGATGTATTTTTCCTAGCTCATATAATTGGTGTTAATATGCTATGTTATTAAGTTTAACTGAGAAAAATAGTTTGCTGAAAACTGATTTCTTCGGCACACTTATAAATTCAGTAGTCAGAAAAAAAAAGAGAGAAACATAATTAAGGATTGCAAAATCAATTTGACACTCACTTAAAATGTGTTGAGTGGAGGCAGCAAACAGCAGCCTACATCTGATGCTGTTCTCTCCCTGTTTATTTCATAAAACTGTACCAATTAGAACTTTAATTTACAGAGCTGTTAATGCCTCATTAAAAACTTTCAGTGAGTATCCTATTTGGAGGTGTGTTTTTTCCTTGTAGCTAATATGCCACATTATCCCTGTGTCATGGGCATGGGTAAGAATTCAATCTGAACTGCATGTATGAAATAAAAGCTTTTTAAACATCCCAACCCAGTGGGGGGGACTCTACCACTCACTCTCTGTTAGTTGTTTTCCAAAGCGATTAATTTCTCCATGTATTTTGTTGTTGTTAACAGTTTCTGTTGTGTGCTTGACAAGTTAGGATGAAGAGGATGTAGTTGGAATCCTATAGGCTTGATTCCTGCCTCTCACAGGCCCTGCAAGAGTGAGATTCATGCCTATTTGACTGGTTTTAATCATTATAACAACGTACTGCTATTTTTCTGCTTCATAGTGTGTTATAGCCAAAACCAAGCAAAGAGCAATAGTAAAAAATCCTCAAATACTGGGTTAGGACTTAATCTCTATATATAAAAGCCTAAGCAACCATTGGACTGTTCGACCAGTAGCTATGACACGCACTGACCACCAGGGGGCAGCCGCTCAACGCACAGGCATGGAAACATGGAACAGACTGATGAATCTCAGAGGGAAGGGGGAAGGGGGAGTCCCTCGGCCTGGCCTGCAGGGATCGGGGCAAAACCGGCAGTCCAGCAACTCCCGAGGGGTCCTGGATTGCGAGAGGATGCAGGCCAGGCTGAGGGACCCCACCCAAAGTCTGAGGTGCAGGCATAGATTTGGTGGTGGTGTCAAACATTCTTTAAGCTCTTGGTCTACCACGGGACTACCCCATCTTGCCACATTGCCCCTGCCTCCCCCAAGAAGGGACACATAGCCACCTCCTGGGTACCATGGGCCTTGCTCTGCTGATCACTGTCAGTTAGGACAAGTGCGAATGCCTAATCAGAGTAGAACTGATCGGTTCTCAGTGGAGGGATCAATGATACTCTCTCATCATTGATGTTGGTATCTCTCTCCCTTTCCCTTCCTCTCCAAAATCAATAAAAACATATTTTTTAAAAAGTTAACAGTGGGATGCCGTTGAGAAAAAAAAATAAAAGGAAGAAGCAAGGTAATGCTACCCTTTGTTGTGTTAGCAGAATTGTCAAGGATAAAATAAATAAGGAGATGATTGGACTCCACTTGGCAATCCTCAGCCCTTGACAGGAGTTGCATGTTCCATTTGGGATGGCGCGTTTTACAAAAAGCATCGACAAACTTGCCAGAGGTTTCAAACGAGAGCAACAAAAAATGATGGAAGGCTTTGGAAATGGGGCCTCTAAGAAAAGGCTGGGAGGCCTGAGGATGTTCAATCTTAAGGCGAGAAGACAGGAGGGACGCATGATAACCGTTTACAGATGCATGAGGCAGTGTTACAAGAGGAGAGGGACCTATTTTTCTCATTAGTCAACAAAGACACTTCAAGAAGTTATGGGTTTAAAACATGCTAGGGGGTGGGGAGGCGGGGGGTTCAGGTTAGATGTTAGATTGGGTTCAGTAAAATTTAAATATTTAAAATCTTATGAGTCCAAGCATAAATAAGCTGTGGAGACTAAATCAAGTTAGGATTGACACAGAGGTGTTAAGAGTGGAAACAAATCAGATTTGAATACAGGAGTTAATAATTAAAATAGCTTATATTTGCATAAAATATTAGCATATTCAAAATACATTCACATATGTGGTTTCCCTGGTCTTCCAACAACCTTAGGAAATAATGTGTATGTGTCTGGCCGGGGGTTAGGGGAGAGAGGGGAGGCGAGGAATCAGCTAGTTTCACAGCTGAGAAAGTGGAATATCCGAGAGGCTGTGTGGCTTGTCCCCCCACGAATAAGATAAAATGAGCAAGTGGTCCAGGACCCGACAAGCAGAACTAGAGGCCAGGCCTTCAGATCTTCTGACAGTTTGTTTCCCATCACATTTTGCTACCTTTTTATTTATAACTAGAGGCCCGGTGCATGACATTCATGCACTGGGGCAGGGGGGAGAGGATCCCTCATCCCTCTAGCAGTCTGGGAACCCTTGCTTCTTACCGCCTGCCTGCAGCGGAGGAGACCGCCTCAGCACTTGCCAGCTGTGAGCCGGCTCCTGCGTTGAGCATCTGACCCCTGGTGGTCAGTGCACGTCATAGTGACCGGTCGTTCTGCCATTCAGTAGATTTGCATATTAGGATTTTATTATATAGGATACGATTTTCATGGTGGGGAATTACCTTTGAATCACTTTGGGGATTTTGTTTGTGTCTTTTTTGGCTCTTAAGATGCCAAATATGTCCCTCGGATTCCTGGTTTCATATTAATTAGCTAACTGGGCAATGCATGAGCTATAGGCCAACTAGCAATTTTGATTCTATAAAGGAAACAAGACATATGATTGAATTTATGTCTGTTTTATGTGTATGTATTATTTGTCTTCTGCTATTTTCAATTGTGAAAAAGATTCAAAACTTTGTGACTCAAAGTTTGGACAAGTCATGGCCACACCAAATACAGTCTGTGGAGCTAAAGGAATAGGGTGCGGCTCGGCCTCCTTCCATTAGCTGGTAGTGGAGGCCTTTCCATGTTGCCTCTGCGAGGTTTCATTCTCCGCATCTCTAGGAGGAAAATCATGTCTTCTGGTTTCTTCCACACTTACAGTGAGGACCAAGGGAAACCATTCAGGTGGAAGTTCCTGGACCTGTTCCAAGAAACAAACTATAAGCTGTAACTCAGCCCTGGCTGGTTTGACTCAGTGGATAGAGCATCAGCCTATGGAGTGAATGGTCCTGGGTTCGATTGTGGTCATGGGCACCTGCCCGGGTTGCAGGCTTGGTCTGCAGTGGGGGATGTTCAGGAAGCAGCCTATCAACGATTCTCTCTTATCATTGATGTTTTTGTCTCTCTCTCTCCCTCTCCCTTCCTCTCTGAAATCAATAAAAATATAAAAACAAAACAAAAAACTGTAAGCTGTAACTCAGCCTCTTCGTGGCTGATGCTAGCGTGTTACCAAGGGAACGTCACTTGATTGGCTGCCACGAACCTGGTGGCACCTGAGAATCCTTGTGGACTCACTGACCTGTGCACACAGGTTGCCTAGAGAGCTAATCCAGGCGTCCGGCTGCATTGAAAGGCTCTTGGTATGTGTGCTGAGGTTGTGTGGGAATGGAGGAATTTTCAGGAAAATTTCAGCCTCTGTGGCCTCCTGGGATGCTCAGTAGGGTGGCATCTCCCCCTCCCCCACCACCCCGCAGAGCCCCGGGTACCCCCAGAAGCTTCCCTGCGGGAGACAGCAGCAGGGGTGCTGACTAGGGGGTGCAGAGGAGCTTAATGGACCCCTTGCATAATGTGGAAAGAGGCCCTCATTTTTGCTTTCTTCTGAGATTACCATGTGTATATTGCAGGTTCGCATCGTAAGACACTTAATTAGAGTTGTGGGAAGTTGCATAATACACTCCTTGCCTTCCGTTTTCTGCACACCAGACAGAATCCCTTTGCCAAATTATGAAGTTAGATGGGGAGTGAACACTGTAATTTGAGGAAATGGGATCTCTGCCCCCTTGCTCCCCCCTCCGCCCCGTTTCTTCTTTTAAAAGTTGGTCACAAAGTTTAAAATGCAAAGAAGTCAGTCTCCCAGGGGAGCAGTTCGACTTCCTCTGTGGAGGAAAGACACATGTTGTCTCTGATGAGCCCCTGTGGCAGCAGAGGGAACCTGGAGGGGTCCCCGAGCCGTGGGAGTCTCTCCAGCTCAGCATCTGTGTCCCCGGCGCCTGGGGCCGCCCAGCCCACCCGGGGCTGCCTGTGCCTCTTGTTGAGGTCTTTTCCCCAAGGCTTGCTCTTCTGTCTCATCACTTGGGGGCATTTGCCTGCATCTCTTCAGCTCAAAGGTACCTGTCTTGTGCCCTGTCCCTTGAGGGCCGTGGTCTGGACAATAGGCTAAGCTGACAGGTGTCACTTTGATAGATGTCAGTGGCAGCAGCCGGTCTCTGGGCTTTGCTTGCCCTCGCCCATGACTGTGTGGTCGCTTCAGTAACTTCAGAACTCTGGCCATGAGATGAATTTGAGGCTCTGGGGGAGAGAGGGATTTGGACCAGTAGGACTTATTAAGGCTGTGTTCATAGGTCCTCTTACATGTGAAAGTTTCATGTTTTAAAAACAAATAATGTTGATTAGAAAGAACGTACTAGGCACTATGTTGAAGCATAAATATTCCAAACACTGTATAATCCATAACTTCAAGAAGCCTAGAGCCCTGGCTGGTTTGACTCAGTGGATAGAGCATCGGCCTGAGGACTGAAGGGTCCTGGGTTCGATTCAGGTCAAGGGCATGTACCTCAGTTGCAGGCTTAATCCCTGACCCTGTATGGAGAGAGGCAGTCAATAGATGTGTCTTTCTCACATCAGTGTTTCTCTCTCTCTGCCTCTCCCTTTCCCTTCCACTATCTCTAAAAATCAATGGAAAAATATCCTTGGGTGAGGGTTAACAACAAAAAAGTCTAGAAAGTACAGTACTCTATATACTAGTAAATATTCTATATAAATCACTCAGCCTTAGTCAGAATATTTACTGAGCATCTACTGTGTACCAGGCACCAGAGAGCAAACTAAACAAAATCCCTGGCTTGGTGGAGACTGAATTCTAAGGAGGTTCAGTTGGGGGGGGAGGGGGGCAGGAATCCATGCTAATTATTTGTTCATCAAAATCAAAACTCTGTGTTCCCAAATCCTATTGTGAAATTATTCTTTAAATCTTGTATTAGGAAAGTCACATTATGATGTCTGCTAGGAATTACTGGTAGAATACTGTTTTGTTTTCTATACATTTAAAGCAGCCCTTACTTGAAGGCCTCATTTTGGATTTTGCATCAACTGAGTTTATTGCTTTCTAAGTGCGTGCGTGCATGCATGTGTGTGCATGCGTGTGTGTGTGTGTGTGTGTGTGTGTGTGTGTTTGTGATCCCAAAGTGGGAAGAGTCGAGAGATAGACAGGACTCCGCAGAGCTGTCCTAGGTAAGACATGAGATGAGAAGGTCAAAGCTCATGCTAACGCGAACCCAGGAAAAGTACTGAACAGCGGGCTCATATTATAAAAAATCTGGCTGATAGGTTTGGAACTCACTGAACGGAATCGATCTAGAAAGCACATTTGAGGAAGACTAAATAAACATCTCCACTCTGGTCTGATCTAAGTCAGAATCTTGCTTTTGTAGGTTTTCCAGGTGATAAAACCCGGACTGTGATCAGTGTTCTTATCGAGCATGCTGAACAGTCCACCTGTGAGTTAATAGCAGTACACAGGCCTAGAGTCCTAGGATGAGAAGGAAAGGCAATGAAATTTTCTCTCTTATTTTCCCCGCAGAGGGGGGAGATATTCAACACCTCGAGTCAGCTGTGACTCAAGGGTCCATTATGACTTCAGGATTTTTTAACAGCCGGTGCCTGGGGCATGGGATATGAATTTTGTTCCAAAGTGGTGACATGGGCCAATGTAAGCCCGTGGGAGCAATTTCAGGCAAGTGGAGAGTCTGGCTAAGCAAAAAATGGACAGGCCATGGAAGATGCAATTCCCACACTTGCTTCCTGACCTTGGCCAATGTTCCTCGGCAGTTGGTAATGAAAAGAAATATTGAAGCTGCGAAGATGAGGCAGGAATCCAGGGGATGAGACCAGTCGGTGTTGGAAGAGCGCAGGTAGATGCGGGACAAAAATAGGACGGTGTCTCCCACAAAGGTGGCTGTACTTTGCGTTAAGGTGAGCGTGGGACATGAAGCTGTAGCAAGAGGAAACCCAAATATACATAGTGACATTTATTTTAGTGAAGTTTAACCAGGAAAAATGTATGGGCTGTTTTGGTTTCCTGTGCATTTTATCCAGTTTGCCATTCCAGCCTTGAGTTGTCTTCCCGAAAGATTTCTGGTCTGATGGCCGCACTGATGCCAGGCGCATTCTTTGCATCACGGAAGGGTATGGGGCCCTGAGTCCGAAGCAGGGACAAAATCGGTGACATGACATCTACATGCTATTGCCAGAACAGAGTCAAATAAAAACTAAAAGTCCAGCAAGTGATCAGGTAGAAGTCAATAAAAAGGCCAATAAAAAGCAAAGATGAGTTAAAAGACAGGGCTTCATAGGCTGGAGAATGTCATGAAAAATAAAAGGCAGAGAAAGTGTTGTGGTAAGGTCTCCTCCCGTGGCCTCAGGAGAGAGTGAGAGAATTCATTGAAGCGCATCGCCCATGGAACAGGGTTACAGTGGCGCAGGCTAGGTAACAGGAGTGGTTCTGTAACCGAAGACGGATAACACGTTTCTGTTTTATTCTTGCAAGCTTTAGAACATGCTGAGCGCAAACTGTTTATTTTTCTTAATATTTTGCCTTTCTTCAACAAAGTGGTGCATTTTTTTAACGAAACAAGGTGTGGATGGGCTCACTTGAACAGCTCTCTGTTAAGAGGTCTGCTATGCATTAGTCAGCATGGGAAACAACAGGATACAAAGATTAGTCATATATCCTATCGGCTTTCAAAACATTTACAATCTCGTAACAACGTGAGATTAATTTCTACCTGTGGTTTGCATATAACAATCTGATTCCAATACAATCATATTTTCTTCTCTATCTTCCAAAAACTCTTTTGGGGGTTTACCTAAATGAAACTAGAACAGAACTGAAAAGTTTTCATAAGTGTTTTATTATGTTAAAGTATTCATCTTTTCCCATTTTAAATCCAAAATATGTTTTCCTTAATTCATGTACACCGACCATATGAGCACAGTTTGTCCACATGTGAAAACTTAGTTGATCAATAGATTGCTCTAGTCAACTGATCGCCACTTGATGTTATAAACACATGATTTCTTATCCTGAATGCAACTCTGGAAGTAAAACAATAAATAGGGCAAAAGAGTCCCACATTATTTAAATTGGAAATAGTAGCCTGATCCTCTCATATCTCCAAGTGGTTGCAATTTCCTAGTTCGAAGAAACATTTCACAGGCCAACAAGGAGTTTTGTAAGAATTGGGTCAGCAATTTCAAGTTGTGGGTCATGAGGTCTGTATGCGCTGTAATTCTTAAGTCTAGTTGCTTCTGGCTTCCAAAGGGGGTCATTCATTCCACACACAGGCCGGTCCCAGTGAAAATATGTTATATGATAATTTCTCTCTGACATGACTGCATTGAATAACACTTTGTTTTTTAAACTTTATGCCATACACACACACACACACACACACACACACACACACGTTATATGGAATTTCAGGGTTTTATCTTTTATTTCTTTAAAATAAGCATTTTTTATCTATCCTGCTCCCTGGGACATTTTAATTAATTAATATTGCTTCCTAAATTTGTCTCCCTAATATTTTTTTGAAGGCTGTGTGAAATGGAATATATTTTTGAAGTTTTCTGCATGTAAAATCATGCTCACATCTAACTATGTGTAGGGTTCTTTCATTTTTTTTATTGCAGGATAGGAAGATATGGGAGAGATTTTCAGAACTATTATGTTCTACATACAGTACTTTGCTTTGGTTTGGAAATTAATCTCACTCTAGTTTAGGCATTGTAATTTGAGATTCAAAAAAAGTTGTTTTTACAAAACACAGAAAAGAGTTTTGCTGTTAATTATGCTTAGTTCTCAGTATTTCTGAGTCAAAACAACTCTCTGCTAGTGTGTGTGGACAAGACAGCGCAATACAGAGCAGGTATCCCATAAGCAGCATGATAGATCAAATCATGATTCATTATAATACAAATATTGTAATCAATCATCATATTCAGTGTTCCACAAATCCACCATTCTGTGAAAGGGATTTAAAAAAGGGAATGAAGCTATCAGTAAGTTTACTACAAAAAGAAAGGAGATTTCCTGATTATCATCATTCAGAATTAGTCAGACCTATACATGGTAATCATTCATATTTTAAGCGATAATATGAAAATCAACATAAAGCCCTGAAAGGAACAGCTATTTATTTTTTTTCTCTAAAATGTGGAGGGGGGAAATTACAGACCTGTGTGCTAATTTAATTCCCCAAGTTCATGACATCCTGGGTCTCTGGAGTGTTAAATAGGAATGGATGTTGCCCTGTCTTTCTATGCCTGAGCCCTCGGCTTCTGATTCCTCAGCTGGGGGAGTGGTTATCGCTCAACAGTCACAATGAAGGAACCATGTACTTCACACTCTGCTTTCTGAACCTTGAGACGCTTATGCTCAATGCAGTTTCTCTATTTTGAGTCCTGTTACAAACCCCATCTCTGACAACTTCCGCCGATGTCCTTTTTGTGTGTGTAAGCCACAGAGCTCAGCTAGTCCTATAAGTAGATGGACTTTGACGCTCCCCAGTTGGGTATGAGTTGAGTGGGACACAGAGCTGATTCTCTTGACACACATTATTCACCCTATAGGGTATTGGTCCTTCCATAGAATAGAGGTCTGAATGAAAAATATACTTAAAATGTTGAAATAAATTGAGAGAACCATCGTGTTCAACCAAGTGAGCCTGCTTTTTAATTGTTGTCATTTTTGTTGATGTTGTTGCATGGTGTCTTTGTTTATTTAATAGGAAAGTTACTATTCATTGTGGATTTCAAAGAACAGGTATTTTCTAAACTTCATTAACCTTGGAACTCATTTTTTTCCTCCCCTAGCCCTCCCTGTTGTGCTAATTTTAGCATTCCACTTCACAGGGCTCCACAGATCAATATTTCGGGAATTTGGAAACGAAGATAGGTTTTTCTCTATTAAAATTGAGTTCTGAGCCCACTGGGAGAGAAAACACGTTAAGCTTTTACCAGTCTTTAACATTTTCACATGGACTAAACTTTCTGATCTTTCTGGATTCTACGCAGTTGCGAGCAGGCTATGTCTGTGGGGAGAAGAGAACATGGTCTACAGCGCCCAGTGTCCCCAGGGGATTTCCAAGTGGAATCCCATCACTATGTCACCAGGCTGGCCCAGGCCAGCAGGTGCGCAGTGTAGGGTTGGATCAAGGTCACCGATACGCCTTACGTAGAGGGGATTCTGTTTGCTTCAGTAGCTTCAACCAAAACAGAAGAAATTGACTAGGTGGGAGCTACCATCAACCTTTTAGCTCTCACAATACAGTGACTCTGGGGATCTCGGTAGCCAAGGATGGGACGGAGAGCAGTGAAAGGGGGGAGAATTGATCAGCGGTAGCTTGACTCAGGGTGGCTCTGCAGGAGTTCATGACCCTCACCTCCCAATTTTTACAAAAACCTGGAGAATTCACCAGACACCCAGTGCTCCAAAGGCCATGAATATGTGTAAGATACTGTACAAATACTCTAACATATTCCTGTCCTTTCTTTCCTGGCTCCAAACAAAGGAGATCGCAGTATGAAAAAGGACCTGGGCGAATCATTATAAGAAAGCAACATGTACGAAGTGTGAGACTGTAAAGTACAATGTTTTGCTTCTTTTCTATGAAAGGGCAGCCTTCCCAGGTCAAGGGGCTAAAAAAAACAGGTAAGATAGTGCCCCTTCTCTCCAGGTTTAGAAGAGATGAAAGTCGTATAGAATAACAGGTGTCATATCACAGTCACAGGAATGGGAGGTAGCATGTAGAATGCTTTCACACCTGCATTCCGGAGAGCCTTGTCCACATTCCTGGGACAGGTAAGATAGTGCCCCTTCTCTCCAAGTTTAGGAGAAGGGATGAAAGTCGTATAGAATAACAGGCATCATATCACAGTCACGGGAATGAGAGGTAGCATGTAGAATGCTTACACACCTGCATTCCGGAGAGCCTTGTCCACATTCCTGGCCTGAATGCCCTGGGTTGAAATCCCATCTATCTCTACCGCCTTGTTAGTCTGAGACCTCTCGTAGCTCCGTGACCTCTCCGGTTTCAGTCCCACGGTGTGTCAAGTGGCGATGAGGGTGGTCGTCGGCGGGGCGTATCTGATAGAGGTATTGTGGCCAATAAAGACATCAATGTGCAAAGCAACTCTACGAGTACCTAACATGTGATAGCAAATAGCAGTGTTTATTATCATGAATAATAAATTGTATCCAATTAGAATTACCACGAGGGGCTTCAGAAAGAAGGCAGCACTAAGATAATCTGTGAAGAACAGGCAACTTTTGAAAGATACACATGGAGTCAGCATGGTATTCTATCCAAGGAGAAGGGCGATCATCGTAAAGGCATCCAGATGAGAAATTAAAGGGCAAGTGTGGAAATAGCAGACAGTCGGTTTAGATAACGCACTAGTTTTTTATTGGTTGTTTTTACTATTTGGGGGGAAAAATAGTAGGAGGTGATTCTGGGAAAGGTATAGTTTGGAAAGGTACAGTTTTTGGAGGATAGAAACAGTAGTTTCCATCTAATTTGGTTTTAAATGAGACCTACCTAATCAGTGTTTGTTTGGGGGAGTGTTATGAAAGGCATTGTAATTTGGGAAATGTAACCCCATAATAGTTCCCTGTATTCACTTTTTAAATATCCAGATGTCTTACAGTAAACACACAAAGGAACCTGGGCTTGAGTCAGAGGACGTGGTTTCCAATCTTTCCTTCATTCCTTTAGAACTAAACCCACCAAGCCACAGTGTCTAAATCTTTAAAGTAGGGAAAGCAACATCTCAATCCCATGCTTATTTTTAGGATTAAATAAAACAGATGAAAAAGGATCAAATGTAATGCTGGGCATCAAGAGATATTCAGTCAGTGTGTAACTATAATATATTATTTCATCAAAACAAGCGAAGAATAGCATTGGGGGAGGGGGGAAACCTTTGAACTGCAAGGTGCCAGTCTCCATCCTAATAAAACCCATTTATGTTCTTCTCATGAGAGTCAGTTCATCGGACTCTTCAAATTCTTGGCCCCCAAGGGATCCACAGGAAACATCCCATCTCATGTCTAAGTTTCTCAGAAGTTTCCAGAGTCCCTGAGGTTTTTCACCCCGAGTTGCGTCGTCTGCATTGACAACTGCAGGAAGTTTAAAAATACACTGACTTCTGCATCAGCATCTTCTCCTTTGACAAGAGAGCCGATCTGGTGGGCAGTTCGTTTCCCATCATTCTCCTGCCGTGCTAGAGCGACTCCAAGGAGAGGAACAGAAACCCTCCTACAAATAAAAGGCACATTAATTAAAAGGATGCAGGGGAATTGACAGTTTCGCTACAGCAGCATTTCATTTGACTTCTTTGATCCTCTTCAGTCCTTCATGTTTAGGACTCTTGGTCTGAATTCTCTCTCTTCATTTGAGAGTGTGAGACCATCTATCATCTGGGTAATTTTCCAGAATTACCTTTATTATTGGGTCCACAGTGTGCGGCACAGATGGGTGTTAGAAGGGCTCTGTCTAGATGCCAGCAGCAGAGGTTGTAACATTGTCCTGAGCGCTTTCTCCTGAAACAAATCAGATGAAGAAGAGAAAGCGCTGCCAAGGCTGGCCTCAGCAGAGGACGTGGGTCCAATGACGGGCATCTCCATGGATGCGTGGAGATGATTCAGTGTTGTGTGACCCGTCCTTTCTGACTCACTCACAGGAAATAGGTTCCCTCGGGGTCCCGAGGCCACTTCTCCTCACCCTTCTCCCTTCCTTAAAAGGAAGCACCATTCCGTGCATCTCAGGCATCCAATAAATACCTGAGAAAAGAGTTTGGCCAACGTTAGGACCGGAGAATTTTAATCCTATTGCCATTAATAAAGAGCTCATCCACAGAAGGCATTTCTCCTCCTTTCAGCCCCACTCAGTCATTACTTTGGTATAAGGCAACAGTTCCATTCCCTGTCAGGGCCCAGGCCCATGTTGTGGGCTGGATCCCCAGTAGGGGGCGTGCAGGAGGAAGCCGATCAATGATCTCTCTCATCTCTGATGTTCTACCTCTCTCCCACTCCCTTCCTTTCTCTCTAAAAATCAATAAAAACATTAAAACAAAAAAAAAAGAGAATGAACTCCTGCTGACTGAAAACTGGTATGCAGAATGCCTTGTAAGCAGATGGTGCCAGATATATGAGCTATTCCTC
Organism: Myotis brandtii; assembly: GCF_000412655.1. Taxonomy (NCBI): domain Eukaryota; kingdom Metazoa; phylum Chordata; class Mammalia; order Chiroptera; family Vespertilionidae; genus Myotis; species Myotis brandtii. The sequence goes on from NW_005370328.1 coordinate 2,452,022, forward strand.
TCCATAGACTCTGCAGAGATAAGACACCCCTCCTCCGCTGGCAGCCCTTAATTACACGGTGGGCTTTGGTGTGTCCCTTCAGCAGAAGGTCACCATGTCGACAATAATGGCCATTACCTGGTGAAATGTGGCATATTTCCTGCATTCAGTGATTGTCTCTCTGTTTGACTCATTAGCATTTGGCCTATTGGTTGCCGAGTTGGTTGTTCTGATTTAAAACTTGGTGTTAAGTTGAATGTGGTCTTATCTTGAGCCTCTACTTCTGTCATGACTTGGGTTTCTTGCTGAGTTTCTGACTTGAATTGCTTTTTTCCCCCCTAAGCTTTTGCTTTTACTTATATTTCTATCTGCAGATTCTGGAAATGTTCCTCCCACACCCTCTTTTTTTTCTCTCTTGCTATATTCCTAGTTTGGCCCATTGTATTTCTTTGGCCCGCCTATAGCTTTTTCTCCACTTAGTTAGTCTCCTGTTCAGTACATGCAGCACCCAGTCAATACGCCTGCTTCCTTTCTGTGGGATGTCCAAGTCGCTGTGTTTCCTTCCGGCTTTGATGCCACCTACAAGGGGTGTCTGTGCTTTGGCTGATGTGCTGTTGTCTGAATTTGCAGTCTTTCAGCTCATTACACTGACTTTAATTTTGATGTATTTGTATTTTATCCACTTCAAGTCGTGTTCCTTTCCTACATCAATTTAATTACTTTCTGCCTGGGCCACATTGTGTTCATACAATTGCTGCTAAAGCGACAAAGGTTCCTACTTAAATTACCACCCAGTACATCCATTCAGTCTGAAAGATGCTCAGAACACCTCTGATGGGTGTCTCACCTTTGTGTGGGGAAGGAAATCTGGACTATTGAGGGGGGTCTTCCATAAAGAACTCAGCCAACCCGGGTTAGAGCTGTGGGGTCATGAGTGTAGGAGATGAGGACAGGCCTGTGTGGTCACTGTCCTACTTCCCAGTGAGAAAAGAATCTATGACCAGTTTCTATCCTGTACATGTCACGGCCTCACAGCAGGGAAATACACATCTCTCTTACGTGTTAAACTTCTATTTAGTTTGACCACCAAGCTGTAGCTTCTGTCATTCCGTGTGTGTGTATATGTGATATATAAGTTGCTGGATTTGAATCTAGGTCTTTCTCCAGTCAGTTTGCATTTGGGTTTGTAAGCCAGCCACATGGATTGAATTTCCATTGTGTGCACAGCTCTATGGCAGCTGATCTAATAACAAATGGCTTGGGAAATGTGGTAACTCAATGCAGTTTTCAAAGACTTCCCTTATTGGGGAAAAAAGAAAAAGCATCTGAGAAATGCATCTTTGCAAATAGAAGCAAGGAGAGATCTCAATAGATCCATGGCTGGCCATTTATAGGGTTTAAGTTGCATGCCTCCCACAGACATAACAGTTGTAACAGCTCTTGGAAAAGCTTAGGAGACAGTAGCCTGTAGGTTTATGAGAACATGTGTCAGAGATCAAGTTTATCAGTTGACTAGTTAGTAAATGCACTTTCTCTTCACTTGCTTAGCTCTGCTATATGGGACTTCATACCTATTCTATTTTATTATTCTATTTCCTTCTCTTAACAACCAGTTGTTGAGTCCCTGTGCTCAACAAAACTAAGCTGTTTATCAAGAAGAAGAAAAAAAATTAATGGCACTTCCTTTTTGGTTAGTGCGCCTTCTCTAGTGCTGGGTAATTTCTCTGGGCCTCCATTCTCTCATCTGTGTAACGGGGACAAATGACCTGTGAGGAACAAATAAAATATGATTACTCAGCTCAGTGTGTGTCACAAGGGAGAACCCTGTGAGTGGAAGTTATTTCCCTTTTACTTTCCCTCTGTCAGTATCCATCATTGCCTCTATCAAACAAAGCTCAATGTCTGCCCTCATTCCCATCCAAGATTAGTATGACAGTACGGCATTAGCATTTGACCTTGAGAGAAAGCGGTTTCCATAGGTTCTTGCATAACAATAGGCTGGCAAATACTATAGGCCTCTTGCCAAGGTACTAGCCTCTTAACCTTGACCTTTGGGCTCATCCAACCCCATTCCCTGGGCCAGTGCTAGATGATTCAGACTCATGATTCAAGCCTCTCAGGAAGTCATTCCTGCTGAAGAATCGGGCCTTGACTTTGTACACACTTTTGACAAAGGGCCTCTGAGCACCTCCCTAAGCCCCACGTCCATAACTTTCTTGGTGCTGGTACTCGGCTCCCTGGATGTTCTTGGAAACCTGCCCAGGAGCCTAGAACCTGCACTGCTGTCTGGCTCTCACCAGGCTGCCCTCCGTGATTAAAGTCTGCATTTCCACTATTCTTTGGACTCCAGATTCCTACTCCACACAAAATTGTGCTAGCTGATGGATGTCCAAGTTTCACTTCATACATGGACATGGTTGTGCTTATCTCTGTCTAAATTGCTTTCTTCTAACACTAGCTTTCCCCCTCATTCTTTAGCCTGTGACCCTCTGTTGTGTCCCTGGCCTCAGCATACTTGCTATGCTCTGCCCATGAAACGAGGAACCACCCTTTCTCCTTGAGCCTGCAGCTTGATATTGATACACCATCTACCCGCCCATGTCAACATCGAGTTCCACCTTTCATTCCAGATCTGATCTGCTGTGCTGGATAGTTCTACTCTGTGATACCACATAGAATTCATGTAGGATAAAAAAGCACTATGATTTTACTTTGGTGAAAATTATGCATTTTCTTGACGATTTTTTTGTTTGCGGCCCTTCCTGTGATAATTCCTTTAGATGAATATGATTTTCAAGTGGCCCTTTTGGCACTTTAGATCCTCACTGGAATGAATCCAGCATGAACTTACCTTATTCCAAATTACTTTCAATCTTGGACAACATCATAACCAGTATTTAGGGCAGGAGACAGGTAAGATTGTGGCATTTTTATGAACTATAAAGCAGTGTCCACTGTTGCCATAAAGCACCTACATAAAGTCATGTGATACGTGAGGTCCTTATTCCTCAAATAGTCTAATTGATTGTTCATTGGGCTCACTCAGCCAAAAGTAGAGAGAAACTTTGTACAGACATCATTAGTTTTTCTCCATTTAGAGATTAATCATGAAGAGCTCTGGCTCTTTAATTCTGTAATTTGTATATTTAATGGGCTGCTGCAGAATCTATGACAGTAATTAGCATAGCCTGAAAACTCATTAATACGCAACAACATGATTAATGCAGCATTAATGCAAACATGACTGAAGTTATTTGGGTTATGTAGTAAGGAGATTAAAGCTAAAATGTCCTGTTTGTTTTACCAGTGGTGAGCATAATAGGGTGGCAGAAAAATAAAGTAAAATAAAAACAGGTATCAACTTAATGGCTATAAAATAGGGAGGAGAAACAAACAGAAAAAATTAAGTTGATTTCCTTTTTTCACTTAGCTCGAAAATTTAGGGCATAAAATATATTCTCTACTTTTCTGTTTATTCACTTATTTATAAATTTATCATTACTAAGTAAGTTTATTCATCTTTTTATTTTAACCAAATCTTTCAGCAACTTCAACATGATATAAATAATACTATTAACATAATGCAATATTTGTTTTATATAATATAATAATATTATGAACCAATATTATTATTATTTAAATGTACATTTTTATTGATTTTAGAGAGGAAGGGAGAGGGAGAGAGATAGGAACATCAATGATGAGAGGGAGAATCATTGATTGGCTGTTTCCTGTATGCCCCATACTGGGGATGGAGCCTGCAACCCAGGCATGTTCCCAAACCGGGAATCGAACCATGACCTCCTGGTTCCTAGGTCGATGCTCAGCCATCGAGCCATGCCAGCTGGGGATGAACCAGTATTATTAAGATAATATTATTTTATCTTACAATAAAAATTCTTTGAATTATACTGAGGGGTCCGTTGTCAACATCTTTTTCGTGTTCATATCCCCAGTGATATGCACTGTCTATAGGAGATGCTCCAAATGCTTCTTAAATTGAATAAGAAGTCACTGCATTTTACCCAGAACTATGGTTCTGTATAATAAAGCGCCACGTGCTTGAGAGAAGCTGGACTGTGGGAAGGTTGTGTGGGTGAGGACGTTGAGGCTTTTGATGTTGCAGACTGCCCCACTTCTTGGAGTTGTACAGGAATTCACGGAGTAGCTAGTTACAAGCTTTGTGTTTCATAATGTGCAAAATAAAGCTGTAACATAGCCCTCTGTTCTTACACAAAAATCAAGGGCCTCCAGAAGCAAGTGAAATCAATGAACTTTCATAAGAATAATAGCTAATACCTACGTAGGGGCAAATGGTTCTAAGCACTGTACTTTATACACATTAATTCCTTTTCATTCTCCCAGGAACCTTGTGAAAGAAGAAACTATCATTATCCCCACTTATTCATGAGGAAATAGGGACAGAAAGATTAAATAATTTGCCCAAGGTCACACGTAAGTTTTAGAGCTAGTACTTGAAACCGGGCCATCTGGCTCTAGCATTTTTATTATTTTTTTAATCATTGAGCCAAACACCAACTTCCTTCTTCTTTGGAGGTACACCAAAGAAATGTCTTTACAAAATATAAGAACTTTGGAAGAAATAAAATTAAAAGATTGTTTTAACTCTCTCAGTGCTTGACGTTGGAGATCAAGGTGAGGGCCAGGCACCTGCCTCCTGGTGAGCTGGAGGGATGGGTCCTATCCCAGGCTCTCTGTCAAGTCCATAGTAGATGCTGTCAGTTTCATTTTAGAATCTGATCTTTTCCCTTCTTGATATTATGTCCAAACATGGTCAATAGATTTACAGCAGTTTACTTTAGAGGAGATGCAGCTATATGAACTGATTAAAACATTAAAAACTTTGTTCAGCCCTAACCGGTTTGGCTCAGTGGATAGAGCATCGGCCTGTGGACTGAAGGGTCCCAGGTTTGATTCCGGTCAAGGGCATGTACCTTGGTTGCGGGCACATCCCCAGTAGGGGGTGTGCAGGAGGCAGCTGATCGATGTTTCTAACTCTCTATCCCTCTCCCTTCCTCTCTGTAAAAAATCAATGAAATATATTACAAAAAAATAAAATTAAAGTAAAAACTTTGTTCATGAATAGGTTTGTCTGCACACAGGGAAACCTTCCTCTGATTGGTTTTGTAAAACAAGTTTGACTTATTTTTACTGAATTGAATTGACCTGGAATTTTAGTGTCATGATGATAAAGTATTAGGAATGAATCAATAACCAAATTCAAATACATGCATTGTTACCCTGCAAATTATTATTCTCAATTCCCATAATAGAATGAACAAAATAAACAGGAATTAAGTTGATCCTAAAATGTACTAGATACATATAAGAAGTCCCTTTGTAGCAGTAAGAGTGATTATACTGTGACCTAGGCTATTAAAGGGATTATAGGGTTGTACTCTTTTACTCATTCAACATGCATTTATTGGTATCCAAGTATTTTCAAAAAAGTAACTTATGGAGATAATAAATATTGCAGTCTGATCACATTTAGAGTTTAGCCATTCCTTGGTGTGGAAGGAGAAGATGGGGCCCTTTTTGTAAAATACTCTTATTCTCTGAAGAGCCCCACAAAATGCCATCATAGTAAAACCACTTGATCCTTAGCAAACTGCGGTTGCTCTATCCATAGAAGACCAGCAACGACATGTGATTGTAGGCAGCCGACTGACTTCCCCTCGCCCTTCTTGTGACAAGAAGATACAGTGGGTAGTGGAGGGACGGGCTGACTGGCCCTGGTGTCACGGTGAGGATGACCTCGCTGCCATGGACCTTCCTCTCTCATCCTCATTCCTTCCATTCTCTGCTTACACGAGGGCGGTGTGATGTGGTTAGTCCAGCACACTCAAAATTAGACATGTGATTGTGTCGATCTCCAGGAAGCCAGAAGCCCCGGATGTTGTTCTGTTTTGTATTTGTTGTTCACTCGTCACAAAGCTGGAAGTCTAGCCTGCTCCTTTGTCTCGGATTCCCTCTTGCAGTGAGGATTCTTCCACTTAAGAACCATAAAGTGCTTATAGCATTGTCTTCAACATTATCTTCTACTTCAGAATGGGAAATAAGACCTTTTGAGTTTATTTTGAGCTCACGAGATTTTATTTGAAGGTGCCACAAGGAAAATTGTGTTTTATTTTACTCCATGTTCAGGACCCTAGTTTGCTCCAAAGGAGTCTGAAATATTTGTTCATATTAGTCTGATTGCTTGGCACCCACGGAGATGGTTACTGGGGAGGCTTTGGTGTAGAAACCCCAAAGCAGATGTCTTTAATGCTGCTTGAGGTCACTGAACACTTCCAACCATTAGACTTGACATAAAAGACAAGGAAATCATTCCAAGGTCAAAGTCACTCAGCAATTGTGCTAATGCTACAGTGAGTGGAACTTGATTGATTTTCAAAATACTTGTTTTGCAAAATGAAACAACATATTTTAGTGCACTTAGTATACTTAGTATATTTAAAGTTTTGAAATTCCCTTTTATTCAGTTTGAATCAATATAAATTTAATTCTATGAAGCATGTATGCATATGTGTACACATGTAAATGGGCAAGTGTGTGTATGAATAATATATGTAAATACATGAACATTCATGCACCTAGATATAAAACATGATATAGAACTGATACGATTAATACATATATATTCAAAAGTTAATTTTTTCAATTTTATAGAAACAAAAAGTAAACATGATACAAATTCACTTTATAAAATTTTTTTAAACCTAAGCTTAAACTTTATTTGCTAGAATTACTTGTTAAAATACTAACCATTTTACAAGATATCAAGATAAAACATTATTGTAGGAAACCAAAATACACACTGAATATTCTATCTTTTGCTCTATAAAACAACGAACTATTATGTATAGATTACAATTCAGTTGTCATTAACTGGCATTCAGTTCATATTTTAGAACTATCCTGACTTGATTCCAACTCACAACAGTTTTCTAAAATGAGCCCGAAGTGGAATGTATTTATGTCCTAGGTGAAATATTCTAGCTGTTAAGGGGATTGAAATTGAATATATATAATACAGTCAATAACATATACATAAAAAGGAATGATGACAACTTATGACTCAGATGTTGGTGGAAGCATTTATATTAAAAATAGTATCATTCTCATAACATACCAGTCTTTCATGTGAAATTCTGATTTTGTATTAGCGGTTATATCAGCATTTTGGGGTGCAAGAGCAGTTTGGGGTATAATCTAGAAATCAAAGGATGGACTGGTAAATATGGATAGACACAGATATTGACAGATCTATGTAAATAGATGTATTTTAACCTAATATTTCATGTAATTTCAGCCTATAGTTTTCTATTGTCTTTTAAGATCAAAGCTGTTCAGAAGGGACCATCTGAGCTTTGCTTTGGTGGCATGGGCTGCATTTTGTAACATTGGACTTGGTTGCTTTTGATAGTGGAGAATCCGCATGGGTGGTCTCTCCCAGGGAATTCCATTTCTCTATGGTTACAACTCACCTGAAATGTTTCTTCTTGTGGAAAACATTTTCTGAGGGCTCTTTCTCCCTCTTTCCAGCTACAGTTTCAAGATGCATCATAGTCCTCATAACAGTGATACTCAGCCACTGTGTTTGAGTGTTACAGTTGGAAATGGAGAATTACTTCAAAAGATCTAAGAGTATTTTTTGTTTTATAAAAATTATAACTAATGTCAGTTTCCCCAAAACTTTCATGTAGTAAAACTCTTTATTCTTGTTTTTTTTTCTCCAGCATTCTTACTATTTAAAAAAATATTTTTAATGATTTCAGAGAGGAATGGAGAGGGAGAGAGATAGAAGCATCAATGATGAGAGAGAATCAATTTGCATGCTCCTGACTGGGGATCGAGCCTGCAGCCTGGGCATGTGCCCTTTGCCCTTGACCGGAATCAAACCTGGGACCCTTTAGTCCGCAGGCCGACGCTCTATCCTCTGAGCCAAACCGGCGAGGGCGCATTCTTACTTTTTAACCCAATTTGTACTTCCCAGTGAAATTTTTAGAATGTTAATCTGTTTCCCAAATTCTTTAGTGATAAACAGCTAAAAAACAATTTAATTTTGAAAAAAATTAAGAAACAATATATGTTGAAAGGGATAAGAACAAAACTTTGGTATTCTAATAATAAATAGGATTAATTCCAGGCCATTAATAATCTTTTCAGATTATTTTCAATATTATTTTGTCAAGTATAGGCAATGAAGATTTTGTTATTAATGTATTTATAGGTTGGTTAGCCATAAATAGTTTATGAATAGAGACATTTTTAGCACTGCCTAATGGCCAGCAAGTACAAAGAAATGCCTTTTCTAACTTTGCACTTATTTGCATAATTCAAATAAGCATATAGCCAGAGTTGCTTCTATATGTATCCTTTCACATTCCTTAATGCTCCATTCAGACCTCTAGAATTCCATCTCCAAGCAATTGGTTTGGGTGGGAATGGAACAGAAAGGATATTTGATAATAAAACCAAGAGGATTTGCTTTCTTTATGAGATCAAAGAAATATCTGTGTAATAGAATCCATTGTTTTTATGTGCAGAGTGTTATTTTAATTTTGGGAGCTTATGCATTGAGATGCCATTCTCCATACCACAGTTAATTTCCTTACCAAATATACCTTGACTATCACATTAGCATATTTAATTCATGTTGTTTTTTAGCAGTTCTTGATACATCTTTGACCAATTGGATAGACTCCTCTAATACAGCATCTTTTATCTCTGACACTTTTTGTACATTGAGAGTCCCAATTGTCTATATAGTGTGAGTGGAACAATGTGGTTTATATCAGGATAGGTAACTCTTATCTTAGCTATACCTATTCATTTCATCTTCCTAGCAGGATCTGAAGCATGAGGAAAGATCGATTAGACATGCGTGGTTGTTGAGGTGGTTGCAGTCTGCTGAACTCAGAATGAAACCCTTCCCTACCAGCCCAGCCTGAAAGGAGCTCTCTCTCCTTCAGACTTTCATAATTCTGGTTGGTGGTGTTACTACTCAAATCAGCATCCATGAGTTACTCAGTGCGGTGCTGTTGAGCTGGTTGGTACATGATTCCCATGTATGTTCTTGAGCTTTTACTTGACTCTGACCATATAATGTATATCTATAAAAGCCTAAGTGACCATTACGACCCGTCGACCGAACAACCAGTCGACCGGTCGCTATGATGATGCACTGACCACCAGGGGGCAGATGTTCAACACAGAAGCTGCCCCCTGGTGGTCATTGCACTGCCACAGCCAACCTCCCCTGGCCAACCAATCTCCCACAGTTCCTGCCCCCGGCCGGCCCTGATAGGGACTAGGCGAGACAGCCCCAATCGGCCCAATCACCAGCCAGGCCAAAGAACTCCACCTGTGCATGAATTTGTGCACTGGGCCACTAGTTACTCTATATATATGTATGCGTTTGATCTTTCCAACTAAACCGGAAACTCATTCAGAATCAAGATTGTGCCTCTTGAACTTCTTTGCTAATTTCAATGCAATAAGCGAAATGCCTCACACAATGGAAACCTCTGTAGTATGGCAGGTGGGATACCAGGTAGAATGGAGGTGGGACCAGGTGGTGACAGTGGGAAGGTGTCTATGTGACTGCTGAAAACTGCTCTGCGTCCTGAGCTGGAGAAGTTGCTGTGAGACAGGAGCACGATGTGTCTAAGGTAGAGCTGGTAGGTGATGTGAAGGCCAGGGGAGACCCTAAAATTCGGAAGGCTGCAGACCTTCTGGTTACAGAATGGTGTTTCAGAACATTAGCTCTACTCTGTGGACCATTTCGCAGCAGGTCTTCCTAGCTCTTAGCTTGTTACTGGACCGGTTCTTTGAACGTAAATGTATTAAACGAGGGCCCTTGTTTCTTTCACTCGTGTCCAAAACCCATTCATTTTTAGGACTCTGATAACACTGTCAAATGGATATTTCTGAGTATCCTATTTTGGGTTGACACCATGCATGTTTCGTTGATGAGTTTTGCATAAATTTACCTTCCTTATATGTATATGGATTTCCTGGGAGTGCAGGCTTGGGCTTCCAAGTCCAAGTTGGCATTCATAACGGGATAGATTTGAGACCACGCGGCTAGGCTCCTCCTCGTACATCCCCTTGTACTAGTATAATTGCTTGACTGTACTCACTGCATCATAAATAATAATGAAAGCAAATGTACATTTATCAGGGAGAATCAACAAACCCGGCACTGACTTGCGGACTGCCCTTGTCCCACAGGCATTAAGGCCAGCTTCCGAACAAGGGAGCCTGAAGGTTTGCTCGTCTTTGCCGCGTCCCCGGGCAACCAGGAGGAGTACTTTGCACTTCAGTTGAAACACGGACGTCCTTATTTTCTCTTTGATCCTCAGGTAAATGATTACTCATGAGAGTTGAGATATTTTTAAATATATATTTTTATTGATTTCAGAGAGGAAGGGAGAGGGGGAGAGAGAGAGAAACATCAATGATGAGAATCATTGATTGGCTGCCTCCTGCATGCTCCCTACTGGGGATCTAGCCTCAGTAATGTGCCCTGCCCGGGAATCGAACAGTGACCTCCTGGTTCATAGGTCAATGTTCAACCACTGAGCCACACCGGCTGGGCAAGAGTTAAGATTTTTGAGTTCCTTAGGTGCCAGGTACTAAGGTAAGTGCTCATGTTTTCACATCAAATCCTCACCAGAAACACAGAGGTAAGTACTATTATTATCCCCACTTTAGTAATGAAGAAAAAGAAATTTACACAAGTGATGTAACTTGCCCAAAGCTAAAATGGCAGAGCTAACTTTCAGAACACATAGTTGTACTCGACGCAGTTAATGACCATATGTTTCTTATATAATGAAGATGTGAACTTTTAAATAAATTTGGGGGATATTCTTTCATTGCTTGTTCTTCTTTGGGTAGGGAGAGCAGCACAGCCCCTTGCACAGAGTGGGAGCTACCCCGGGTTTAAAGGAGCTTATGTTTGTTTGCTATCCCTCCCATTGACATTCAAGCTATTTCTCTTTTAATTACTCTGGGGCTCTACCTGAGATGAGATTATCTGATGAACATCCTATTGTAGTCATCAGATAAGTAGTTATTTCCTTAATGTGTCTTTCTTAACCCACTGAGGGCAAAGTCTATTTTGTCCTCAAATATATTCTTGAGGCTTCACACAACCCTTGGAGCATAGTACATGCTCAATAAAGAAATGTCTGTTGACAGATTGGCTAATTTAATGACTTGAAAATCATTAGTAAACTACTACTCAGGCTCGAAGACAGTTACCCATTTTCTAGAATAAGATTTCTAGCTCTTTAAAGATTATGTAACAATTTAATTATTTGTTTTATCAGTTAGATACTTTGACTTTTATTAATGGTTATTTTTAAATTATAGTTCCTGAATCTATTCAAAATCATTAAATTTTGAGTTGTAAAAAGAGCATTTTTTAGGAATTTAAAGTTACTGTCTGGCATATAGTTTCATAATAACTCGAAGTTATTGTGTACTTTGTTCTTATAAAAAATCTCTTAGTGAACATAAGTAATGAATGAAATGCATAACATACAATGTAATCCTAACATGGAAGCTACAGGTGTAAAAATTTATTTGGTTTCCCATCTAGCTATCCAATGCATTCTATGAATAAATATTTAGGGGAAGGGAGAAAGATTCTTCATAATGTTTAAAATTACATATGTGCTATCATATTCTGGACTGAACTCTTGGAACCGTTGTTGAGAGTCATGGCAGAGACAAATGACTCCAATTTTTAATAGTATTTTTTTATAAAGTCTAACAATTAGCTATAATCTTTCCATTCTTTACTGGATTGGTTTCAGTTTGAATTTACTTGATCTGATGATATTTTATTGACCAACAATGACTTGACTAGTGATTATCATTTAAATATTTTATGTTCAGTGACATTAACAGGAAATCCACAAAGCATTCTGATTTCATTTACTAGAAAGCTATGACAGTGAAAGGTTTCCAACATTCTGAATAGCTTCTATTTAACATGTCTGATATCTTCCAAATGGGAAGAACAAACTGTATGACATGACACCAGAATTGATCAAGCATTATTCTCTTACCGTTGATTGGGGGAAATCATCTTTAAAATGATGATCAAAGAATAATATGCTAAGTAGAAAGCATATTTGACATACCGAGTATGTATGTTCTTGCCTTGACTTTATCTCCAATAAATGCGATTTCTAATGTAGAGACCTATTAATACTTCAGATAGTTGCCAAACATAATATGAAGAAGCACTAACTCGGGCACCTGATCTTTTAGAATGCAGCATCGTTTGTAACAATTTTAACGCTAACTAAGTACACTTTGATGAGACAGCATTTAATAAAATGCTCATTAATTTCATCATTAGCAAGGGTATGCTAAGAAGTAAGCCAGTTTCTTATGTCACGCCCAATTAGCATCCCATGCTAGTAATCCCATTAGTATTGTTGAATTCACTAATGGAAAAACTAATGGGCATGGTACCAGGGCACATTAATTGGGCACGACACCAGTTCTGGTTTTAATTATTAAACTACGATAATGAAATGTGTGTTTGTAAAATATTAAAATGTTGAAATAGGGTTGAAGGAAATAAAAAAGCATGCAGAGGAAAGAGATATAAGAAAAGTCAGCCTATGAAAATCCAAGGGCTAGAAAATGGACTTACCAAGTGGTCGTTTTCCTTGCCAATCGAGTTGTCTATAGAGGTTGTGATATTGTCCATGAGAGAAGCAAGCCAGTTATACTCCTGGGAAATTAAACGCTACTTTTTTTTGTAATATGAAATTCTGTATGTCATACGTGTTGTCATGCTCTGTATGAGGCCTGACAGGAGCCAATTAAATGTGTAGAATGGACATGTTATATTGCTGAAGCTATTTTAGGGAAATTTAAACATAAATGTTTTAAATAGTATGGTTAACATTGCACTTTTTGTGATATAAATCTTCAGCCATATTACATCAGATAATGATCAGTTTTCTCTCTTTGAAAAACACAACACCAAAATAAGTAGTTTTGTGAAACATTCCAAGTAAGAGAATAATTTGTAATATTTTACCCAGCCTTATTTTTGGTTTTTAAATATTGTTATTGGATTGAAGTTAAGTGTTGCTAAGGAAATAAACTTCATGAAGAAAGAAATATTTATTTATTTATTTATTTATTTATTTATTTAGAAGGTTTAGAATAATTTTCTGATTGCTTTTTCTTATTAGTAGTATTAAATGATGATGGTGGCAAAGTTCAGATATCTTTTATTTAGTCTTACTTGCTCATACACGCTAAAGGAGTACCATTGTGTCAGTCGTGATGTACTGAAAAGGTGTTCACTTGGCTGTAAAGTGCTGAGACAGAAGGTTCTTTTTCCTTTTCTTACCCCCACATCCTTTTTGCAAATCTCAATTCTTGATATCTGTCATTTCTTAGTACCCACTTAGAAACTCATTTGAACTGTGATACTATTACCTGAGGCATAAGTATGAATGCTAGATTTTAGAGTACAAGCATTGCGTACTATGTTTAACCACAACACCTATGGTCAATTTTTTTTAGTAGCTGGCTGATTTTAATGTGACCGCATTCCTTATTAGTAGTGTAATGTACATAAGAAAAACTAACTTGCCAGACCTTTCCCTGTCATTAAAACAATATCAATTGAATAGTGTTTTATTAGTTTCAACTTATCTTTTTAAATATTTCTGACAAAAATTAAAATAGAAAAGTTTAAAATAGAAAATTCATTACCTTTCTGATGAATGTAGCTCATCAAAATGTAAATGTACTTGTAAGAAATTCTTATTCCAAAGAGAAGTTCTGTTCAGGGTAGGTTTACAATTGTTCATATGGGAAATAATATAGTAATTAATAAATGATAATATAAGAATAAATTGTGTTTTGTATACTCACAACAGTAAACCTAATTTTCCCCATTCTGTATATGTATTTTTGTTTGAACATGTGTTCATTCATTCATTCATTCATTCACTCACTCTTTCATTCCCTTCAGGGGTCTTCAGTGGAAGTGACCACCACTAATGATGATGATAAACAATACAGTGATGGCAAATGGCATGACATAGTCGCTGTGAGGCATCAGGCTTTTGGCTGGATCACGCTGGACGGGCAGTACACAGGTAAGAAGTTGATGTATATAAGTGGCTGTTTATATGCTGATGTTGCCATACTTATTTTTATATCTCTCCTTTCACCTTTTCCTCCACACAATTTCATCTAAATTGCATTTGAGTTGGCCTTTGGGTGCCTCTGAAAATAAGTCTGGCAACCTTATTCTTATCTATGTAGGGTTTCAGTAAAGGAAAAATCAGACAAAGTCATCAATGGCAATTTCGTATCTTGTACAGTTCCTTGCAATCTGCCAGGGCTTGTACTTACGTTCTGAACTTCATGTTACTTTTGACTTCAGGAGACAAATAAAATAAAGCAGTTATTATATGCATTTTAGTGATAAGGAAACCAAGCCTCAGAAAAGGTACATAATTTCTCCCAGTTTATATGGTTGGTGGGTTGTGTTGTTGGGGTTACATATCCTGTCTTTGCAATTCTAAGTTGAGTGTCTTTCCATCTTACCCTCTCTGTCATCATCCTGCAATTATAGGACAGTCACAGTACCTGTATGATGTTGCAGGCTTTTATTAATTCATTCAGGATATATAGTGTAGCACTTACTATATGCCACCCACTGCTCTAGGAATTCTGGACACACCGAGCAAAATTTACACTTTAGGTGGGAGAGGGACAGAGTACAGAATAAATATATATTGAACAAGTGTGAGAAACATGCTGAGAATAATAAAGCAGGATAGGAGGGAAAGGTGGGTGGGTGTGTGTTGGGAGGGGATGTTCTGATTTTATTAAAGACTGTTAGAAATGGCCTGTCTGCTAAGGTGACATTTGAGCAGAGACCTAAAGGGGTAAAGGGGACAGTCAGGAAAGTCTTCAGCAGAAGGCTGTTTCCAGCCAAGGAAACAGTAGGTGCCAGGGACCAGAGTTGGGAGATGTCATATGTGGCATGTCTACAAACCAGCAAGAAGCCAGCATATGATCTAAAAGGGGCGGAGGGCTGGCGCAGGCTGTGAGGTCAGAGAGACCATGAGGACTGTATGAAGTGAGGCTTGGAGGACTTTTACTTGGAAAGAAGAAAGCTGCTAGGGAACTCTGAGAGAGGAGCCACGTGGAGTGACTTCTTTCTTTAAAGGGAACACTCTGGCTGCTCTTAGGAGAATACATTTTTGTGGGAACAAGGGATAGAAGCATGGAGACCTGTGAGTAGGCTTCTGCTAGAATAAAATAATTCAGGCCAAAAAAAACAAAGTTCGTTTTTTTGAACAAGGGAAGCAATGAGATGTAATGGATATATATCTGGATATAATGAGGAATCTGGAGAGATTGTAAATGTTACATTAAAAGGATTTGAAAAGGCATACTACCACCTTTGGGCCACTGTAAGCTCATGTCTGTTTTTATAAAGTTTTATTGAAACGTGACTATCCATTTGTTACATATTGGCTGTGGCTGCGTGGGGCTGTACGGTCTGCAAGGCCTGTAATATATGTTATCTGGTCCTTGACAGAAAGGGTGCTGCTCCTGAGTGCTAGGTTTGGGGCCGGGGCCTCTGGAAGAATGTAGCCGCCATAACTAAGATGGGCCAGAAGTCAGGAAAAGCAGGTTGGAAGAATGAGATGTTCAGCGTTCAGTGTTAAGTCTTGTATCTCTATGAGGCTGGATCCACGTGGAGATACCTGGCAAGTTGCTGGACGTACAAGACTCAGTTCAGGGAGATTTGCAGGCTAGAGAGACACGTGGGAGTTGTCGGCAGAGGTGCTCCCAAACAGCGGAGGGGGTTGTATTTAAAGTTAAGGGACCAGGCATACCTGGGCTCCTTGCCACGGTTTGGGCTGGGAAAAGGAAATTGATTTGCATGTTTTTGCAATAGAATCAGGGCCCCTGGCCTCTCTGGTCTTTGGCCCTGGTAGTTCGCACAGGAGCCCAGCCCACTGTCTATTCCTCCTCCGGAGGCATCATTGTAAGTGGAGAAAGAGATCAGAGAGGGGAGGAGGTCTGGGTCATTCAACATCCAGACATTTGGGGTGATGAAGAGGAACATGTGAAGAAATTTAACCAGGATGGGGACTAAGGTAAGAGGAGGACCAAGAAAGAGCGAACTCCCCAAAGCCCATGAAGGGGTTAATCGTTCGTTAAATTAGTAGAAAAAGATCCTCCTGCAGCCCTACCTGGTTTGGCTCAGTGGATAGAGCGTCAGCCTGTGGACTGAAAGATCCTGTGTTCGATTCCAGTTAAGGGAGCACATGCCTGGGTTGCAGGCTCGGTCCCCAGTAGGTGGCGTGCAGGAGGCAGCCCATCAATGATTGTCTCTGATCATTGATGTTTCTATCTCTCTCTCCCTCTCCCTTTCTCTCCGAAATCAATAAAAAAGATATTTTAAAAAAAGAAAAAGACCCTCCTGCTGAGGTTGGGATTCTCTCTTCTCCTCCGCAGGTTCCTCGGGGCTCCTGAATGGCAGCACTATCATCGGAGAGAACACGGGCGTGTTTGTGGGAGGCCTGCCGCGGGGCTACGCCGTCCTGAGGAAGGACGCCGGTGAGTGTGGGGGGGCACGGGATTGATATGTTGTCGCCAATATTTAGAATAGTATCAAATGGCATTACTGAAAAATATGAGTAATGTATTATTTCATATGTCATGTTGGTTTCCTATATCAATAAGCCACAAATTTCTACTAGGTCTCTTCCCCACCCCCCAAAGGAACCACGTATTACTTGCATTGAAAATCTTAGTGATTAGTCTTTGATGTATCAGAGTTCATTAAACTTGGACTTAAATGAATTATACTAATTTCAGTCAAAGTGATGATGTTTTATTTGAGCATTATGTGTCAATTTTTTGGAGATTTTTAAATTGAACACAAAACAACACTGAAAACAGAAATGGCGGTGGCTTGATTTTCAGTTTAAGTGAATGGGGCAAAGAACTGACCGGACGGTGGGCAAGGCACTCACTACTCAGGTCCTGGATATCCGTCAATGGCTAACATGAGGCCTTTGCCACGATGGAGGGAGCAGATAGGCCAACAGATAATCCCATCCACGTGCCCTACGTGCCGGAATTGGGGCACAAATTAATTCCTATATTTGAGGACATAGAACAAAAACTGACTCTAAAGTGAAATTAATAAAACTAACGTGAATGAAATTAATCTAGGAAACAAAATCACCCTTCCTAGAAATGAGGTCAACTTACTGACTGACTTGTATAACAGACTAGTCTATTATGATGATGGAACTAAACTGTAAACTATAGATTTAATAGAAACACTTCCTTCAAATACTTTTAAAATGTGACCACTCTTTCATTTTTAAGACCGTGGCTGATGAAATCTCCTTGTTAGTTCAAAAGTCAATATTCTTGCTAATACTATAAAACTGAGGGTTTTCGCTTTAACATCTCTTTCTGCATATAGGATGGGTCTGAACCAGGGCTAAATATTCTGTTACCACTTAGCATAGGTGGTGGTGTGGCATTTACATGAATCATTAAGAAGTTTGCAATAAATAGGTAGAGAGCGAGTGCCCAATTCTTTTATTTTAATTGCACATAAAATTAATTGCTTGCAAAGCATTTTTCACAAGACATATTTCTTGATGTCTGTCAACTCCTGCAGGCATAGTCCGAAAGGGTTTTGTGGGCTGTCTCAAGGATGTGCATTTTATGAAGAATTACAACCCCTCCGCTGTTTGGGAGCCTCTGGTTTGGCAGAATTCTGAAGAGCAGGTCAACTCCTATGACACCTGGGAGGGATGTCCCTCTTCATTGCAAGAGGGAGCCCATTTCCTCGGAGCAGGTAGGTTCTCACGTAGCCGTTGGTCATTGCTGTGCACCCATGTTCCATCCTTGGCGTACTTGGCTCTCCCCTGCTCAAGTACTTAGACCTCATGTGAATACCTAGTTATGCCTGATGGTCAGAGTTTAAATACGTAATATAAATGGTAAGAATCATAAATATCTCTTCATGCGGAAGCTCTGTGATGGCCCAAAGCAGCTCTGAGTGTACATGTGGAGGTGTCACAAGTGTCCATTTGTCAGTCCGTTGTTTTACTTAGAATGAAATGTACTTAGAAAGATGTTTCAGATGGCCAGTGTGGCTCAGTGCTGAAGCACTGACCCAGGATTCCAGAGGTCACTGGTTCAATTCCCGGTCAGGGCACATGCCCAGGTTGCGGGCTCAATCCCCAGCAGGGGGTATGCAGAAGGCAGCCGATCCATGATGTTTCTCTCTCATCATTGATGTTTCTATCTCTCTATCCCACTCCCTTCCTCTCCCTCTTAAAAAAAAATGTTTCAAAGGAGTTACCAGATTAACCCACAGATCTCTGTTTATCATGTAGAGGGCCAATATTTCTCAGAGTAAAAGTTCAGCGTTGTAAGGAGGTAAGTAGGTCCTGAAGGGAGAGCTGGAGGATATAACCACTGTCACTGCCATTTGTCCCAAGGCTGCAGCAAGGGGGAGGTGCTGTGTCCCTGGCATGTCCCCAGCTACTGTCTTTGCCTGGCAGCCCCCCCAGGGGAAGGGGGGAGCATGGCCGCTTGGGGGACATGGCTTCTTCTTCAAATGAAAGCCCACCTTTGCCTCCTGCCTTTAGAATGAGGTTGGTCAGTTACTACATTGCTTAAATTACTTTCAGAATAGAAAGCCACATGCGTACACTTCCATTGCTCTTTCTCTTGTCACTGTCATTATTCAGAGTTTCTATGAAGTCAGTGCAAGTGCTTATTGTTAATGGTTGTATGAAACAATAACAGTCTTAGTTGTAGCCGTGATTTAAAGAACAAAGTACTTCCTCTTAAAAGGTGTGTCAAGTTCCTTCTGCCACGTCTGTAAAGTTACAGGATTTCTGTTACATGTGTGTGTTGTTTTTTATTGATTTCAGAGAGGAAGGGGAAGGGAGAGGGATAGAAACATCAGTGAAGGGACATAATCATCGATCGGCTGCCTCCTCCACGCCCCCTACTGGAGATCCAGCCTGCAACCCGGGCATGTGCCCTGACTGGGAATTGAACCTCGACCTCCTGTTTCATGGGTTGATGCTCAGCCATTGAGCCACCCCAGCTGGGCTACAGGGAGATTTCTTAACATTGATTGGCATCTTCTTTTGTGAGAGATTTACCCAACTGCAGTGTGTATCCTCAGGGTATCTTAGGACATACAATGCTGGCAGTTTTTCATTCCACATGCTGATATGTGCATATTCTTTTCTTTGAAGGGTTCCTGGAACTTGATCCAGGCACATTTCATGGTGGCCTGGACTTTGAGATTTCCTTCAAGTTCAGAACAGACCAATTGAATGGGTTGCTCCTTTTCATTTACAACAAAGACGGACCTGATTTTCTTGCTGTACGTTAATTCTTTTAATTAAATATATTTTAAAATGTCAGATTCTATTGTAAAATAAACAAACCATGGGCTTACGTTATACTAAATTGGGGACATATGTAATACTTTCAACAAAAAAGATTTTTTTAAAAATAGACTAAAAATGACACTTTGAGAGAGAGAAGTTCATTTTCTTAAAGAAAAGCAAGGAATGTACCTGAGCCCCACCAGCATGGCTCAGTGGTTGAGCACTGACCTAGGAACCAGGAGATCACAGTTCGATTCCCGGTCAGGGCACATGCCCAGGTTGTGGGATCGGCTGTCTCTTGCATGCCCCACACTGGGGATTTTTTTCCAGATTCACTTTTGTTTTTATTTTTTCTCCCAAGCCACATCACTTTCAATTCTGGAGGCCTTTCCCAATTTCCAGAATCTCTCTCATCAACCCCATTTCCATCTTGGCTATGGTGTTACTTCACATACTCTCTCCGCTGTTAGACAGTGTTTATCTCAGAGCAGCAGGTCCATGGAACATAGCAGCGGTTCCATGTTTATTGCATGAATGAATAGTTAAATGAAGAACTGCTTACCTGATGTACTTCACAAAGATGCTGTTTACACAAAGCAAAAGTAGTAATTTTTATCTGGCTTTACTTATTTGTTTCATTAGACACGATTGAGCTCAAGTTTTTAAGTATCCTGTGGTTGCTGATTTGACTTCTAACAAAACAACAACCCAGTAGGGAAAATAGCTATCATGTACCATTTTGAAGGAAAACTTAGTGGAGGCATTTCCTGTTTCATGAAAAATTGGGCAAACTATGCTCATATTAGAAAATGGCACCTTAATCTGAAAGAAGCAATTATGTTAGTAGAGATTTAAACTAATAAAACTGAAATAGTACATCAAAATATGTCTTACAAATTTGAAATTGAGTTCACTAACCAGTTAAAATAAACTTAATCAAGCTTGACATTTCATTTTCTTATTGTCATATTTCCCCCCCAAAATTAAATTGATATACAAAGTAGCATTTTCTCATTTTCTAAAAACTCAAAAACAGAACCATAGTTCCAACTGTTCTGTCCTCTTCAGTCACCTATGCTTGTGTATAATCTTTACCTCATTGCATCCCCAAAAAGTATCTGCCTGCCTCATGTTGTGTCATGTGATATAATCATTACTGCCTATGACTTTCTTTGACTCAATACAGTATTCTTCATGTCAATTATAAGCTTGCAAAGTACTTCATTGTATGCTACTCCAGTTTGGCTTAAAACAAAGTAGACTCTTTATAGAGCGCTTTCAGAGACATTTCTTTCTTTTTTAAAAAAAAAAATTTTTATTGATTTCAGAGAGGAGGCAAGAGGGAGGAAGAGATGGAAACATCAATGATGAGAGAGAATCATTGATCGGCTATCTCTTGCACGCCCCACACTGGGGATCAATCCCACAACCTGGGCATGTGCCCTGACTGGGAATCGAACTGTGATCTCCTGGTTCCTAGGTCAATGCTCAACCACTGAGCCACGCTGGTGGGGCTCAGGTATGTTTCTTGCTTTTCTTTAAGAAAATGAACTTCTGCTCTCTCCCAAAGTGTCATTTTTAGTCTATTTTTTAAAAAATGTTTTTGTTGAAAGTATTACATATGTCCCCTCATTGACCACTTCTAGTCCATCCCCATCCCCCACAGGCCCTCACCACCCTATTGTCCGTGTCCATGGGTTATGCATACAAGGTCTTTGGCTGATTACCTCCCATCTGGGAGCTAGTCTTTTCATACTTGTTTGGTTCTTTACTATGAATGCAGGTGGAGCTGAAGAGTGGAATACTGAGCCTCCGGTTAAACACCAGTCTTACCTTCACCCGAGTGGATCTGTGGCTGGGGCTGTCCTACTGTGATGGCACGTGGAATAAGGTGACAGTTCGAAAGGAAGGTGCCCTGGTGTCTGCCAGCCTGAATGAACTGATGGAGCGCGTGTCACAGCCCAGAGCCCAGCCGCTGGCTGTGAATTCCGCCGTCTACCTGGGAGGAGTCCCCCCCGAGCTGCAGGACTCTCATGCACACCTGGGTTTGGAGCCAGGTAAACTCCACCTGGAGGAATCGCCAAATCATGGCAGCCCTGGTCTTACCAGGTTTGGGTGGTTCTGTTTGGGTGGTTCTTGTTTCAAAATGTAGCGATAGAGTCAGGGTAAAAGCAACTCCCACTCACCCCTTTATTGCATAATGTGAAGTTACAAAAAAAAACAAAACATCACGTCTTCCCATAGTTTTGTATATTGCCCTTAGGAGCATGCCCTCCTCCATAATCATTATATTTATAATGAATATATGTATTCTAACATGTCTTCAGAAAATTTAATTTACATAATATGTACTTCTATGTTTTCCTGGAAAACGTATGTGGTTCTGGGTTTTTTGAAGACTGATCATTATCTATATTTACAGAATAAAAACATAAATTAGGTTGGTGTGCAACTAGGAAACGCGTTCAGGTCACCAGGGCTGTTTTCTGCCGTAAGTGCTAAGTGTCTCCATGCATCTCCATGGCCCTCTCCTGCAGCAACGCGCCCAGAGCTGGGTTTAGCTGAGTTTCAAACATGCTTGTGAAAAAAATCTGTTTCATTGATTCATAACCAGGAAGGAAAAGTTCATGAGTGTATGAGTCATACTGAAGTATTTAACTCATATCATGGGTTTTAACATAAGTAGAGGAAAAAAGTAACTCACGTAACTCAGCATTTAACTCACATAATGAGATTGAGCATAATTAGATGAATTGTTTATTTTGAAAGGTACCAATGGCTGATTTTGTGCTGGGTGCCGGGCATGGTTCTGAGAGCTTTCCAGGAGATGGAGTTTGTTGTTCCTAAGGAGCCTAGGAGTTAGGAGTTACTACCCGTATCTATGTCCCCATTTGACTGATGAGGAACCTGAAGAGCAGGGTGGAAAGTACTTTGTCCAAAGTCACGTGGCTGGTAAGCAGCTAGCAAGCCCTTTGGTCAGGCGTCCTGGCGTCAATGTCCACATTCTTATAAGAAGTGCTCTCTTCATGGGCATGGGCCACTGTTCCTTCTCTATAAGGCAGTGGTTCTCAACCTTCTGGCCCTTTAAATACAGCTCCTCATGTTGTGAGCCAACCATAACATTATTTTCGTTGCTACTTCATAACTGTAATGTTGCTACTGTTATGAATCGTCATGTAAATATCTGATATGCAGGATGGTCTTAGGCGACCTCTGTGAAAGGGTGGTTCGACCGCCAAAGGGGTCGCGACCCACAGGTTGAGAACCTCTGCTTTAAGAGGTGGGGGGGCAGGACACAGAGACCCCCCAGCCTGTGGCCTGGCATGCTCCCACATAGAAAATGGTCTCTACCTAGTTCTAAAACCCATGCACTGTGAATGGTTAAAATTTCCACAAAGCAGCTTTTGCCTATTTGGTAAGTACATAAAGATTTAAATGCCTTCGAATAGAAAATATATGGCAAGCTCTAAGAAGACTTTTAGAAGGGTACGGGTAAGGAGTTAATGAATATCTGAGGTGTACGACAGTAATGACATTTTCAAGGCACTTAAGATGTAACAGA
The DNA here is from genome assembly GCF_000412655.1 of Myotis brandtii. NCBI lineage: Eukaryota > Metazoa > Chordata > Mammalia > Chiroptera > Vespertilionidae > Myotis > Myotis brandtii. Next base: position 2,475,038 of record NW_005370328.1, read on the forward strand.
GGCTGGAAATATTACATCCATATAAAGGCTTCTCCTGAATTCAGGTTGCCGAGGTGAGAAAGAGCTTGGAAACCCTTTATCTGAACAAGATGACTTGACCTTATTTAGATCTAGGGGGAAAAAATCCCTACCATGCGTTTTACTTTAAAGTGTTCCAACACCCATTCCCATGAGGGCCGTAGAGACATGGCTTAAACTGGGATTGTCATATTATAATGACAGAAGCTGAGAACATCAACCTAGACCCAAGGGGAATGATTTAATCTACGCTGTGACCGAGTCTATAATCCTGAAAGATACTTTATTTATGGGTAATACTAAATTTTTATCAGTGCAGTATCAGCTACATCAGGCGGTCTGAAACCACTGATAAAATATGAAGTACAGTACATATTAGGACTGGGACATAGTAGGAACTCAATAAAATTAGCTATCATTATCATCGTCATCATTGTTGTTACTGCTCACCAACATACATTGGAATTGCCTGGAAAGGTTATTAAAAATGCATATTTTATGACCCTATTTCCTCCGATTCCAACGCAGATGCTTTGATTGCTACTGGTCTTTACAAGTCAGTGCATGTTTTAGACGGAGGTCAGGAGACTATTCACTGTGTAGAGGTGCTGCACAGTGAACTCAGCTGTAGTTCAAATTCGAGTTCACGTGCTGTACCTTTTTCCATCCGTTATCCACAATCTTAGAAATCTCTCCAGGCTTCTCCATCAGCACCTCTTTCAGAGCCTCTGTTTTGTGGTCATATCAGGGCTGTTTTTTGTTTTTTTGTGGTTTTTAAAAAAAATATATTTTATTGACTTTTTACAGAGAGGAAGGGAGAGGGATAGAGAGTTAGAAACATCGATGAGAGAGAAACATCGATCAGCAGCCTCCTGCACACCCCCTACTGGGGATGTGCCCGAAACCAAGGTACATGCCCTTGACCGGAATCGAACCTGGGACCCTTGAGTCTGCAGGCAGACGCTCTATCTGCTGAGCCAAACCAGTTAGGGCCAGGGCTGTTTTTTGTGTGTGTTTTTTTCTTATCCATTAATGTTGGAATCTTCCTTTGAATCAAATGCAAATTAAGTTCTCTGTGTATTGTGGATATGCCGGGCAACATACTTCGCTGGCCATGTACTAGCTCAGATCCTGGGCATTTAGCTTAGAACTGCCCGTGGGACTGTCACTGACCACTAGGTTGGAAGTGCGGGCATGACACATGGTGTCACAGGTCATGCTCCCTGGAGGGGTGGCACTGGGGGCTGAAGCCAGCCTTCCGGCCAGACCACCAGCCTGGCCTTGGACCGCCTCCTTCAGAAGGGCTCCTGGCTGAGGTGTCAGCCCTCGGTTCTGGGCCACCTTTCAATGATGTGAAGGCCTGGGAGTGGTCATAGGAGTGGGAGGGTTTTTTGTTTGTTCATTTGTTTGTTTTTGATTCTCAAAAAGGCAAGGAAGCAAGAAAAGGAGGCGCCCACACTGCTCCCACTCACAGACCCTCGCCCCTCTTCTTATCCTCCCGCCCCGTTCAGATCTGGAAGGAAGTTGCGGAGTGTTCCTGATGGGAATACTTCTCCCGGTGCAGGTGGGAAAGAACGTTGCAGACTTCATTCCCTGAACCCTCTGCTCGATCCCCAAGGATATCTTCTGAAAATGTATGAATTCCTCAGAATGGATACAAAATGAACATAGTTTGTTTTCAAATATATTTTTATTGATTTCAGAGAGAAAGAGAGAGGCGGAGATAGAAACATCAAAGATCGGCTGCCTCCTGCACACCCCACACTGGGGATTGAGCCTGAAACCCAGGCATGTGCCCTTAACCAGGAATCGAACCATGACCTCCTGGTTCATAGGTCCATGCTCAGCCATTGAGCCCCACCGGCTCGGCTGGGCCTTCCTCATCTCCAGAATGAAGGAAGACTCTGTGGCCGTTCCCACATTTAAAATCCCATCCTGTAAATTAATTTTTAAGATATTTTTTCTTACAGTTTTAAAGGTTGCGCTGAATCCAACATAACAAAGTTTGCCATCTTAACAATTTTTACATGCACAGTCGAGTGGCATTAAGTACGTTCACACTGTTGTGCGACCATCACCACCATCCACCTCCAGAATTCTTTCTGTCTTGCCAACGGAAACTGTGCCCCTTCGTAACGGGGTTTCTCATAACAGCACAGGTGTTGGCCACAGCTGCCTTTCGTGGTCGCTGTTTGGCTGCTGGGTGCAGAGAAGTCGGGTGATTCAGCTCCGTGCCGTCAGAAAATCGCTGGCAAAGAAATTTGCATTCTTAGCTTTGGAATTTTCAAGCAGATGCCTTTGTATTGAGCTTCATTGCTTTTAATTCAATTCACCCAACTACGGAGCATCTACTGTGTGTTCACGATAGACCAGCAGTATCGATCGGCCGGGTCTAAAGGAATGTGAATAATAGCAACGGTGTTTAAAAAGGAAATAGGCCCAACGTAATGTGTTTGGAGAGATAATAAGACACCATATAAACTCTGAAGAGAACAATGTGTTCATTGTTACTATGAAGTTATTTTACTGCTCAGCCTTTGCATGATGTTTTATTTCCACTCTCCGCTGAGGTGCTTTCGTCTTGAAAAGAGCTAATCATGTGCTAGGGGCCTTGCGAACTTGACCGTGTTCAGTTCAGAACGAGTGTTTGTGTGTGTGTGTGTGTGTGTGTGTAGGTGCGCACAGTGGCAATCTCAAAGGCAGGCCGCTCATTTCTTCTATGACCATTTTGTGCAGTTTTCTGAGCAGAGAACTGCCAAGCCTCCCCGAGCTGGTCTCTGTTTACACCCACTAGCGTGTCACTGAAAGCAACTGCTGTCCCCCAGCCGGCTGGCTGCCCTGAAGTTTTCCAACTAAAAACCAGTGCATCCCCCTCCGTTTTCTCGACGTTCTGTGGTTCATCTTCATGAACTTAAACTGCATGGTGGTCGTTTTAAAGTCGACTGTGTGGATGACACATTCAGGGACACTTCTGGGTGTGGCCATTGTCAAAACAACCCAGTCCCTGTCATGCCACCACCAACCCCAAACTGGGACCGTTTGTACATTCACGGTGTGGAATACAGTGAAAATGGTTGAACGCAGCCATAGCCCTTCTCTCTGTCTGTTGATTTTATAGGGACTTTGTTCTGTATCTCCGAAGCGATTAGTGAGGGAGGCAGGGCAATATCTGAGGACCCCAGTGTATTTCAGAACTCTGTTCTCCCTCCTGGTGTCCTGCATAATACCCTCAAAAGGTACTTTCCCCCCAGTGATCTTGTTGAAAAATTATGCTACTTGAGATATTTATTTTTGTGGCCCTCAACACTCACTTTAATAGGTAACTTAATTTTTCGGGATCGCGGGCATGTGGATCCCCCCACCTCTGCCATAATGTGCAGTGAGCTAAATTTCATTCCAGTAGCATCTGCACAAGGAGGAATATAGACCTGAAGAGGCATAGCGCAGGCGTTCAGCTGAATAAAGTTCAGTTGAATTATACTCATCTGCTTATATTTTTTTCCCAAATAACATCAATATAAGCATTTCCTTGTGACAGTGGAGGGGGCACCAAGGGTTCCCCCAGGAGATGTGCAGGTTTAGAGATTGTATCTAACGCCCCCCCCACCCCTCACCCAGATGCCCCGCCGAGGACAGAGAGGATGGGTGACGAGTGGCTCTCACCCTGTGGGTGACCAGTCTCTCCCTGTTGGCCAGGTTTTGGCGGCTGCATGCAGGACGTTGCGTTTGAGCGCGGCACCGCTCTCCGCTTGGCATCTGTGTCCAGCGGCACTGTCAGAGTCAATCTGGACGGATGCCTGTCAAGTGACAGCGCCGTTAACTGCAGGGGGAACGACTCCATCCTGGTGTACCGGGGCCCGGAGCCCAGCGCGCAGGAGCACGGGCTGCAGCCCTTCACAGGTAACGTGGGGGGCTCCGTCCACGTGACATGTCACCCACCTCCTCCCCCTCCTCGTCCTGCTCCCTCCTGCCAGCCCTTCCCCTTGTCTGCAGGGACTAACGTTTTACTCCTTCTACTTCTTCTTTCCATGTAAGAATACCTGTACCGCGTGATGGCCTCGCACGAAGGGGGTTCTGTCTGGAGTGACTGGAGCCGGGGGCGCACAACTGGAGCAGGTAAATAGCTTTTCTCTCCACCTGTCTATGTGCCCACACACGCACATGCCTGTGCACCCATGTTTGCGCATGTGAAGGAAAGGGAAGGCCATCACAGTCTTGGCGCAAGGAGCATGTTGCGCTCTGCGGCGGCGCGTGCCTTGGTTGGCTGACGCATCTGCTGATGACTGAAGTGCTTTGCTTTTTCGGGTATTTAGTAAGTAGAGGCTGAGGCTTGACTCTTTCCTCTTCCGAAGAAGAAACGTTCAATTTGTCTTAGGGATTTCACAGCCTGCATCAACAGTAATAGGCTGAGGACAGGAAGCCGTGATAGATTGGACAGGAAGTGACGTCGGGATGACCACTGAGGGGGTGGCCTCCCTCTCCCAGAAGGTGACCTTGAAACCTGCGCCCTGGTTGGAAGCACCTGGGTTTGGTTCCGTCAGGCCAGATATTTGCGACGGTGCTGACTGTAGGGTCTTGGAATGACTCTCCCAGGACAGAAATTGCTGACTGGTCTACTCTTTCTTTCAGTCGGAGTAGAGACAACTAGGAGTTAGATAGAATGCCCTAGGTCTCATCCCAGACAACCGATTTATGAGTGCGTTGAGCGTCTGACGGTGACGATATGTCTTTTTGCGTAGTGTCATCACAGCAAGGCGTTCCTCACAGAAAGTTGTGTGAGTCAGAAGCCTTCTACCCTTTTGGGTCAGGTGTCTGTGAGAGAGGCAAATACATTTCCATGTGATGCCACTTAACGTCTCTTCACATTGATCCCGAGCAAGTCACAGTTTATCCAAAGATACATTTTTCACCAAGATATTCTCTCATACTTCTTTGTTTTTAATCAACAATGCGTGACTAACCCAGGAATCTTTTGTGGAATCTTGTCCATCTAAAAGATGACTGTGTACTGAGATGGGCTACTAAAATAATTTTCAAAGCTCTCTGCCTACAGATTTTCCAGAAGAAGACAGCATGCCCCTTTTCCCGGGATGATTTAAATGATCATTTATTTGTAGGCAAGACGAATTGAATGTTCAGAGTTTGGAGAAAGCTCTGATATAAACTATTTAATTGTTACTGGCATGTCCTCTGACCCTATTGCACACTTTCCTACTTTATTTTTATTTTTTAATCCTCACCCGAGTATATTTTTCCATTGATTTTTAGAGAGAGTAGAAGGGAGGAGGAGAGAAAGAAACATCAGTGTGAGAGAGACACATCCATTGGTTGCCTCCCACAGGCACCCGACCAGGGCCAGGAATTTATCCTACAGCCAAGGTAAATGCCCTTGACCGGAATCGAACCTGGAACCCTTCAGTCCACAGGCTGATGCTCTAACCACTTAGCAAACCATCCAGGGCCCACTTCTCTCCTTTATTAGCAAATACACCATAAAGCCTGCCTTTCGTCTGATTCTGGAAATCGGTATCTAGAAAGTGCATCACTTAGCATAGCTCAGTAGTCTCCCTTTTGAGGGCCACCGAGAAAATATGCAAATAGAACAGTGAATTTATAGCGACAGTCTGACCACCGAGTCTTTATGCCATAAATTCATATTTACAATCTGACCACAACCCTGAGCAGTGACATGCTCCCGGGGGTTGGAGAATAATTGCGCTATTTAATTATTTTGGAGTCAGTTTTGCTCTGTCCCTTATGAGAAGACCATCTGTTAGACAGCCCTGTACTTTGCCGGGCACCGCATTTCAGAACTAATAAAATCAGCATCGCTCCCGGGATCCCTCTACTTGCAGCTCGACCGTGTGGCCAGCATGCTTTCTGTGGGCGCCCAAGCTGTTTTCACGGCACAGACCCCAGCGCTTCGCCTCCGCGCTTCCTCTCGGCCTTTGTGCTCATGTTGTCTCCCCGGAAGCTGGCCTTGTTTATTGGTCTGAACGGTGAAGTCCGAGCAGGAGGCTCCTGGATGGGGGAAACCCGGAGCGACCGTCCCCAACAGGGCCCCGGAGTCCAGGAGCAGCCACAGCAGGCCTCTCATCCATCATCCTGCCAGGGCTTCCTCGGGCCTTTTCTGTGTCCCCAGCGCAGTCAGCTGTGATGAAGTTTTTACTGATCAGATCCGTGGAAACACGTGATAAATAGTTAAAGGTATAGATTTTTAAAATTAGGGGACACAGCTTGTAAGTGAAGTTTTGCAGTTGCTTTAAAATCCCTTTTTTTGTGTTAGTGGGTTTGTGTGTGTGTGTTTAATATGTTTTTTATTGATTTCAGAGAGGAAGGGAGAGGGAGACAGAGATAGAAACATCAATGATAAGAGAGAATCATGGATCAGCTGCCTCCTGCATGTCCCCCACTGGGGATTGAGCCCGCAACCCAGGCATGTGCCCTGACCTCCTGGTTCAGAGGTCGACACTCAACCACGGAGCCACACTAGCTGGGCTGTATTAGTGTTTTTTGATACTCTGTAGAAAACATCCCCCAAAATGATTGTGTAGAATCTCAAGGACACGCGCTTCTCCACCCCCTGAAATGCAATTGGGAATGCATCTGTATATCATATCTGAGAGAATTTTGATTTTTTTAAAAATAATTTGAGAACAATTGAATGTAGAAAGTGAGATCAGATATCCCAGTAAAATATCATCACATTTGTGATAATTTTTGGCTAATCCACCCAAGATATAAAAGTGTCAAACCGCTGTGTATAATAACAGTCTTAATTATCTCGCTTCAAAGGGGGACATCGTTCCATTGTTTGAACTTGTTACCTGCCCACCGTCCACCTCCTCCCTTATGAGTGATGTTTGAAACATGTCGGCTCCATTAAATGTTTGGGGAAAGCCTGGACCAGACTCGAAAGCACGTTATGTCGATGGAGTTTTGATGGTTTTGAAATATCGCTTAAGCCGAATGGCTCAAGATGTGCAGTCATATTAAATCAGTGCTGAAAAGTTACAACTCTAATAAATTGTATTTATGCTAATGGTCGAGCCTGATTTACTGCGGCCATTAAAAGTGAAGAATGGGGCAGCAGTCTCCTCCGCTCGGCCATTTCCTCTTATTTTCTCTCTCACTCGTCTGCAGCTCCACCCAGCGTGCCAGCCCCCTCCAGAGTCCGCAGCATAAACGGATCGAGCGTACAAGTGGCCTGGGATGAACCTGTGGAGGTCAGAGGTGTGATTGAGAAGTACATCCTGAGAGCCTGCCCTGAGGGTGGCGGGCCCGGCCCACCCCGCACCCCCTGTGTCACGTCTGAGCCTGTGCATACCAGCAACCTCACAGGTAGAGGTGACTCCTCGTGGGAGTAAACCTTATTCATTTGCTTTTTGTTTGATTTTAAGTAAAAGCATTCTTTAAGGTTTCTTTCCTCCAAAAGCATTAATTATTCATCTATATGTGCCTGGTTAGAAATAAGAACCAGCCTGGCTGACGTGGCTCATTTGAGTGTCCACCTATGAACCAGGAGGTCAAGGAGGTCAAGGTCATGGGCTTGAACTTCTATAGGGGGTGGGCAGGAGGCAGCCAATGGATGATTCTCTCTCATCATTGATGTTTCTTTCTCTCTTCTTCTCCCTTCCTCTCTCTGAAATCAATTAAAAAACACATAAAAATTAAAAATAATAGTCGTTAAACAACAAAACAACCATCTAATGAGATGGAATCCTGCGTCCATTTGAGGTGAAAAGATTCATTGTGGACTTTTATGCATAGCTTCAGTACAAGGCTGCTATTCTCTGTCCCCAGGAGATTAGGTCACAGGTGTCTAGAGCTCTTAAAGCTCTTCAGACATCTTCTAGGGATCCTGCATGTTCATACAGCACCAGCAGACCTACCTCACCACGCAAAAAATGCACTCTCTGGGACCAGCCCAAGTTCATGGCACCATTACTTATTGTAAAATTGCCGATTAAACCTAATTATGTCTGGGTACAGGAGGATCAGAGTGCCAGGAGTTTGGTGGGCGCCCCGGTGAATCAATTTCTCACGGGGCCATGCAGACCGATGGGAGTGGATTAGACTCATGGACATCACACACATGTCCCGGACTCAAATCCGTGCACACGTGTGATAAGAGCAGCTTACAGCTTCATGAACTGTTACAGCACCTGAAATAGAAAGTCAGAATAAGCCTTTGACCAAAAAAAAGGAAAATACTTCATAAATATGATAGGAAAAAAAAACATGTTTTCCTCTGTCAAAGAATTTTATAACTTGAAAAATCATATGGATTTTGGAGTGGCCGTAATGATCTTGTCAGGGGGCTATTGGTCCACCCCCTTGAGCCCTTACTTCCTTTTTTAGACTCTTTAGCCTCTACAGCTCAAATATACCAACAGTTTCTTTTTAATCTGTTTTTACTACCTTTGTTTTTATTTTTACCACCTGATAAAAGCCCACCCTGAGTTAGTCCACAGTTTGACTTTGCCCAATGGGCACCTTGTAGCTAAAGGGGCTGAAACACACACACACGCACACACGCACACACGCACACACGCATCTCGTCACTAAAAATTCTCAGCCTGCATTTTCCAAACGGGCACTCGGTCATGACGCCAGTCCTATCACATTTCTAAAATAAGCTCCTTCTCCCAGCCTCCTCATTAAATATTTTATATTTTTCCAAACTATCTAAATGCTAGCCTCGCTTTCTCATCCAGCTCAGTGGATATTTATATCAAATCATCTTAAACACCCTAGGAGAAACCGAATCTATCACATGGGCTTTCTTACTTTCTTACAACCAAGTAGATGCATCAGTTGCATTTTTCTGACCGATAAGGTGGTTATTGGGGTTTAAAGGAATCAACGCTTTAAAAATAATTCTCACCATAGAATCGGTATTAGCCATCACCGTTATTTTCGTTTTTATTTTTTACTTGTCTCTTGCCTGTGTGATCTCAGGGGAATTTACAAACATATCCCCAGACCAGGAGTCTTCTCATATATAGAATGGGGGTAGAAACCTTTTTTATGTTTTATAATTGTTGTAAAGATAAAAAATGAATTTCCTACATAAAGTATTTTGCTCAGAGATAAGCACTTAGTAAGTGGCCAGGGAATTAATTGTCTTTATGCTCTTTAGTCTCTGGATTCTAGGTTATTGCTTCATAATTGTTTCACTTTCATTTTCCTGATTTTTGCAGAGTTGATTCTACTCTTTGAGTCTTTTGAGATCATTTTTAAAGTTTTTTTGTGTGTGATTCTCTTATATAATTTGCCTTTGTTCCTCATCTCACCAGCTTGCCTGCCTCTCAACAGTCTCAATGTTTATCTCTTTTGTTTGACATTTACCATCTCTCTCTCATTTAATCGATTCCAAGTTCTTTTTTTCTTGTTAAAATCTCTTTTATAATCTTTATTGTTGAAAGTATTATACATGTCCCCTTTATTCCCCCATTGACCTCTTCCAGCCCGCCCTTACCCCCAACCCTAGGCCTTCTCCACCCTATTGTCTGTGTCCTTGGGTTATGCATGTATGCATACAAGTTCTTTGGTTGATCTCGTCCCACCCACCCACTCTCCCCACCTTCCCTCTGAGGTTAGAAAGTCCTTTCCAGGCTTGTGTTTGGCCTTGTGACTAAGATCAAGTGTAGAATCTATTCTTAGCACATTCCAAGTTCTTGTAGATCTTTTGCATAGCATGAAACTGATGAGGAGGAAACAGGTTTCCTGACTTAGCTCCTCCCAGAGCACCATAGTGGGGTCTAAAGGCAACCCCAAGTTTGGCTAAGTGCAGCCCAGCCCCTAATTATAGCAGTCAGTTCCCCATCCTTAAACTTGTCTTTAGATTGGTGTTCACTCAAGAAAATGAAATCATTTTCAGATTAATTTAGGGACATCTAGTGGTTAATAAGAACCTTTGCTGGGATTAGGATGGGGTCCACAGAAAAGTTTGTGTTGGCCTCAGAGTAATCTGTAAGCCTCAACTTCTGTCTTCTCAGTATTTCGAGAAGGAGGGCGCTGAGAGCTCATGGACGTACTGGACCAGCTCCAGATTCCACTTGCTCCGGGCTCTCCTTCAAGTCAGGTATCCATTGGCCTGTGTTTCATGTCCTGCCATGTGTGTATAAACCTTGGGTCATTACACTGGGGTTCTTACATGGCAGTACTCAACCAGGTGCAAACTAAGCCATGCAGGGAGCTTTACAAATGCTGGCTCCTGGGCACCGCCTGGGGCGGCCTCAGTGTTTGATAGGGAATGCAGCCTGGGTGCTGGTAGGTGGGTATTTCCTCAGTGTCTATGGATCATGCGGTAAAGCCAGGTCCAGGTCCCTGGTCCAGGCGGAGTCTGACCAGCGGTCAAGTCTCAGTTTTGCCCAGAAATTCTCATAACAGCTTCCACCTCCACCTAAAACTTAAAAATGTAGGACAAGAAAATGTTAACCATCTATAGAAAAAGGATAAAAGAGTAAAAGTAGCCCCCTAAAATCAGCAAAGGAAAATATTAATTCTATAAATAGACCAAAATTAAGTGAAATGGGTTATTGAAAAGAAATGGGAAGTGATGGTCAGGCTTACAAATGCAGAAGGCAAACGGGGTGGCGGGGGGATGAATATGAGGGAAGGCAACTGGGAGAAGAATGAGACGGAATATTTACCACTAATGAATTTGGCTACGGGAGGATTAAATGAGATAAATCCCAGAAGCATGGAGAGTCCAAGGGTTAACAGCCCCACTCAAGAGCAAATGGGCCCCTGTGGGCCGCGGGGGCCAGCTTCCCTGCCCTCCCAAGGCCAGGGTTCAGAGCAGGGCGCGCTTGAAGTTCATTTCCTTGCTGGCGCCCCAGGGCAGAAAGCCCGGCAGTCACCACGCCTGTGTATCCTCAGACTTCTCGCAAAGGCCTCCAATTAACAGCATGGCTCGGAGGATTCTCCCTGCAGCCCTGTTAACACAGGAAGCTGCTGTCCTGGGAGACAGCCCTGGCGTTTTCTGCTCAGAAAGTGACTTCTCAGTTGGATTTGAGATGATGTGAAGAATGAGTGGGTTCAACAATGTGCAGGAACACAATCATTTCCTTTTCTTTCATTTTTTAATTTTTGTTTTTTTAATCTTTATTGTTGAAAATATTACATATGTCTCCTTTTTTACCCATTGACCCCTTCTAGCCCAACCCCGCCTCCCTCCCCAGGCCTTCACCACCCTATTGTCTGTGCCCATGGGTTATGCATATATGCATACAAGTTCTTGGGTTAATCACTTCCCACCCACCTACCCTCCCCTGACTATAATTATTTCTTTTTTCTTTTTTTCTTAAGGTGTTTAAACGTATATACTTCATTATCAACATAATTTGTAGTGCTAGGGATATAATTGGTACATAGAAGATATTTTCGCATTACTTTAAGGTAAAGTCTAGGAGTTATATTTCTTTCTCAAATAGAATCATAGATAATGGTATTTATTACTCACTATAGTTTCATAGAAGAATCAATAATAGTCTTTCAGATAACCCAGATACTAGTAAATCTAAATGTATGTAGAAATGAAAGACATTTTAACTTATTATTAAGACAGCTTTTGCTTAGACAACTGGCTCAGTCTTCATTTGCAGGAGAGGCTAGTCTACCTGAAGCAGGTGGGTGACATACTGAAAAGGTGTCGCTCCCTTTTCTCTCTCTTGCACAGCTAGTGGTATAATTCCCAACTCTTTTGGTCAGAAGGAGATTCCTGAATTGCTTAAACATGCAAATTCTTGGGTTCCACACGGGAGGTTCTACATACTTGGGCTAGGATTAGGAACCTGCCTTTTACCAAGTGTTCTCCTGCAGAAGGTCCAGGGACCACATGCTGCAAACTCCTGGGGAGGGAGCGACGGCCCGCTGAGAGGGACCCTGTCCCTGCTGGGCCGATTGTCCTGCTTCATGTGTTCCTGCCCCTGGTTCCCAGCATACCTGGCATCAAAGCTTGTATTATAATCACCTCTCTGCAGGCTTCTCGAGTAAATATAATCATAGTACATTCACATAACTTGTATATAACATATACATGTATGTGAGCAGAACATGCTAGGACAGTGGAGACCGAGGCAGTGTCAGTAGGGCCTCTGCTGTGATGGACAGCTCTTCTGGAAGGACAGGAGAACTATTTGGGTTCTTGTCAACTGCAGATTCTGATGCCGGGACTGGGGATGTGGTGTGAGAGTCTGCCGTTCTAATAAGAACCCACCCCCCCTTCACTGTGATTCCCAGTAACAAGGCTCACTATTTATAGAGGAAATGAAAAGCGCCCTTTATAAGTGATTTTTGCCTTATGCCTGACTTGGGAACTTAATCCCAGTGATTAGTCCCTCAATAACTAAGACCCTGCTCGTTATGTGTATGTCTACATATACATACGTGTATATGTTATATACAAGTTATGTGAATGTACTATGATTATATTTACTCGAGAAACCTGCAGAGAGATTATTATAATACAAGCTTTGATGCCAGGTATGTTGTTTTTCTGTTCAACTGAGAATTCCTACTCCACAGTTGAGACTGCCTATGCTATGGCCACTCTTTGTGCATCTGAGTTATTTCCTTCTTAGACAGTAAGCTCCTGGAAGGCAATAAGTTTTACATTCATTTTAAGTCTTGTCCATTTCCTTGCTCAACATAGCTGATCAGTACACTTTTACTGAATGAACAAATGCAGCTTTCTGTCGCTAACCCTATAGTTAAAGTAATGTTAATACAGTATTGTTCTATACTGCTGCCTTGAGTATTGGGTTACTGTTTCTTACTAAAATGTCAGCAATGCTGTAGTTCTCTAATTCTTTTTTATTTTTATTGATTTCAGAGAGGAAGGGAGAGGGATGAGAGAGAATCATTGATTGGCTGCCCCCTGCACTCCCCCTACTGGGGATCTAGCCCACACCCAGGCATGTGCCCTTGACTGGAATTGAATCATGACTTCCTGATTCATAGTTTGACAATCAACAACTGAGCCACACCCTAGTTGGGCTGTAGTTCTTTAATTTTATGAAATAATATACAGAGCAATCACAACTTAATCATATATTTCTAACTCAGTATGTATATTCCCAAAGGAAAAACAATGTTGATAAGCTCAATAGAATCTAAATATTAGTTTTAAAACTTAAATCTCATCAGGGAACTGAACCTCAGTATATTTGTAATTAAAACCAATAGAAGCCAGTGTTGCTGCAATGATGATAATTACACAGAGCAAAACATATTCATTCATTAAAAACAAAAACACTATGTACTGTGTTTCAACCTAGTGCTGGATCCTGCCTTTGCAATCTTTTTGTTGTTGCTGCTGCTATTTCTTCTTTATTGTGGTAAAATACACATAATAAACACACTGCTTTTACATCACCAAAATATAGCCCAAGAATTCCCACCAAGTATACTGTTATGTAAAAGGTTAAAGGTTTTCTTTTGGAAAAAATAGAATAGATGAGTTTTTCATTTTCACTTAATTTCACCTGAGAGACAGAGAACCCGAAATAACAGTGACTTAATAAGCAAGATTAAGTTTCTCTCTCTCTGGTGACGGACGTCCAGTTAGTCGATGTCGGGTGGGCTGTTCACAGTGCCAGGGACACATGCGTTTCCTCTTTCCGGCATGACACCCGTAGGGACAGGGCTGCTGCCTCCCGGTCCCAGGCGGCTGCTCGAGCTCAGCCGTGCAGCCTGGGTTCCTCGCAGCGGAAAGGAGGGATGGTTGAAGGAAGACGGGCACATTCCCAGGGAAGGCATTTCGGAAGTGGGTCCTTCACCACTGGCGACATTCTGTGGCCAGAACACAGCCACATGGCTGAGCCTTGCTGCAGGACGTGCTGGGAAATGCACTTCCTCCAGGGGGCCATCTCCCTGGCTTTAAAAAGTATGTCTTCTCTTGTGAGGAGGAAGAGGAAGAGTATATAAAAGAGGGTGTTTAGTGGTCGCTGCCACAATCGGCAGACATCACAAGTAAATTTCAAGAATTCATTTTGATGATAGTATATTAAAAAAATGAATTGTGAGCGTCTGCCATTTCCATAGTACTTCATAAATTAATATTACATATTTGTAGTTTCTTACAAACTCTTTCAATGTAAATCGTGAAAGAAATTGGTCTGAGAAAATTCACAGGAACAAAAATATGGCCTGTGACATAAATAGTAAAAATAGAGATGATGTAATGGCCTGCTTAGCTAATGCGGAAGAATCTCATTAGGTAATGCAGTGTTGATGAGTTAATAGCTTTGTCTGAGTCTCCCGAATACCTAATGAGCCTGAGCTACTTGTACGTTGTGAAATCTTCAGACAGAGCTTTTTGCAGGTTATATGTTTTTTATTTTATGCTGTAATAATTTGTAGAGAAGGATGTAGATTTCTTTTTGATGACACATTGTGCCAAAAATGATGGTAATACATAAATCTTGCTGTATAGTGATCTTCAACTAGGCATGTCTATAGTATTTGATGTAAATACTTCAAGAATCAGATTTGATTAAAGAAAAGGAACAGCCCAGGCTGTGTTGCTCAGTAGTTAGATCATCGGCCCATGTACTGAAGGGTCACGGGTTCGATTCCCAGTCAAGGGCACATACCTTGGTTACAAGTTCAAACCCAAGTCCCGTTTGGGGTGCGTGCAAGAGACAACCCATTGATGTGTCTCTCTCACATTGATGTTTCTCTCTCCCTCCCTCCCTTTCATTCTCTCTAAAAATCAATGGGAAAAATATCCTCCAGTGAGGATTAACCAAAAAAAAAAAAGGGGGGGGGGCGGGGAGAGTGACTCCAAATTTTCTGTTTTCTAACTTTCATGACCTTTATATCTATATTGTATTTGGAACAAGTTAAAAATGTTACATACATAATATATAAAAGCCCAATGTTATAGTAAACAGCAACACACATACACTGATATAACGAGCATTTCTTATGAATCAATTGCTCTGTAAGGGAATATTATAGGTGCACATGCTTGCTCACTTGGGGGATAAGCATGTTCCTTTCTGTTTGTGTATAGTAGGTCTCAGCAATAAACGTGGACCTTTGAGCACAATTTTAAGGTGGATTTTAAGTGAAATATGTGCCCAGAAAAGGATGCTATTATTTTCAGTCATGCTTCTTGCGCCGGTCTTCTTCCTTCTCGTAGAGCGGGGTCTTAGGTCAGTGGCAAGGCGGTGACCTTGGAGTCAGGAGGCAGGTTCTCCTCTCAGCTCTGCTGCTGGACTTGAGTGACCGAGTTCACACTGTGCCCACACATCAGCATCCCCTTCGGGCGGGGACCTAGGGCCTGAGCAGTAAGGATGACGCGGTTTCTTTCCTTTCCTCTGTCTCCCTGTCTGGCTCCCTGCGCAGGGAGTCCTGTCTTTTCTTGAAGAGTCCTAGTGACTTCAGTGTCCACCCTTTAAGTTAGATAAAGAGTTAACACGAGTGGGTGCCTCCAACCTATTGCAGAATTAGAAGGACAGGGACAGACAATGCAGTTCCTACCACAAAGGCACGGATTACAAATCTGAGGTTAGATGTCAGCCCACTAAGAGAATATTTTTTTTAAATATATTTTATTGATTTTTTTTCAGAGAGGAGGGGAGAGGGATAGAGAGTTAGAAACATCAATGAGAGAGAAACATCGATCAGCTGCCTCCTGCACACTGCCTACTGGGGATGTGCCCACAACCAAGGTACATGCCCTTGACCGGAATCAAACCTGGGACCCTTCAGTCTACAGGCCAAAACTTTATCCACTGAGCCAAACCGGTTAGGGCCCACTAAGAGAATCTTAACTTGATAATGCTTTGAGGTCAATAAAAATCATTGTTTGAATCATTCTTTAAGCTGGGGTTGGACCCTGTATTATACAAAGAAAATAAAAGAGTAAGGCAAATTTTTTTCCTATTTGTAAGCAACAAAATCTGTTTAGCCTTTGATTCAAGGTACATGATTTGCTTCACTCCTTACTAGAATATTTAAAGGTCACAAAGTCCATTTGAAGTAAATAAAATGTTAAAAAAAAGAATTTTTTGAGTTTTTAAAAAAAATGCCTTAGGTTTGGGGAGAGTGCTTTTGTGTGTTCCACCTTTTGGTTAAAATGAAAATTGACTTTCGTTTTCTAAATATTAGGCATCCTAATTTTTATTTTAAAACAGTACCAAAATTACAAGGGGAAAAAACAAAACCATTAACAGATGCCAGCTTCCTGGGCCGCTAAGAACCAGAGGAGAAGCAACCTGGGTGTGTTTCCCCATCTCTGCTAGACCGTTAAATTTTCATCCATATTTAACAAATGTCGTTACTCAGTTTCATGGGGTCACTGTGTCAAAATGTCTGTGTTAGAACTTTAATTTATCTCCGAGCTTCCTTGAAGTGGGCAGGAAGCGTGGCACCCTGGATTGATTTACTCTTTAATCCCCACCCTGGAGGGGTGTGCCGCTCCGAACTTCTTCAGAGATGTGTTCTTAAAAATTAGAATCTGCCAGCTCCTGCTCTTCCGCTCTCCTCTCCCCCCCCCCGCCCCCCCAGCTGGTTGTCTTTCCAAAAGTGGGCCCTTGGCGTTCCGTCTCCGGGTGGCAACAGCCGCTCCTCCGGGGGTGCCCTTCACCAGATGGCCCTCTTCATAAATGCTCACCTCACCTTCTTGATTCAAATGTGAAATGCCAGCAAATAAAGAGGAGCATTGTGTTCTGATGGGTTCTCTGGAGATGGAGCGGGGCCCTGGGGAGAGGAAGCCAGAAACAGCTTTTCTGTTTGCTGTGATGGCTCCTAATTACCACCGGCCAGTAGATAGAAGACAGTGTTTAGATAATATAACACTTCAAGGCATGGAGGGGTACAGGGAAGGAGGGGGGGGAGAGACAGAAACACAAAGTCTCCAAATTATTGCAGATGCCTCTGAGGACATGGAAACACTCCTGGCTTGTTGGAGTCCATTTGAAATATCGCACGTGATCTTTGCGAGGCTGCCCCAGCCCCTGGCCCCTGGGTAGGCGCTGGCCGAGTGCGGCTCTCCCCGCCAGACTAAAGGTGCGAGGGAAATGAGCGGGTAAGGAGAACAGAGCAGCCAGCTCTCTAATTGAATTAAAAGCTGGTGACATCAGTGCAGACACCTGTCCAATTACAGACAGGCCAAGGTGTTTACCGTTGCCATACAAGCCATTCGGAGATGACAGGAGTCTTTCCGCCCACAGATTAGCATAATGAAGGAGAACAGATTACAGTGGATGCCGGCCAGAC
>NW_005370328.1:2492313-2531299 GCF_000412655.1 Myotis brandtii
GGGGCCTGCTCTGAAGGATGTAAATAGAAACAGAGACCCTGCTTCTTGTCCCAGTGCCTTTGGCTTTTTTTAAAAAGGTGCCATTTTGCAGTGTGTCTCATGTCGCGTCTCCAGAGCATTTAAACTTCGTTGAGTCGGAAGAGTTCATGATCACGTCTCCACGTCCAGGCTGGCTCCTGGGTGGTCTTCCTGCCCCCACCCAAACACACACACAGAGGCACCAAAGCCCCCATGGCTCCTGTCGGCTCCTCGGCCACTTTCCCAGGCCATCCAGCTGCCTCCAGTTATTAATAATCTCTCTTCAGCTCCTTTGAAAGTTGAGGTGAGAGCAAAGGAAAGGAAACCCTGGAAATAATCTTTTTAAAAATATGTTTATTGATTTCAGAGAGGAAGGGAGAGGGAGAGAAAGAGAGAAACATCAATGATGAGAGAGCATCATTGGTTGCCTGCCTCCTGCACGCCCCACACAGGGGATCGAGCCCACAACCTGGGCATGTGCCCTGACCTGGGAATCCAACCCTGACCTCCTGGTTCATAGGTCAGTGCTCAACCACTGAGCCACGGCATTCGGCTGGAAATAATAATCTTCTAGGTCAACAGAAACAGTGTCTCGTCCTTTGCTGGGTCCCTGGAGAAGGGGGGGAGAGGGGAGGCTTCCTCTTCTAGTGAGAAGGAAGGTGAGAAGTCTTCATTTTTTTGGTCAAACATCGAGTGTCCACTTTTGGTAAATGACCATGATAGCTGCTGGGTAATAGGGCAAATAAAGACGTAAAGGTACATATCTTTGCGTTCGGGGAGCTCCCCCGAGTCATTGAGAAGGGCTTTAATGGGACAAAGTTCTCCGGTAGGGCCCTTCCCCTCTAAGGGGAGGAAGTCCTCAGAACACGGGTGTGGCACACTGACCTGGGCTCTCAGACTTCCTCCCCTCAGTCCAGTGCCTGCCCCCTCTCTCAGCTGGGCTTTCTGCACCCACCGGCCTGCATGTCAGAAGGGATAGACTTAAGTTTCCTTCCCGCTCCCTTGGTGGCAGGGCGGGCTTCTCAATGCTGAGCATTAACGCAGAGTGCATTATCGCTTCGCCCTGCGCGTTCTGGGGCCGTTGGTGCCAGTGATTTCATTGGGACACCAACATGGCTGTGTTCCATGGGATGCTAACACTTTTAAGACATCAATAATGCCGACTTCTTGCTTACTGAAGGGTTTTTCCAACTCGCCCTCTTCCATTATCAAAAGGGGCTGGCGGTTTTCCTGACATCGTGGGGACCATTTTCTCATGTCGCAGAGTTCTGTGACTGACAGGGCATCGGAAGGTTCATCCGGCCTGCCTGGGGGTAGCGATGGTCTCAGGTTCAAAGGGAAGAGTCTGCTCTGTGATGTGTCCCAAAGAAAGAGGTTTAAGT
This sequence comes from Myotis brandtii, assembly GCF_000412655.1. NCBI lineage: Eukaryota > Metazoa > Chordata > Mammalia > Chiroptera > Vespertilionidae > Myotis > Myotis brandtii. The sequence continues at coordinate 2,493,714 of NW_005370328.1, forward strand.
CCCAGCCAGTCTTGGAAGTTCTCACCGTCAGAGCATTCTTCTTTGTTGTGAACGCCCCAAGGGTCATAAAGGGAGACTTCGCCACGTTCTCTTACTGGGTTTTCTGTGCACACAGAACGATGCGCGTTTTTCTGTCTAGGATTCCTTTATAAGTATGTCACGCTATATATTTTTCATTATTTTTAAATATCTACTGAAATATACTTTTCAATGATTGTCTCTTTTTTCTCTGAAGTGTAGATCACCTATCACCTGGGATTGGGAAGTCAGATCTTATAAATGCCTTCTTCCCTTGAGTATATGCAGGCATTCGGTCTCATGTATTAATCTATATATTACTGTTATTTATCTTTGTGTTACTGTTATTCTTAGGGTCATTCTAGCGCTAATATTTTCTTAGATTAGAAACCTCCTAGAACCCTGGCTGGTTTGGGTTAGTGGATAGAGCCTCGGACCTCAGACTGAAGGGTCACGGGTTCAATTCCCAGTCAAGGACACACACTTGGGTTGCAAGTTTGATCCCCAGCCCCTGTTGAGGGACGTGCAGGAGGCAACCAATCGATATGTCTCTCTCATATCAATGTTTCTCTCTCTCTCTCTTCTCTCTCTCTCTCTCTCTCTCTCTCTCTCTCTCTCTCTCTCTCTCTCTCTCCATCCCTCCCCTCCTCCCACCCGCCCTTCCACTCTCAAAAAAGCAGTGGAAAAAAATGTCCTGGTGAGAGGATTAAAAAAGGATAATAATAGGAACCTCCTAGAGATCAGTTATATTCCAATATTCCAGGGCACCCTTCCCAGGGGTGTGTAGAAGAAAAATTGATCAATGCTTTTTGATGATGATATATTATCACAGTAGTGCTCCTTTTCTTCCTGGAGAGTATATAATGTGAGCTTGATTCTGATGCTTAAAGCAAGGCCATCAGGTCAATCGCTCAACGATCTCTAGGCATACATCCAAGAAGGGCTACCTTCCTCAGTCTTGGAGAGAATGCCCGTGTTCTCTTTCTTTGGCAATTGCAGAACTTTTATTAAAGCGGCAACTTTAATCCATCCCGGTCCAGACCCCATATGCCACATAAAGCAAGTCATGAGCAAAGGGAACTAACCTCCGTAGGCTTGGTAGTTACAAGATGAATTAATAGTTTGTATACGTGTATCTTACCATTGAGACAGTGAAGCCACTCTTGGGAGTAGCATTTCCTGAAGTGTGGTAAGAGATGGGGTGCATACAAAGGATTCCAGTGAAATATGATTGCAAAATGCTAGGTTGAAGGAAATGACAGAGTTTTGCCTCCGCGGGAGGTCCGGGTTCCTGGAATGGGGTAGTATACTATACACCTCTCAACTACTGGATACTCTAGGCTCTGCTTGCCCGAACTCTATGAGGCACCCCCATTCTCCGGGGAAAGTATCTCAGGCCACATGAGATACAATTTAGAGCTTTCTGAACAATACGTTGGTCTCACGTTTTCTTCACTGGTCATTCCATTCTGCAGTGAGCACACGGGCAGGAAGATGAAGAAGAGAGGCATATGTTTTTGCTTTTTATCTCTTGATGTCTGTGTCTCCCCCTCTCTCTCTCTCTCTCTCTCTCTCTCTCTCTCTCTCACAGACACCCCCCCCCACACACACACACACCAATCATATTCCTTATAGCAGCTGACAGTAAACATGTGAACCTCTTTTCCTCCTTTCTTGCAGGCGTGCTGACAGGCTTGCTCCCCTTCAGAACCTATGCGGTGACCCTTGCTGCCTGCACTCTGGCCGGCTGCACTGAGAGCTCGCGTGCACTGAACATCTCTACTCCACAAGAAGGTAAAGTAATTTCAAAGGTCTTGACTTCCACATTTCAGTCATGAATAATAAAATAGGAGAAGAGCTAAATGCTGCAAGGCCATTTGCTGGAAAACCCCAACCTAATTTGATGACAAAGTGCATTGCCAGGCCATAATTGCTCCATTTTTGGGGGGTGGTGTGAAAATGAATCAAACTCCATACCCTTTAATGACATGCATCTTTAATAGCTGTAATGCAGATTAATGGGCTTTTTAATTGCTGTTACATTGTTCATGCAAGAGCCTTGTCATTAATATGAAGCATCTGAAAGATTAATGAAAGCTTCCTCATTTTACTATGGCTCAGAAGTAAATCTAGAGACAGTCTGACTAAAAAGAATTGATTGTATGGCTCCGTATGAAATTGAGAACCAAAGGGTTGATTTCCACGGTCTCTCTTAACTGCTCAACACCAGCACAGGCAACAATTGTTTCCCCGAGATGGGACCTCCTAAGGCCAGCGGAGACATTCCTAATCACTGCTCCGTTCCTTCGACTTGGGTCTCGCTCCTGCTTGCTCAGAACCTGCACACTGTTGGCATACATGAATGTTTCAGAAAGCACATGTGAAGAAGGCAGTGGGAAAGGAGAGATTTTAGCTCTCCGAAGGGAAAGCTTTGCTCAGACATCAGAACTCGTCACTTCAGGGAGTAACCGCTCTCAGCACCGAAGGCCCTGTTAGTTCCTCTTCCTCTCTCCCGGGTGAGGGGGAGCGCGTGTTCCTTTACTGTCTGCTTATCACGTTACTTAGGAGCCTCCCAAGCTTGATCTTCAGGGGGCAAGAGTCAGTCTGTCTCTTTTCCAGCATCCATCCACCCCCTTTCTCACTCTTCTTCCCAGGCCTTCTTTTCTCTTGTTGGTGTTAATCCTCACTCAAGGATATTTTTCCATTCTCTTCTTCCCAGGCCTTCTTTTTTGTTGGTGTTAATCCTCACTCAAGGATATTTTTCCATTGTTGTTGTTTTTTTTAGAGAGAGTGGAAGGAATGTGGGGAGAGAGACAAAGAGAGAGAAACATCAATGTGACAGAGACACATTGATTGGTTGCCTCCTGCATGCACCCCGACCCAGGGCCGGGGATCAAACTTGCAACTGAGGTACATGCCCTTGACCGGATTTCAACCTGCCTGGGACTCTTCAGTCCATGGGCAGGCGCTCTGTTCATTGAGCCAAACCGGCTAGGGCCTAGGCATTCTTTTCAAGTGTGTAGCAGGTGCCTCTTACACAAAAGGAATGCAACCTAAGGACGGTGCCCATACCCTGGCACCGTGACAGAATAAAGGACTTTGTGTGAAATCCTTCTTGTCACCCTTTATTCTCAGCGCTATACACCTGACCTAACCCGACCCTCCTCACCTGGACTAGCCATCAGGACCCATCTTCCGCATTTTCCCGATGTTCTCTCTGTCTGGTCCACTGAGAATAGCAATGCTTCTTAATGGGCCATCGCTTCTGCTGGGCACACGGTCATCCTCTCACATATGGCCACCGCTTCCGTGTGGGACAGATTGTCCTCTCTCTCTCTCTTGTTGCTTTCTCCACATCCACTACGCCCTCTGTCCAGGTTCTTCTAGTTCCCTTCAAGTCTACCTGACAGCCGCACCCCAGTGAGATTTCTGTTCACCCAGTTCATCATTTATTTCTCTTCTAGGATTTAAGGAATTCCTGATTTCCAGTTTTTCTTTAAGTGTATTGCCACCCTGGCCGGATAGCTCAGTTGCTTACAGTGAGTTCCCGATACGCCAAGGTTGCAGGTTCTATCCCTTGTCAGGGCACATACAAGAATCAACCAATGAATGAGTAGATAAGTGGAACAAATCTCTCTTTTTCCTTCTCTCCCTCTCCCGCCCGCCTTCTCTCTCTCTCAAGTCAGTAAATAAAAAAAAAATAACTTTATTGCCAATTTACCCAACAATAGGTATGTGTAGGATAAAATTTTAAAAGCTTTTAGTTCCTGTGACTCTAGTTCACTGACCATTACAGAGAATCAACAAACCCCATTTAAAAAAAAAGACTTGCACACAATGTAGTTTCCATACCGAACTAATTAAATTGCTTCTGCACTTTCTGCCTGTTTCTGTGGTTACACATACACTTCTCATATCTGTCACAAACCACTCGGACCAGCATGGCCCAGCTTAGATCAAAAGCTCCTGGAGGGCAGGGACTTACCTATCTAATTTGCTTTAATCACACGGCCCCCAGGTAGAGATTATGGGCCAATAATACCTTTGACGAAGTAACACGTCAGTCCAGTGAACCGTGAGAAATCTTCCCATCCATCATTGATGCAAATTCTCATCAGTACAGGATAGTTATTTAGTTATATTCCTCAAGCAGTTACGGACAAGCTGTCCACAGATCAGGACCCTGTCCATGCGTGGGATTTCGGGTTTATTCCATGATGTATTGGTCTGGGTCTGAAAGGTTTGAATGAGAAAAGTAAACTTAGACTCTCTAAATTTTTTTTTCTCCCCACAGCCCCACAAGAGGTTCAGGCACCAGTAGCCAAATCCCTTCCCAATTCGTTGTTCCTCTCCTGGAATCCACCCAAAAAAGCGAATGGTGTCATCACTCAGTACTCTTTGTATATGGACGGGATGCGAATCTATTCAGGCATCGGAGAGAGCTACACAGCCACAGGTGAGACCTCTATGTGTGTCAGTAGATTATGATAGTCTGTATTAGAATACTATGTATATATTTTATATAGTTGCAGACTAGAGAGAGTGTGTGTATATATACGTGTATTTCAGATAACAATAATCAATAGTATCTGAGACTGTGGTTTTAAAAATTGGGTTGGTGATTTGTATATTTACATGTATTTCAGATAACAATAATCAATAGTAATCTGAGACTGTGGTTTTAAAAATTGGGTTGGTGATTTTGTTGGGCCACTAAAATTCCCTAATTTTTATGGTCACATCACATTTCTGGTGAAGCCAACGCTAAACTCATGGGAAAGAGCTCCTGCTGCTCCCCCTCCCCTTCACCTGAGGCTGTCCTACTGCGCGTGCTTTACGGTAGAGCCCATCACTCCTCACCCGTCCGTCTATGGATATACCTTTGCTCAGGCGCAGAGGGGCCCTTGGAGATACATCAACACACAGAGCTAAGATACGACTCCTCTGTCTCCATTGATCACAGGGCCAAAGCTGGGCCCCACATGGTCCCCAACCGTGTGATTGAGTCAGTGATGTCATTTCAAACAGATTCCACTGTCACATGTGATAACTACGATGAAATCCACATGAATGTGGACTACCCTTAAGACTCAGAAGTTCGACTCAGTTCAGTGGTGTCTGAATTTTAGACAATTTGAGAAAAAAACTTAATATCGATGCCCAGATTAAAATGTAAGGACACTGAAGGAAAATGAATTGTTGAAAACCTCGTGAGACACAAGAGGCTTACATTATGTATGTTGTCTGGTATTGGAAACCACATACAATAGGGCCTCCCTCAAAGGGCAGATCAAAAACTCATAGATAGGAGTGAGCATGAAAGATTGGATGCGCAACAACTGAAAACCAATGTCCACTGCTCAATGAATGTGAATGTTATATATGTCATAATCTATAACATAGTGAATTATAATACATGCTATATAATGTATAATGATATATTTTTGTGTTAATTATGGAGTTTATATTTTATAGAATTGCATTTATCAAGTGAGACATTATTAATCAAATATTGACTTACAAAAACCTGAGGCCCATGAGAGATTTCATAAACTAGAGTCAAAGGCAGGGTTAACCATGGACCATGGATGCATTCACTCCTTCACATCAGTGACCTGACCAGAGGCTGGGAGGGAATCGGTCAGACCTCGTCCCTCCTGTCTCTTGTGCTTGTGACCTCCTGGGGACGCACACAGATGCAGACGGGAGGTGTTTGTGGACAGGGCTGTGGCATTCCCGAAAATGCATTCCCAGGGTTTTCATCCTTGTGTCCCCTCTAGTCCGAGAACTTTCAAAGGACAAGAACAGTTGCTTTTCTGTTGTGTTCATTGTGGTTGAATAGAGTTCTGTAATGCTTCTTCTGTGAGGTAGATATTATCATTGCCCACATTTCACAGATGAGGAAACTGAGGCGTAACAAGATTAAGTAACTTCCTCAAGGTCTCAGGGTCTGTGAGTGGTAGACATTTATATCAACTCAGACTACACTGGCTATGATGAGGAGAAAATGGGGTCTTGAGCAAGTTACTTAACTTCGCTGAGGCTTAGGTTCTGAGCCTGTAAAATGGAAAATGTACAATTTTCAAGACTTTTAAGAAACCTAGAGCCATGTATACAACATCTAGCATTTTCGTAGCACTTAGTAAGATGAATAATAATTATTTCCAGTTAAAAGCAGAGTTTATATGAGAAACTAAAAGAATAGATTAACTGTGTCCTAACAACATCTGAAGGTGTTAACTAAAAACCTTAGACCACAGAAATTACTTCAGAAGAAATGAAAACACACCAGGAACTTGTTTAGACAATAGAATTTTTTTCTCACAGTTCTGGAGGCAGGGAGTGTGAGATCCAGGTGTTGGCAGCTTTGGTTTCTCTTGAGGCCTCTCTCCTTGGCTTGCAGACAGCTGCCTTCTCGCTGTGACCTCACATGGTCTTTCCTCTGGCACCCCCCGCCCCGTTGTGTCTTCTTATAAGGACACTGTCCTATTGGATTAAGTCCCTACCCTTATGGCCTCACTTAACCTTAATCATCTCTTTAAAAGCCCTGCCTTTAGCCCAGCTGGTGTGGCTCAGTGGTTGAGCGTCAACCTATGAACCAGGATGTCACCATTTGAGACCCAGTCAGGGCACATGGCCAGATTGTGGGCTCGATCCCCAGTAGGGGGCGTGCAGGAGGGCCCCAATCCACGATTCTCTCTCATCATTGATGTTTCTTTCTCTCCCTCTCCCTCTCTGAAATCAATAAAAATATTAAATAATAATAATAATAAAATCCCTAACTGTAAATTTAGTCACATTGGAGTTTAAGGCTCCAACATGTAAATTTGGGGGAATGCAAGTGAGTCTGTAACAGTACCGACAGTGAGTGCTTTGTCTACTGTTGGCAGAGGCTGAGCGCCTACTTTCCCAGAAATTCTCCAGTGACATGACCACCAAATAAAATGGTGCTAAAGATCCCTTTCAACTCTAAGATGTTACACCTGTGACAGGTACTGAACACAGGTCATGTGTATCTTCCAAGCTTCCACCAGGAGCCCCGGAGAAGGCAGCATGGGAAAGGGATTGCGTCTGAGGCAGCTGGGAGAAGGCTGACATTGGGGTGGGCTTTAGCCTCTGCAGACACTTTAACTACATGTCATATTGCATCATAACCCGTGCCCGTGATGCTGTTGACACTCGCTGCTTGTCTTTGTGTCGGGATATTTGTGACCTCAGATCTTTTCCACGATGACTGGTTCATGGGTTGAACTTGTAGTTATGAGGGCTGGGGCTGTCAGCAATAGTGAGAGTTTGGGGCCTCTCAAATGGACTTCGACAGCGTGAAATGTCAATTCAAGAAAAGACCGAGTGGAAGCCACAGTCTAGCTAAAAATGATACTGTTTTTAATTATGAAAAGCTATAAATGCTATTGAAGATCATCCTACCATATGACCATCTTACCGTACTGGTAGAAACTCTTAATATTTTGCATCATTCATCAGCAGTGAATGTTATATTCTTACATTTTTGATAATGTTACAAGTGAAAATTTATTTTCATTTGCACATTTAGCTACTAGTTATAGGGAATACTGCATAATTATTAGTCAATCATATTTTGCCTTAATGTATCTGATCACAGTCTTGATGAGTAAAGACTGGTTACAGTCTTGGTTACAGTCATCTGCACCATTTAACATTCTTTACCTTCTGCGCTATCAAAACTTCCTTGATACCTTGGCTTAAGCTCCCCTCCTTAATGTTCAAAGTGTCAGCATTTTTTTTCTTACTCCTACTTCATTTCCTCGTAGCTTCCTTTAAAGTTTCTGCAGAGAACCAAAATTCTTCTGTGTTGCGTAGCCAATGGTTCTCACAGCCATGGCGGGTGTAGGTAGAGTAACTGAGATGCCCTTCAATTCAGAAGCCACTTAGCATCTAGGTGGTTGAAAATTTTTTTCTTCTTCCTCTTAAATAGGAAGCATTAAAAGTCAAAGGCATTGCTGCACCTTGAGTTAGTACAAAATATATTTAAAAATGCATACAGTTCAGATTTTTTGCCTTGCATAGGCCATAAGCTAGTAGTATGGTGGGTCACTCATGACACTGAAAAATGAGTCCAGTTAGGGAACCTCCCGAAGGCTGTTGATGTTTGCTATAATAAATAGCACACACTTTAAGTCAAACTTTTTTCATTCTGTATTCAAAGGTAATGGATTTTTCGTAACCATAGTAACCTTGGCGTATTTCTGGATAAATACATGAGGTATATACATTCTAGTTTTATTTTTGAATATAAACTACCGCATTATGTATTACTAATAATATGAAAAATAGGATGTAGGTTAGTATAATGACAGCTTAAACTAGTATGCATTTTTCTTCTGCAAAAAATAAATATTTATCAAAAGTATAGGTTCAATTAATTTTTCCCCAGTTTTGTAGTATTCCGGTGGTGCCATTTATCTTTTTTTGCAAGATCTCCATTAATCTCTTGTTTCTATCCCATAAAAGATTTTTAAGAATTTTGAGGTAGAAACAATTGCCTCAAAGCTTATGATTAAAAACATTATGGAAAGATTGAAGGACCTATATTGGTCTCACCAACAGAGCTATTGTGGGCCACTTAAGATGTGTGTATACAGGATGTTCATAAATAGGTACCAAAAAAAGCCACCTTTTGTCTATTCAACATACTGGGATTGTTTCAGAGTTCGGGCTAGATAGCATTCTGATTGATGATGACTATCCAAACGGTAGCCAACCAGATCATTCTCATTTAAATGAGCACCCTACCAGAAACTGGCAATCTTTAAGAAGTTTGTGAGATGTCTCAGAGAAGCCTACAAAGTTTTTAGAAGCAAGGATAGCAAGATAGGGATAATCATGGACGTATGCTCTGTGCCTGACAAGGAGGTTTATATGAGTTGCACTAACTGAACTGGTGAAGAGGGAGGAGTGAGCCCTTCGGGCAGTTCTTTTTTATTATTATTACATGAATTATTTTTGGTTAATCCAACCTGAGACATTACTGCTTATGACTACTGGAACCCCAAAAGGGAGGCAGGTCATTAGGATTTCTATTAAAACACGCACGCACACGCACACACACACAAATCTGACACCAAACCATCATATATATTTCCTAGGGCATCACCTAACCAACAGTAGTGTTAAGGGTTGAATGAGTGCCTGATTTCAGAACCACGGAGAGCACCTTCAGGACCTGGGCTTCTGTCTGTAAGACTTAGGCATTAAGACAAAGATAATAGCAATGTAAGGTTTGTGTGTGTGTGTGTGTGTGTGTGTGAGAGAGAGAGAGAGAGAGAGAGAGAGAGAGAGAGAGAGAGAGAGAGAGAGAGAGAAAGGAAAGAGGAAAAGGAGAGAAAGTCAGATAGGCAATAAATATTTATATCTTTAAGCAACCAAAAGTGCTAAACCTGCTTCTGTCTTATTTGCCAAGGTCAAACAGAATCACGCATAAACAGCAAAATAGAGATGTTCAGCTTGAACCATCCACACACTTAAGTCTTATGGTGAGAAATTTATTGTAGAAGAATCTATATTGCTTATGGCACAATAAAAAACAAAAACATTGAAAGGTCAGGAACTTCTAACCCAGTATTATGAGGAACCTTATCAACACTACAGACTCGAACTGAATCGTATTCATTCATACTGACGGCTTCCAAGAGATCTTTTTCTGCACAAAATAAAGCCTCACTCTAACCTTGATATTTCCCTTAATCCAGGCTTTCTGAATGCCACAGTGCTGCTGGGCATCCGAATCACTCCTCTTACGTAGAGCGATGTTACTGAGGGGAACACTGTTGATGGGCTATTACTTGTGTTCTTAGTGCGTAAGGCCGGGTATTCATAGGGTGGAATATATGAGGGTGTTCAGGTAAGGCAGTGATCTCATCTATGAGTCACTGTGCCTCTCTATCACCAACTAAGTCACACTTGTGCCCTTTTTGTGTCATAGAGATAGAGCGTTACATTATACAAAGTCTAAGGAACATTGAGGATGCAAGGGGAGAAGCTTAAACTACGAAAAGCAGCGAGAGCCTGCAGAAGCCAAGTTGCCAAGTCAGTGACCAGACTCCAGGAGGGTTGCTCGAGGCTGAGCTACACCCCAGATTCTTGGGTTGATGAGCAGTGGCTGCATTATTCTCAGGAGCCACGTCCACTTAGTAACACAGTGTCAAGCGAAATAGAACAATGAGTATAGAGTGTGCACATATCAGCTGTGCTTAGCTGTAGACGACATATCCAGGTGTCATTCTTACTCGGAGATGCTTCTGCAATGCGAGTGCACCAGTATGTGAAGAAATGAAATATGTGTAATGTAGATGTTAATGTATGTACCCAAGTGTTAACCTGGGATCTGTTCACCTAATTAATGAGCATCACTCTCTTCAGTGGTGGGAAGGGACATGTGTCTGTAAAGCTTTCAGAGGGAGAGAGCGAAGAACATCCCGTTCGGAAAGGAGTGGAGTTCAAGCCTGAAAAGGCTAATGGAATGTGTCCTTCTTTTGAGAGCTTTGCAAACAGAGGCTGCCTGCTGTTTTGAAAATTTTGAGAGCAGCCATTAATTTTTAATTTATTTTTTAAAAACATCTTGAGATATAAATTCATTCTGAGAAGTGAAAGTATCTTAAATATGCAGCATGGTGACTCTCAAACTGACCATATATATGGAGCCATCACCCAAAGCAAGAAACAGAGCTGTGTCAGCAACCCAGGAACTCCTCATTTTATCTCCCAGGTCTTATCTCCTGACTCAGGTGACCACTCTCCTGACCATTAACAGCACAAATTAATTTCCGCCTCATTTGTCATCAATATGAGTGGAATCAAACAGTAAGTCCTCTTCTGTCCCTGGCCTCTTTGGGGGATGTAGGTGGGAGAGGGAGTTAGTGGAAGGATCTTGGGTTCCTTGTGCCTGTGTGTGAGCCCGCAGACTTCAGGACAGTTGCTCTGATAACTGAGAACATCAGTTTAGTTCCCCCACCTTTCAGAAAGTCATTGGAACATTTGTAAAATGAAACATCCATCTCTTTCTTCAAGTCCAACATCTAAGTCAAAAAATAATTATAGAAAGGCTTTATCTATGAAATTAGAATTGAAACACAACACTGGCCTGTGTGCACCAGCAAAAAACTTCCTAAATGTCCAATAATTGAATATTGTGCAGCCATATGGCTTATGAGGCTGTGGAGGAATATTTAATAATAATGTGAAAAACAAATATTTTAACAGGCAATATGTAATGCATGAGTCTATTTTTGTCAAATGTGTATATGTTACATGTATACATACACATGACTGTGCTTACGTACATACATGGACACACACCAGTGTTAACAGTGGTTGTCTCCAAGCAATGGGATTCTAGTCTCTCACTTTCTTTCCTGTGAGGAGGTCTTAATCTTTTAAACTCTCTCTAGGTTGGATTAGTAAATAGCATTTTTATGGTATTTTCCCCAATGTTAATATATGTGATAAAATTGATACAAAGAATGACTATTCTAGGAATCTGGTGGCTTTTACCTATTAATGCTTATAGTTTTCCCTAGTTTGTATCTTGATATTTAATGAAGTTGCCCACCTTATTTCCTTCTAGTCAGGAGCAAGTACGGTATTCTCCATACGTGCAGTGCTGTCTACCACCATCACCAAAAACATTGCATGTATGTGATGCTATACTTCAATTCCCATGTCTTCCTGTGATTCATAGAATCTTTTATATCATTTTCTACATATGTCTATATCACTTGAATGCGTTGTCTTTCAATATTAACTTAGTTTAAAGGGGATAAATCTTGATTCAACACGGGAATGTCAGTGTATTGAGTGCAGTTGTTATGCCATTATTATTTCATAATCTTCGTAGTATGTGCCATAGGAATAAGGACTCAATCGGCATCTAATAAGCTCTTAGTGAACTAAGTTGCAATGAATTGAATTAAATTGAAGAAAGACTGAGAATAAGCGAATTAATATTTTCAAGTAAATGGCAACAAATACCAATGCATAATTCAGAGGTAATTAATATGCTAAATGTGGTAAACAGTTTTAATGAGGTAGGATGTTCCTGTAGCTTCGTAGAATTTTTCATTGAATTATCCAATAGGTAGCAGTATTTTTTTTGGTAAATTACTTGTCTTAGTTTGCTCGGGCTGCCACGACAGGGGATCACACGCTGCAGAAATGCACTGTCACCGATGCTCTGCAGGTGGGCTCCCTCTGAGGGCTGTGCGGGAGCTTCCGTTCCCTGCCTCTCCCCGAGCTCCTGGGGTTGGCGGGCCCTCTTTGGGGCTCCATGACTTGTGGACACATCTTCCCAATCAGTGTCTGCCTTCCTCTTCATCAGGCTTTCTCCTTGTGCGCTGCTTGTGTCCCATTTTTCCCTGGAGTAGAGCCCACCCTAATGACTCATCTTAACTCATTACGGCTGTGAAATCCTGTCTTCAAACCAGGTCACCTTCGGAGGTGCTGGGGGCTAGGATTTCAGTACATGAATTTGGGGGGAACAGTTCAACCTGTAAGTATATGTACTTGGTGCTGTGACCAGTATCATTCTAAACCTTCCCTCCAATACCTAAAAACTGTTAGAGAAGATAAGGCCTCTAGATATTAAACCTTTGTCAGAGCTGCTGTTTTCCAGTGTCTTCAGAGGGTGGCATTACATATGTGATTGAGATGTTTTCAGCTTTCCTGAGCTCATTTCCACTTCCATTGCTTCCATAGAAATAGATACAACTATTTATGTTTTCCAGTCAGCGGTCATTTATGTAGTAGGTGTAAGAACAAAGGAGATAATTGGGAAGAGAAAGCGTCACCAAGGAAGTGCACTGTTGCATGCTTTAGAGCAGGGGTCCTCAGACTTTTTAAACAGGGGCCAGTTCACTGTCCCTCAGACCGTTGGAGGGCTGGACTATAGTTTAAAAAAAAAACTTTGAACAAATTCCTATGCACACTGCACATATCTTATTTTGAAATAAAAAAACAAAACGGGAACAAATACAATATTTGTATTTGCATGTGGCCCGAGGGCCGTAGTTTGAGGACCCCTGCTTTAGAGGTTCAGAACTAAAAAACAGGAAGGCCTGCTGGCGTGGCTCAGTGGCTGAGTGCTGACCTGTGAACCAGGAGGACACAGTTCGATTCCCTGTCAGGACACATGCCCAGGTTTCGGGCTTGATCCCCAGTAAGGGGCATACAGGAGGCAGCCAATCAACGATTCTTTCCCATCATTGATGTTTCTTTCCCTCCCTCCCTCCCTCCCTCTCTGAAGTCAATAAAAAAATACTTAAAAACACACACACACAAAAAAAATATAAGGCCTAAGGACCAGGGTAGAATGGTCAATGGCACAGAGCTGTGCATCTCATGAAAATGAAGTCACAGTTCCGTGTGACTAAGGCCCTGGGGCAGTGGTCCAGGGCAGTGAGAGACAAGATGGGAGTCATTATCAGAGGTGCTGCAGGTGTGTTCAGGTGTTTGCACTTTGTTCTCAGGCAAAGGAGAAGCACCGAAGGATTTTTAGAATTCAGGTGGCATGAGCTGATCTGTGTATTTGAAAATAAATAATCAAAGTATGACATTAATCTGAAATAGTCACAGGTGCACCTATACAGCTGTTGTCTCCATTCATTGGGTGAAAGGACAAGTAGGTTAGGACTTAAATGCAGGAAGCTAATTGGACTTAACAATGCAGATGGCCCAGGAAGGGGAGGAGGAGAGAGGAACATTAGTGTGGATTTGTTAACAGATCTATTGTATTACATTTCTGTGCATCAGTCAGTGTAAACTAAAATCTCCTTATTTTATATCCTTTTAAATGGTGTTTAAATATTTCCTGACAACACAGCCTGCTAAAGTATTTGCCCTTGGTGCAGATTTCCATTGACCTTGTTGCAGAGACTAAGCCTAAAACTGTGCTTTTGGAGGGGCCTCGATTACAGAGTAAAGCCCAATGACCTCTTTATGCAACCACATCTGGACACACTTTGTCTTTCTATCTGATTTAGAAAATTCAGCAAACTATAGAAGAATACCTCTATTAACAAACTGACGTCTCACATAATTGGACTGTCCTCTCTCTAAAATTAAAGGCAAAGAGAGATTAAAACCTCTCAACTGTAAATGATACAGTGAAGTATCAGTATATAGACATCAGGGATATCCAATGAATTTAGTTGCATTGAATACATAAGAAGAAAAAAAGGTGGAGAGTAAACTCAAAGTATTCTTTCCTTGTAGCTAACTTTTTTATTATTTTTTATTGATTTTAGTGCATCTATATAAACCCTTGAGTTCCCTAAATGGTGAAATTCTTTTTTTATTAATTATTTTCAAAATAGTATCTCCGTGTCGTAGATACAAAAGAATAATTAAGGCCCAGGAAGGCTCAAGTTCCTTCTTTCAGTAAAGGGCGGACTCAGTGATGAAACTGGAAAGAGTTTGTTTTTTCTTCCTTCACCTACGTACTAAATAGCTATCTTAAATTGTAAACGCCTTTTATAATGTATTTGATTTTATCCTTGGAAAAAGTAGGAATGGTTCAGAAGCAATGGTTACTATTCATTCTTGGTTTTGCAAAGTTAACATTGTCATTGGTCCTGACTGTTTCAGTTGCACATGATGGTACTCCAAGGATTTCATTATTGGGTTTTTGTTTGGTTGGTTTTTTTGTTTTGTTTGTAAAGGGATCCGTTCTCTATTGTAATACGTGGGCTTTCTCGGTGGATGGGAGGACATGGTCAGCAGCCACTCTGAATTCATGTCCTTTCGGCTGGGAAATTGCCCAACTCCAGATTGAAAAATACTGGGGAACGATGCTGGTTGGTCCATCTTGGAGCATTCGTACAAATTTGGGGTCAAAGAGGCAGGAACTAGGTTCTAGAAGAAAGTAGAAAGAAAAATATAGCCAGTGAGGAAATTATTATGAGCCTGAATACCAACCCAATTTAGTTCATTTGTTAAATTTACCAATATTAGACTCTTACTGCCCATAAAGCCTCAGTCTTACTTGGATATTTTTATGAGTGCAGTTTGTCACTGTATATCCTTGGAAGTCATCCAACTCTACTGTCTGCCTGTGTTCTTTCTTTCCTCTGAGCCTTTAAGCTACACAATGGTACAAAATGGTTAAACAAGTTTATCCCCATTTTATAGGTAAGGAAATAGGGCCTCAGAAAACTTACTTGATTTGCCTGCTTTCATGAGGTTGGTCGATGATAACAGCTAGGACTAGAATTGTGGTGCTCTGATCATTTTCTGACTCCCAAATCACAACTCTCAACTAGATAAGTTGAAAGTGAAGGAAGGATGGGCGATTCCCTGACATTGTGATATTCAATGGTGTCAGAATATTAACATGCCATGTATGTCTCCATCACATCATCAATGTATTCTTAAAGACAACACATCAATTAAAGTGTCTCATTCCAAGGGGAGCTTTAATTTTGTAAGTTTCAAGCAAGCCTACGGATTTTAAATGGGGACCGTCTGACACTGTGCCCGCATGCATTGAGGAGATACAGTAGGAAGCTATCGGTCTGCAGCATGTGGTCTTGAGGGTAGAAAAGAGCCATGTCTTCAGAGTCAGTCATGAAAAGCTATGCATGGAAACAGGTTTGTACGATTCCCTGCTGCATGACCTCCTATCTTCCTTATTTCAGTCCACCACGGACATGAAAGAATAATCTACCCTTTTAATCCACTCATAGAAATGGTAGTTTGCTAGAGCTGCCATGAGAAAATTTCAGGCTGGGGGGCTTAAGTAACAGGAATTTATTCTCTCTCAGTCTCGGGGACTCGAGGTCCCAGATCGAGGTGTCAGCGAGTTTGGTTCCTCCAGAGGCCTCTCTCCTTGGCTTGCAGATGGCCAGCTTCTGGCCACGTCCTCACATGTCTGCCCTCTCTGAGTGTGTATCCCTGGTGTCTGTGTGGCCAGCTTTCCTCCTCTTGTAAGGACACTGGAATTTGTCCTTAGGAGGAAAAATTAGATTAGGACCCACACTAAAGGCCTCAATTTAATTTAACCACCTCTTCAAAAACCCTATCTCCAAATGCAGCCACTTTTCGGAGGAACTGGGGGTTAGGGGTTCCACATATGAATTCTGGAGGGATACTCTCAGGCGTAACAATAGGTATTCTTTGCAGTGACTGCATATAGCTATGTACCGAAGTAGTAAAAATTAAACATTTACCTGTTTGTTTCTTTCTTTTGGAGAATAATGCCTCAGGAATATTAGAACAAAATATTTTCACAAATGCTGATTTGTGGTTCTTTCATTCATTAACTTACCCACCCACCCATTATTCATAGATCTGTCTTGTGTGTTCTGAAACTGGGGCAATATATTAGTGTCTGAGTGAGGAGTCGTCGGGTGCTGTGGGACACTGTGGGCTTCCGTTTCCCTCGCTGAGTTCCCATCTCTCATATCAGTGAGCATACTCTACCCAAATTATCGGTTGGCCTGGTTGTTTTTTCCACTAGACTGTGAGTGACTGGAGGGTATTCTGTCCTGAAGACATGGAAGGGTGTATGCATATAGGGAACAAAAAACAACAAAGGTTGTTTTCACAATGAAGGACTGAAGGCATCATTTTTCCCCAGTTATTATAAAACTAGACATTATGTGGAGGATGTGTCAGAATAGCAATTGGTATTTAGAGGGACGTTCAAGACAGAGTAATTTGTCTGAGACTGACAGCCAGGCATAGTTGATTGGTAACAGAGAAGTGACATGTGACCCCAGTGCTTGCCATCCATTGAGTACATATTTTCTTCCTATTTCTCTATGTGGCACAAGTATTAAGACTATTGCAAAGCTCATAAGCACATAATTTGTGCTAAACCTGTGAGAGGAGCCATCCCATGGCTACAAATATGACTCATTTCATGCTATTAAAGTTGGTAAACATTGATCAATTATTTTTCACATTTACAGCCATGATGTAATTAAATCCAATGTAATGACAACCAAAATATTGGTACCTATTTAAACATAAAATAGTTGTTTTTACTTTAAGTGGGAAATTTTGGATGAGTGTAAGAGAATGATTTAAGATTCAGACAAAGGCTTGTTTATTAAAAACCTCATCCCTGTGTTTACTGTACTTCACAGTTACATTGAAACCTAGAATGGTAAAAAAAAGAGTTTTGGGGGCACAAAAACAAACTTAAAATTCCAGTAGTGTTTAGGGAAGTTTGTTTCCTACATCCCAACTTTTAAAGGCTATTTTGCAAAGATGCTATTCTTGTATTGGCCTCTCTACATTTTTCTGCCCTATTGTGGAAATATATACAAGTCCAGCAACTCCTAGGGAAATACTACCGAATTTGCAAATATTTGAATATTTATCTCCTGTGGGAAGATTAGAAAGTCACTTTCTGGCCCTTGTGTAGCTCTACTATGCAAAAGCCAAGAGGATACAGCCCATAAATTCTATTAGCTCAGAACTCTGGGTGTCAAAAATATACTATTTAGATAATATTAGGAGATTTCCCCCTCACTGAATCACTGCTATAAAGTTAAACTTGGTCTTCAAAATATAAATCAAATGAATGTTTTCTGCAAAGCTACAGACCTTTAGTGTCAACTGAACTTCCACACACCTTTGAGTATTCATTTCTCAAATTCAGCATGTTTAGAATTCCTAAAATCTGAGCATTTGGGGAGCTAATAGTAAAATATTAATGCTAATATACATTATCTTCAATTTTGTGTCCCTAAGTAGTTTAGCACTAATATCTTCATTGTAATTTGTTGTTAATCAGTGAAACTTGAGCTCTTCCTGAAATTAGTTCTTTTTTATAAGTAGCAGTGCAGACCCCATCATAGGAGATACACTATAATTTGTAATTTTGCACAAAAATTCTCAAATCATTTGCCATTTTATATTGTAAACAGTATAAAATAAAGTGGCTTAGAATCATTGGTACATACTACATATCTATACCCTATAAGCCACAGCATCTCGAAGTTTGGAAGACCTAACCCAGAGCAAAGTGTATTTCAAAAGACATAGCTGAAATTATCTTGTACACACCTTATTATCTGCTATATCTCAGCATAGAAAATACATGCAGATGCCCAACATATATTTGTGGAGTGAATAAATAAATGGCATAAAAGCTATTTCTGAATGTGAGCTGTGAGCATTTATAAAATTCAAAAGCCAGTTACTAATTCTATCTCTCATTGTCCAGAAGCAAGGTATATGGCAGAGGAGTAGTGTGAGTAGTGTGTGTGTAGGTAGGTAGGAGGGAGGGGAGTAGGGAGAGAGAAAGAGAAGAGGGATACTGCTCTAGGATTATATTATCATAAAAGCAACCAATAAAAAAAAACCATCTTGGGCTCAATATCCTATAATTTATTGTAAATTGGGTATTGGGGGTACTCAGGAATCCAGACTGGAAGACAACTGGCTAAGAATGCTGTCGGCCTAAGGAGTTTTGCATGGAAGCCTTTGAACTCACCAGCCAAAGAAGGGGAGAGAACAGGGGGGAGCACAGTTCATCACTAGCACAATGCCAGTAGTAGTTCCCTTTCCCCTCCAAACAAGTGATTGTCAACTCCTAGCTGGTTGGGCTCCCCAGCATGTGCCACCAGTTACTATTTTGATGGAGGCACCAGGTCATTTGCTTATAGTTAGTTTTCTTGTTGCAATAATTTTTTTTACTATTCAACCATCAGGAGTGTCCAAAGTGTAAAGTTGTAAGGGGATACCTATGAGACCAAGAATTCTTGTTTTCAGAGTGCCAATAGCACCGTGGGTACTTGTGATTGGCATAAGGATGCTCACGAGAGAGACTTGTTTTTTTTGTTTTTTTTTAAAGGCAGCTACGTAGAGCACAAACTAAGCCCGCATTAAGGAGAATCAGGAGAGGCTCTGTGAATAATACACACTTTGAACAAGGTTTTGATGAGAAGGGTGTATTTGGATCTCTATCGCGAGGCGGAAAACATTGTGAGCAAAAACAAAAAACGTGTTGAGTTGAGAATATAGTTTGGGTGCAGGGTTATAGATAAGCACTTACTAGGGCAAAGTGAGTCCAACTGCCAGTTAGTTTGAAGGGACGGAACCGGACGTTGGTGATGGGTAATTGCTCACTTGGTTAGAGAAAAGCCTGGTCCACATTAAGGCTTTTATGAGGAGCAGAAGAACAATGGTGTTCAGGCTAAAGAAAGCCTGTGTTTTTTATTAATTATAAGGTCAGACTCTGAGTTTTCTGGACCCAAAAGGCCGAGCAAGCAGCTGTGACACGAGGGCTGCACAGGGGCAGAATGAACAACTTGACCTTCCACGTGCTTTTTATGGGGCCCATTGCTCTCCTGATGTCTATAGAAAACACACCACCTACTAGGTTGACCACCCAGGCTGTGTTCTCATCGGACCTTAACCTAGAAGTGATTCTCAAGATGGAATTCCTAATGACAGAGGAGCTGTGGTCACTAGTGGCCAAATTGTTCCAACATTTAAGAATATATTTTTTTATTGATTTCAGAGAGGAAGGGAGAGGTAGAAAGAGAGAGAGAAACATCAATGATGAGAGAGAATTATTGATTGACTGCCTCCTGCACTCTCCCTAGTGGGGATCCAGCCTGCAACCCGGGCTTGTGCCCTGACCGGGAATTGAACCATGAACTCCTGGTTCCCATAGGTTGACGCTCAACCACTGAACCACGCTGGCCTAGCTGTTCCAACATTTTTAACACCCAGGTGATGACTCCTGAGAAGAGGGGACAAAATCAGGAAGAAGCTCTATTTTTTATTTGGAAGTTGTTAGAAAAACGACTTGATAACGTGCATTAGATCATAAAGAAGCAAGAACTGCCACAGGAGACACCAATAAGAAGATATACATTTCTCAGTTTACACCAGGAGTTAAAAGAAAATCATTGCCTACTTATTGGTTCATTTTGTAAATTGAGATCAATGAAATTCTCTGAACAACAGCATGAAATCAATCGTAAAATAGCATATAATTCAAGGCCAGTATTGTAAATTATAGTTTGCTCAACAGTAATCGGTGAGGTTTCCATGCGCTGGGGTGCATTTCCGTGTAACAGGTCTCAGGATGATGCCTGTGGATCCATTTCTGATGCATATCAGAGCGATCTGTTCTTCCCTGTCCACAGCTTTCTCTGTTTGATCTTATGCAAACGATGCAATCAGGCAAATGGAAAACAAGATGGTTTTGTTAAGGGGCTTGATGAACAGTGGCCATATGTTTTCAGGGTTCCCCCACCCTCCAGTGGCTGTGCTCAGATTTGTGTACATACCTGCAATTGTTTGAATCCATTGATCCATCACCTTGCCCTTGAAGGGCCTGATCACATCTGTGGAGACATATTACCAAATCAGTTGCAGTTCGGCAGGGAGGAGAGAGTTACTGTTATATTCCTCTTGGCTTTCAACATGAAATTGATGGTTTTGCTTAGGGCTTTACCCCCAAAGAATGCCTTAGTCCTGCTTCCCTTGGAACCACGTTTTCACTTTCTCAAATTAACTCTGTAAAAAAGAATCACCCGTGTCAATTGTCCCTTTTTCACCTAGCTACCCTCCTCCCCCAACCTGGAAACTCCTCTTTTCTCGCCAAGTTTTCCTTTCTCTCTTCCTCACCATCGCCTCCCACTTCACTAAGGACTTCCCAGTCCAGCCACCTGTGCAGCTCCCTCTAACATGTATCATGTGAGGCTCCATCCCCTTCTTTTTTTCATGCCTCATTATTCAAAGGACACGAGTGACACTTCATCTTCTTATGGAAATACATGAAGAATAATCCACTTCGGGGTGGACAGCGCAGGCATAAAAATGACTCCGAAGTCAAAAAAGCTATTTAATCAAAGACTGGCTTTCTTTGTACTGTTGAGTTTATAGTTTTCAAATTTTCCCAATCCAAAGGAAATCCTTAGTTCCTATTGTATCAGATTTCCCATAAGGATTTTTAAAAAATCCAATGGGAAGAACATTTTAATTCTGCATAGGATTGGAAATCTTGGGTGTGGTTATCAAAAGCATGAATAAAGGGCAGAATGAGCATGAAGCATTATAAATCTCAGTCAAAAAGACATAGCTATGTCTGTATTTCTGTGAATATCTCTATTTTTAATTCTGTAACTGGACTTTATATATCTGATGTTACTCCTACAGTCCCTCTCGGAGTCTCTCCTATCCCTGGAAGGTGTGAAAGCTTGCAGGGTCATAGACACTTTTCGGTATTTGGGTGTGGCCATCCATGATGCTTCATTCTCTGTGCAAAGGGGTCACTACTGAGATCCCCCCTCAGATCCCAGAGGTCTCGTCATTGCTTCCGTATCACACTTGGGGAACTGAACTCTCAGCAGGGCTTTCTGTGGCCCCGTCCTGCTGCACACACCAAGGTTTGTTTGTTTTTTCTGGGTCTGTCTGCTGCCTGGGACTCTACCTTAGAACCAGGTGTCACAACCCCTCATCCCAAGATCCTGCACATCCCTGTCTCCTTCCTTCTTCCCTCCTTCATTCCATCTGGGGTATTTGATGTGGAGGAAGGGAGGGTCTGTGCCCTTTTTGTTTCTCCTGATCGTTAAATCTAAACCCCCAGTGCCCTCCATTTGGCTGTGTAGAGGGGTCCTCTTGTTCTTTCTGCTTTCTGACCAGTCCCATTCTGTTTCACATGTAGTACCTATTTTATAGGTAAATGCAGACTTTATAATTTAATGGATGGACATTTAGAGGAGACTGTAACTGAGGGAAAGGCATGGGGGTAGGGGTAGGGAAGAGCAGAAGGGGACAACCATATTGATATTTATGACAACCATATTGATCTTGACCGCATGGCACGGATACCAAATATTATAGAGGTTCAGAAAGAGCTGGACCCGAGGACTTCAATTTGAGACCTCACTTGGTTCCTCCAGATTTGCCCAAACCATGGAAAGAGAAAAAAATAAAGAGGTCAGTACAACGAAGGAAGAAACAAGGGAATAAGACAGTTATCGCCAAGGAGTGCCAAGGGTCAAGCTCATATTGGAAAGTGTAAAAGTGTAGTGGACTCTTCAGCGTGTTCAGCAATGTCTCTCAGTCACACCACACAGATATGAGAAGATGATATGGGAAGACTTATCCCAGGCTAGGGACTGAGGCAGCAGATACAGAAGAGCCTGGAGGAGGTGACATACCTTAGAGACCTGGAGAACATGACTTTGAAATGAGTCATCGAAGATCATGGCAAGGGAAATGCAGATGTTGTGAATACTCTGGAAAGGAGAGACTGTGGTAGCAAAGGAGGGACTACATTAACATGACAAATGGAAGGGGTGGGAGGTCACCAGTCTGTGGTCAGACGGTAGATTTTAAATTAAGAGGCTAGGAAATGGCTCTGGAGATGATCAGGTAGTGGGTCTAACTGTGCCAAATGGTGAAAAATGCAGTAGGATGAAGGGCATTCCATGTGAGGAAGTGGAAGTGGAGCCAGATTCGGGGGTGAGTCATTACTGAGGATGTTGGAGTTGCCAAAAAGGTGAAAAAATAGAAAAGGGAAAGGGGAATGATTGAAAAGGAAACCAAGCCAAAGTGTGACATAAGAGGTGTAACAGTGCCAACTGGGTCCTGGGCATACATTTTCTGAAATATTGAATTGATATTGATAAACAGTGGTTGTGTTTTCTCCATCTGTGATATACATGTATACCTTAGAAAATTTGAAAATATATGTGATAAAAAATAAGTCATCCATGTGTCCTCACTCAGAGAGAACCACTGTTCACATTTTGGCGTACCTTTATCTCCTGTTTGTTTTTTGGTCAATCCTGCCCCGAGGATATTTTTTCCATTGATTTTTATTTATTTATTTATTTTTAAATAAATATATTTTATTGATTTTTTACAGAGTGGAAGGGAGAGAGATAGAGAGTTAGAAACATCGATGAGAGAGAAACATCAATCAACTGCCTCCTGCACATCTCCTACTGGGGATGTGCCCGCAACCCAGGTACATGCCCTTGACCGGAATCGAACCTGGGACCTTTCAGTCCGAAGGCCGACACTCTATCCACTGAGCAAACCGGTTTTGGCTCCATTGATTATTAAAGAGAGTGTAAGGGAGGGAGGGAGAGGAGAGAGAGAGAGAAATATCTATGTGAGAGAGAGAGAGAGAGACATGAATTGGTTACTTCCCAAACACTCCCTAATCGGGGCTGGGGATCAAACCTGCAACCCAGGTACGTACAATCCAGCCAAGTGCATGCCCTCGATGAGAAGTTGAACCTGCGACCCTATGTATGCATGCGCCGATGTTCTAACCACTGAGCACATGGGTCAGGGCTCCTGTTGTGTGTGTGTGTGTGTGTGTGTGTGTGTGTGTGTTTTATGAAGCATTTGTGTTTGAGAATTCTTTTTAGGAATTCAGACAAGCACAGAAATATGACTGATGTTTACACCTTGGTAGAGTTGACAGGACTTTGGTGAGATTCATTCAATGAAATAATTGAGTCCCTGTGGAAAGGGGGTACTGAGGATATTTTAGAAATGAATTAGTAAATTAGAGATTAGTTTATTCTAACACATGTATTCAAAACCTCTCATGTGTTAGGCATTGTGCTAGATACAGAGGATGCAAAATGAATGTAGCACTGTTCCTGCCCTTACAGAGTTCACTCTGAGGGCTCGAATAAACAGAATCAAAGTCATGGAAACAGATCCTGATGTCGGCATTGTGAGCGCTGTGCTGAAGGTGTGTGCAGACACCTTGGGAGGAAAGGAGAGGATAATAGCTCCATCTTGTGCCAGAGGTCACGACAGGGTGTGTCAGGGGCAGCTGGAGAAAGAAACAGGCATTGGCACTGAGATTGGGCAGCTTGAAGGTCAAATAATAGTTGCTCAGGTGGAGAAGAAAAGAAAGGAATTCAGCCGAAGGAATGACAAGTTCAAAGTCATTGTTACAAGCTCTGTATTTGAATTTCAAAAGCAACTCCTGTTGTCTTCAAATATGTTTTGAAAATTATTTAAATGTCTCATTTATTTTTTAACAGAGTCACTGAACTAAGGCTGAACTCAGAAACCGATTTACCTGGCCAGGGACATTCAAAAAAACAGTCAAATTGTTCAAATGAAAAGTGAAGCCAAGAGTTTGACTGACACCTGTCTATTTTAAAATAACCATCACATATTTAAGGGGTGAAACAGACTCTGTTTTATTGGCATCAATTTTGATGGCTATCGCTTCTTATTTGAAGCTTTCCTTTCGCCGTTCTAAGAAGTAGGGACGTAGAGGAGGAGGGAGATCTTGGGAATAAAAGGTCTGATTGCAAATGCGTTCTTGTTTCCTGCACCCCCTAGATTTAGCAGTGTTCTCGCCCCACCAGTTTCTGCTGTGTGCCTGCACACATGTGGGATGCGCGAACAGCTCCCTGGTGATGCTGTACACGGCACAGCTGCCACCGGAACACGTGAGTCCTCCGATTCTGACCGTCCTGGATTCCAGAACTATAAACGCACAGTGAGTAGCAATATTGTTTGTCACACGGGGGTTCATGCAGGAATCCCAGTGCGTTCAATCAAGGGAAGGGCTTGTGACATAGAATTAATTTCATTGTGATTAAATGCATAGGAGTGATTAGTTCAGTGGTGCTGGGAACCTTTGATTATCCCTTGCCAAGTTAATTTCCATTTTGTCTTTATGCAATCAGGCCGAGCTACATGTGTACACAGCTTCTGTGCAAACTTCACGGAGGGGGAAACTGACCACTTACCCGGCCGCCTTGAGCTTTTTAGATGAGAGGCATTGTTTGTGCTCCTTTGGAGTTAGAGAATAT
The DNA here is from genome assembly GCF_000412655.1 of Myotis brandtii. Lineage (NCBI taxonomy): Eukaryota > Metazoa > Chordata > Mammalia > Chiroptera > Vespertilionidae > Myotis > Myotis brandtii. The sequence goes on from NW_005370328.1 coordinate 2,518,526, forward strand.
AAATGTACATTTGCTTTTTGAGGATAAACTGGGACCTTTATGTTCCTTTGCAGTTGAAGTCAGAAAGGAACTTTCATCTATAGGCAGGTTCAGATTAGTTTTGATATTAGTGGTTTTTATCCTTTTCCTAATACAAGAGGTACAGGGTATATTGCAGTACTGAGTTAAACCTCTCTTACCACCAGTTACTACTGTTTACATTCATCTCTCTCGGTCTCAATTTCTCATCTATGAAAGAAGAGCTTGGACTCAATAAATTAAGTTATTCATTCAAGCTGAAAAACATGACTCATATCCCATGGTCCCTAATTTGAACACTCCCAGTGGCTCTCCTTTTTTCCCTAAGCCAATCCCACAGTATTTACCCCAAAGATGTCCCACTACTGTAACTACTTCTCAATTTACCAATTTCTGTCTGTTCCATGACTTGCCCAGTTTGTGCTCACGGACACATTGGAACTCTTGTGTGGAATGCGCTCTACTCTTCCTACCAAATCCAACCCGTCTATGAAGGACTCAGTCATGCCTCTAAGTCACATGTCACCTCATTCGAGAAGTCTTACTGCTCTATTTCAGCCCTTTCAATCCACAACTTCCCTGTATTCTATAATTGCTTATTAACCGTTCCATCAATGCCCTTTTCAAGACCGTTATGTTATTCTTTCTCCTCTCATTTCTCATAAGTGCTCCGATGCTTTACTTATCCCAGATTTTGTTCTATGGCTTAAGTTCAAAATCAAATGCTCACCTGAGCAGTGTTGCTTAATTGGTTGAACACTGACCCGTGAACCAGGAGGTCACAGTTTGATTCCCGGTCAAGGCACATGCCCTGGTTGCAGGCTCAATCCCCACAGGGGTGCATGTAGGAGGCAGCCGATTGATGATTCTCTCTCATCATTGATGTTTCTCTCTCCCTCTCCCTTCCCATCTCTCTAAAAATGCAGTAAAAACATTTTAAAATATTTAAAAGTCAAATACTCAGACATTTTCGTATTGTTATCTAATCTATAATAATAAAAGTGTAACATGCTAATTAGGCCAGACGACCTTCCAGATGAAGCCGGGACTGTGAGGGAAGCCCGGGTCCCAGGTGCCTGCTGGCAGCCAGAGGAAAGCCCAGGTGCCTGCTGGCAGCCAGAGGAAAGCCCAGGTGCCAGAGGGAAGCTGGTGCCGGCAGCCGGGGGAAGGAAGGCCTAGTCTTGCACGGATTTTGTGCATTGGGCCTCTAGTTAAAATTATAAGTAACTAGAGAACAGGCACTATGCCTTATTTTCTTTATACCATTCAGAAGACATTTAATAACTACTCGGTTGATGTTTTTTAAGTGAATCACGTTGAGTGTTCAGTGTGTATTTTTACTGTGGCCTGAGTCCAGGTTCACACCTACCTGTCCTATAAAGGCTGTGCCCACCAGGCATGACTTGAAGGAACGAGGATAATAATGCTGTACTTTTCCATTCCTAGGTGGAAACAACCAAGAAAACTAAACGGAATTCTGGAGCGCTATCTATTATATATTTCAAACCACATGCATGACTTTACCACGTGGGATGTCGTCTATAACAGTACAGAGCTTTTTCAGGACCACACGCTACAGTACCTGTTGCCTGGCACCAAATATCTCCTCAAGCTGGGAGTAAGTTTGCTTTTCTCTATCATTTTCTCTGTCCCCTTCCTGTCTCCTGCTTCCCTTCCCTTTATCCCATCTTCTCTCCCTCCCTCACTTAAGAAAACAAGAACAAACCCAAAAAACCCTCATGTATCGCTATTCCCACTGAAAACTCACTTCACATCTTAAATGTGAATGATGTTAATCTAATACACTTATTTCATATTATGCAAAATAATAGAATAACAATCTAAGTCAGTAGGTTTCCCAAATCTAATTTAGGATTATCAGAAATTACTTCTTTTTTATTATTTGCAGAACGTCCTAATTGTTGAGGGCTTTTTCCAAAATGCTTGGATTAATAGGGTTATTTTCCCATGGAGCTTGTATTCATTTGAAAAACAATGCACAGTATGAAAATATAGGTCTTATTTTTTTAATGAAGGTTTCAATGACCCCCCCCCCCGATATTCTTGATCATTATTATATTCCGGTTTATATCACACTTCTATCTCAAAAGGACCATCACTTAATAAAACCCTAGAACCAACATAGTTTACAGATTTCTGTAGACAGACAATAGTCTTCTTTTTTCTCATGCAAAATTGCACTTTTATGCGAAGGTCTTTTAAAAGACCTTGATATTACTGTGGAATTTATTCCTTTTGTTTTTTGATGAAATATAATCTTTTTTAAGTTTAATAGCACATCTGAAAATAACTGAATATAAACATGAGATTGTCCCTATTTGTTTTAAACGCACTCTTCATTTTATAGCAATACCTATATAAGGATATTTGCTTTGATAAATGCCATAGAAAATATTCCGCTCTTGATTATGAATAAATTTACATTTATGTAGACACTGTGTATGCATTCATTTTACTTAACACGCTCTTGAATGCTCTAAATATTATACCAAGAGAGAATAAACTACATTCAACCATTGCTAAGTGTCTGACCTGACACCATAAAACAAGGGCAATCAGACAGTGTTCCAAACGCTGTCCGCACTGGCTCTCGGTGCCTAGGTGTTCCGCACGCCAGGCGGGCTCATGACCTGCAGCCTTCGTTACTTACTTTATCACCCAAGATGTTAGAAGTGTATTAGCTCAATTTTCAGAGGCAAGTCCACAAGTCCACACTATTTTCAAAAAAAGTAGTCATATCAGAATCTGGAAAATTCTCTACTGCTTAAAAGCAACCAGAATTAATTGTTACTCTCTTGGTTTTTATCAGGAGACAAATGACACAAAACAGGTCTACTCTCGGGACTGTGCAATCCATGGAAACCCACCTGAGTCTCTCTATGTTTTATGAATCTGTGGTACCTTGAAAAATGAACAACACTGGATTGTGATTCCACTCCCCTGAGTTTCCATTCCGGTTTTGCCACCAACTGTGTGGCCTAAGGCAAATTTACTTAACTGCACTGAGTTCAGTGTTTTTCAAGCCTAGAATTAGGATTTTTGAACTAAATGCTTTTTTAATGTCTTTTTAAGTCCCAAAATACTATGATGCTAAAAAGGTGACCCCCAAACAATATTCTGTGGAGTCAGACGACATCTATCAGCCCCTGAATAATGTTGTTGCAAGATTGTAAAGATGTGAATGTCTTGCCCTAACTCTTTTAGGGAAATACATTTGCTCATGTTATTTTTTATTTCACCATATTTATTAGGGCAGGAAATACACTGATATATGTTCAGGAAGTATACTCAACTTAAAGGGTTTTTTACTCAACTCTGTTAACCAGTAAATGAAATGAACCAGAATATTTAGGTTTATCTTGGTTAATTGAGGGATTATCGTATATTTCACAGTTTCAACAACATAACTGGCTTTCAAGGTGGTTAGGTTAGTAGATGAAGATCCATCCTCTCAGCCAAGTGGAGCGGCCTTTATAGATCATCTTAACATGTTGACTATGTGTTGGAAAACAACCTGCCAACAGCGCCTTTAAGCAGGCATTTTAGGCAAATGCATGGGAGTGGGAACCGCTTTGATTCACTCTAGACTCAGAGCATATATGTTACTTCACGTGGTTTTATTTGATTTTTCTTGTTGGCTGGATTATAAACTTGAACGCTAGAGACTGTGTCTTTCAAAATTCTGGCTGCAGAGTCAAGCACAGTGCCTGATGGAATCTGAAAGCTCAGCAAATGATTCTTGAATGAATGAACACTAAGAATATTGATTTCATAAAGAATCTGAGGCTTCTGACATACATTAATTTGCTGTAAAATGTCAGAGTCAGGGACTATGTGATTTCAAACGTGTTCTTTCCACTAGAAGAAACGGCACACTGTGTTGTTACACTCGACAAATGGTGTCGTGAAGTGTGGTCGTCCCTGATAAACACAGTGCCAGCAATTAAATAAAGAAGATAGTGAGACACACAAGTATCCAGATACATATGGTCTGGTAATTTTCATATCACTGCTAGACATTTGCCTCTTGATGAACGTTGAGTGTTAAATACATTTCCTGGAAGGATTATTGGAAGTGACTCTTGGAAATGACCTTCTTAAAGGTCATTTATAGGTAATCTGGCCTTGTTCTCTTGCTTAATATATGCCACATTATTAACATCCTCAGAGCCTACTTCTCTGAAAGCAGGTGAAAGAGAAGGCTAGTTTTGGATGTTCCTTATAGGCATGATTTCAAAAACAGTTGAAGTACTTTCATTAGTCACGCATTTCATTAGACCAAAAGGGAATTCCCTATTTGGTCAGAAGTGACTCATCATTTCTGGGTAGTCTCATGACTTTGCATTTTGTTAAATGGCTATAACTAATGAATGCTATAGGAGATGGATAGAGACCACCTTATTTTAATGGCTCAGAGGCTTTCGAAGACTTTGCCATTTCATAAAGGCATCGTTAGTCAACCCCACTATTTTGTTTAGATTTTCCAAACCAGAATTGTAATGAGCATTCAGTTGAATTGAACGCAGTGGCCTCTGGTGCTGGCAGGTCAAGCCAGATGCTGATTGGTTCAATTTCATTTAGATGATATCAGTTATTAGATCATTTGGGACGCAACCTTAAGAGCATGTATTCCCCTATAGATGGCAATGAGCTATTGTACTGCTCTCTCCATACCTCCAAATGCCTGCAAAAACAATGTGGAAAACACCCCAAAGTATTGTGCAGGTAATTCTGTCATTTCAGCAGCCCCTGGATAAATTCTGCTTCATTCATTTACAAGAAAAATTACCTCAGGAACTCTTTAGACCCTTCTCTGTCGCATTACTTTTTCATGGATCTTCCCCGACAACCTAAAGAACAGTCCTCCCAAACCAGAGGCTGTCTTTGTTTATCCCAGGAGGCATCCTAAAATTCTCAAAACCAAGTACATTTTCATTCACATTCTGTTTTTAAAAATATATGGTTTGATGTCCCATAGAACAGTATTTCTCTGGGGAGAGTTCACAGGGAAAAGCCTGAGGTTCTGGTTGAGAAAAAGAAAAGTGACAAGTCGCCAGTCAGAATTAAACCCCATTGAGGTAGGAGTTTAACAATAAGATGCTGCAACCTTTTCCCCCTCCCAAGGCCAAACTCTGGGAAAAGATGTATTTCTCTCCTTCTGGGGACGGGAAAGAAGGCTCTTTGGGCCACTTTCCCATGATGACACCACTGTCCCCCATGGCTTCCTTTCTGGCCACATTTTCTGGTGGATGTTCAGCACGTTGGAAATGTTCTAACCTTTCTTTTTTCAATGTTCAGATTGTTCTTGGGCTCACGGTGACATATCCTAGAGTTTTGAGTCAGGGTTTGTCCACAATGTCAATTGATCCTTTTTTATTTGCAAAGAAATGTTCTCGGGAGGAGGATGGCTTCTCTCTTCCATACATATGCACAGGCCACAGCTGAGAATTAGAGGCGGCCCACCGAGGTTAATTAGGTCCCCAATCTCAATGCAATGCCATGCCCAGGCCACCGTTTAACCCATCTGAACCTGGCTGATGCTGCTGAGAAATTATCCTGAAAACCTGGGCTCACTGTCGTATTCTTCCCATAGCACGCGAGGTCGATCTCCATGTCGATTGACCATATATTGTCATTCATACCTGTAATAAATAGCAATAATTTTGCAAATATTAAATTTCACTATAAAAAAAAATCTCTAAAAATCAGTCAGCTTTCTCCTGTCTTCAGAGACAAGGATATTGTCTGCTTTCAGTACCAAAGGGCATTCCCTCATTATCAAACTGAAAAGCAGGGACAGGCCCAAAGGATAAAGGCGTATTTTAACTGTTTATATTAGTAATATCTACCTTTCATGAAAGGGACGCAGTGTCTGCTTTTTACATCGTCCTATGATTTTTTTTTCTACCTTTTCTTATTGATTTAGTAAAATTTAGTGCATTTTTGAAAGATCCTTAAATTTCACTGTGCAAATTACAGTTGTAACCTAGAGAGACGCTGAACAAAGCTTAAGTGCAGTTTTCAAATATCTGTGTTATTTATGTGAAGATGTATTTGCTAATATTTGCCAGCAAATTTAGTCTAGAAATCTCTGTGTCTGTCTCAATTTCCTGCAGAAATGCTTGTCCAGCAACTTAGGGAGTGAAGATATTTACCTAATACTTTTAAATGTTTATTTGGGGATGATTTTGAATTTATTATGAAAGTGCACAAAGAAGTGCCCTTCCATTTCTAGCATTAGTGATACCTTATTAGGTAGCGGGGAGGGGCAGCTGTGACCCTTTTAAATTTGTCAGCTGGTTAACAAAGCCCATTTCCTCGGGCGCATAAGTAGTGATTTGACCCTTTAAGCCAGTAAGCTGCCACCCAACAGTGCCTTTGCTATTGATTTATGAGAAATATTGTTGTATTCGATTACACGGTTCTACTTTAAATATATTGGTCACACTGTACTAGTGTGGAACACATTTATTTTGTGGGATAAAGAAAGCTTTATTTCAAAGAATCCAAAACTCTTAGTACGAATTACTTTTCTTCAATGTCCATCTAAACTTTTGGGACGCAGGGTGAAATGTGCTTTTTCCCCCCGATTTCCATTCAGGCTTGCACCGGGGGCGGGTGCACAGTGAGTGAGCCCAGTGAGGCCCGGACGGAGGATTGCTCACCAGAAGGCGTGCCCGCCCCCAGAGCGCACTCCTATTCACCCCACTCCTTCAACATCTCCTGGACGGAGCCTGAGCATCCGAACGGTAAGTGAACTCTCTTAGCCTGGAGTCAAAAAGATGATTAGCAAAGGTAAATTAATAGTCTCAATGGCAGCGTATATGTGGAGCTTAATTTTTAATGATCATTTTAGCACATAAAATACCTGAGATAGCATCTTGGCCTGTAGTTGCGAGATTGTGGTTTTTAGGCTAACACACAATTTTAGTGGCTCAAAAGTGCTCCCTTTTGATAGTTCCTGTGTACTGCATCTTCTTGTTAGCATGTTCCTGGAGAGGTGAGGAAAACCAGCGAGGATTCCGAAAGAAGGCCCCTGTGACATTGCCATTGTATTTGCAATGACTTACTGTTTTCAACAGTCATTCATTCTTTCTGGGAGAGAGAAGCAGAGGTGGAAAGTTCATGCACACATTGTATTTCAAAATGCTTTTGATTCAATAAGTTTATCCTAACAGAGATCACTAGGACCTCCATATTTTTAATATATTCATAAATATTTCATTGTGCTGTTTTTAAACAATGCATACATTAAATATACATATACATTTACACTTGCCTCAGGTGAAAAAGATTGTATATGTTTCTAAGTGGTATACACATCTTTGAATAATTCAGAGAGTTGTTAGCCAGTTAAAGTTTACTAGAATAAAATCTTATTATAAAGAGTTTTTGTAATAACTTGGGGTGGAAATTGCTTGATTCATTGACGGACAATGTTTTCATGTTTCACACAGCATAGGGTCATTGTTCCAAACTGCAGAAGCTTATATATAACATCAAATTTTGTTCCTCCTTAAGATAAATATCAAGAAGACTTTTAATCTCATAGAAACTGTTTTAAGTAACTCATTACTGAACATTGAAATGGCCTCATTTAGCCTAGACAGAAAGAATGAAAGAAAAAAATTGCAGTTTTATTAGTTTGTCTTATGTTTATTATGATATTAATTATTCCCGTCATCTCGTTTTAATTAAACTTTTGGCAAATGCAGTAGATATATTGGAGGTGGTGGAGAGAGTTTTAATACTCAAAGTGAGTGATTATCTCTGCTATTGAAGTTATTCCTGCACTATTACAAATTTTCTAATAAAAATAAATGAATGTTCATTTGATACTTACATTAAACAGTGAAAAATCTTGTCATACTTCATGCTCCACAAAGAAGTCTAGTCCATGGGTGGCAATAGATATATTAATGATTTATTCCAGTTGGAATGTTGTTAAATGCTATGATATGATTTTCCCGGTGAACACTTTCTTTCATGCCGGTTGCTAGTTGCAGCTGGCTTTCCGGCTGCACTTGGAATCATAGGTTGAATAGAGAAATACTTTCTGTGTTTCAGGAAATCTTTACGTACTGTTTTGTGCATTTAAAAGCATTTTTCAAATGTATTCATTGAACAATAAGAATTTGGGGGATTTGGGTGATGTGTGTTAACACTTCTATCATATTCTATGGTCCAGTGTTTCATCTTATCAGAATCTTACAATGTTTCTTGTGGGAAAATGATTAGATGTTTGAAGAGTAATCGTTTCATTACACTATTTTTTTTCTTCTCTTCTCTACTTCTCTCCTTACTTTCCCCAAATTTACCAGCATTTGCGGTCTACTGTCCATTGCCTCGAGAGGGGTGATCTGATTATTGGAAACATCCCATTGACTTAGTCATCAAAATTCGGGTGACTATTTAATACACCCCTGTATGCCCTATCTCTAGGCTCTAACTTAGGTTGAGACCTCTCCTCTTAGCACCCCTTCTGGAGACCTCCACACGGATCTCAGTTACACTTTACACTCGGAATATCCAGCGTGTTCTCTGCCTCTCTGTCTGCCCTCTCTCCTGTGTTCCCTCGCTCACTGATAAGTGCCACTCATGCACACCAGCCAGGAGCCTGGGTGGCACTCGTGACTTGCTCACCCCGATTTCTCTTGCCACACTCCCCCCAACTGCGTCTTCTCATTAAGGCGCTAGTGTTTATCACTCAGAAGACATCAAGAGCCTCCACATGCCATGCTAAAATCCAAATTTGTCCATTCGGAGTATATTTCTGGTAACTTACTAGGTGTCATCATTCTGATGACCTACTAGGTGTCGTTGTTCTGATGACACCACCTCCAATTTGCCGAAGCCTTTCTCTTAGAGTCTCGGGGGGAAATATCCATGTAAATAAATAATCACAAGGTGAGAGGCACAGGAGGTGCCAAAGTGTGAGAGAAGAAGCTTCCTGAAGAGGCCCACAGGGTGTGGCTGTGCCATCCCTCGGGGTCCTCATTCAGACGTAGTGGGTCCAGATAGGCACCTGCACTTAGAAGGTCATACCCTGTCACAGGTGCTGCTCGCCTGGGTTGGTATGTTCCAGCCTCCAAAATCTTGACTCTGTTAGTCAGTTATAGACATAAATAGATTATTCCACCAGGGCTTTATACACATGAAGAGACTCATTGAGAAACAGTAAACCCACTTTCTGTAATAAGTGTGTATATTTTCAAATGCGTGCCTATAGATGACAAATATATGGAAGGCGTGGAAGGTTCCCATGCAAATGCCCAGTTCTTGTCTGTGGAGCAGTTGGTGGCCTCAGCCAGTGTGGCTTAGGGAGCGAGCTCTGTGCTTTTCATTACAGATTCCCATTTTACATGCTCAGCTCCTATCGAGAACGTCCAGTGATAAATCTTACCGAACAATATGGTGGAAACATCTTTCCATGGCAGCTGAGTGGTGCTCCACTTCATCCTTTGAAAGGCATATGGAATCCCAGTGGCTGAGCCACAGCCCACGTGGCCCATCTTTTATTGGTGGGCACCTAAGCGTCCATGAATCTGCTATTATAAATAATGCTACTTGCGGGTAATTGCCTTGGTGTGCCAAGAAGAATTGAAGCACCGATTCCTTATCATTTGATTGACACCTAGGGCTTTGCTTTCCTTCGGATAAGCCCTGCTTCATTCTCCTCCCCGGCTCCCCACACCTGCAGAAAGGTGGTGCAGGCTCCGGCTCTGTGTCCAACCAGAGCCCTTGGTCCCAGAGTCCCTCTGGCGAAGGTGTTCTTTGCAGGCTGTGATTTGGGGCAGGACCTTGAAAACCTCTGAAAAGAGCTCCTTTTAGACCCGAGGTGGACGAGGGCTCCTCATTTTGTAGGGCCCCGACCCTTCCTGTGTGATGCCACTAGCCATCGATGAAAAGTAGCACAAGGAATGGCTGTCTAATTCGTTGGCGACCTGTCTTGTGAGGATTGCAACTGCATAATTAGAATTACGTTTCCAGAGCTTCCAACGTCTCAGGAGCCATGTTCCCTTCCAGAAGCTTAGGCCTTAGTGTCTGGAAATAAATGTTTTGCTCGCACTTGAAGTCTGCCTTGCTAAAGTCAGCATAATACCTGACGACAGCAAACTTACACGTCGTTAACATTTAGTGACATTCAGTGAATTAAAAAACACTAAAATACAGAATAGGAAATTCTTATTCTTTATGAATACTTACAATTCCTTGTCACTATCCACTTTCTTTACCTGAGAACATTTCCCTAAAACAGTTTCCCTGTTACCTGTGACCCACATGAGGGCAGGGGCCCTGTGTCCCTAGTTCACCATTGTAGTCACAGCACTTGGCGGGGTACGAGGTATGAGTAGATGGGCATTAAGCAGCTGTTGACTGCATTAATGTTTGCTGAAGATAGAGACAATAATAAAATGGTAATTGTGTTGATGGGAGGCATATACATACGCAATCATACAGAACACACACATGCACATTTACAGCGTGTCTCCTAGTTGTGTAACGGAGGTGGGATGATCTCGGAGGTGGGGGGAAGGCATCTCCCCCTGGCCTGTTGAAGGCTCTATGTGTGCTCTGGGAGATCCAGGCCCCTGGCATCACCTGCTCCTCGGTACATAGTCCAAAGAGAGGCCACGCGTGAGGCCAGGGCTCTTGGCTGCCTCCATGTGAAAGGGTATGCCGTTGCCACCATCAGGATTAGGTGATGCGAAGATGGGCCTGGTAAGAGGACAAGAGAGTTGGGCCCCATTAGGTTAGACAAGGGTCCTGGGGTCTCCAGCAAAGAAAGAACAGTCGAGGAACCCTCGGAAGCATTGCCATAAGCTAGCCTTCCGGGTTGGGCCAGCTTTGTGAGAATGAATTCATGGCTGTGTATCAAGATAGTGGCAGTGATATCAATAAGAACAGAAAAGTTTCAGGAAGTTAATTATTTTTGCAGACTTAAACATAGTACCGTGAAGACGACTAATTTTATTAAAAGAATTAGTTCCATTTTTTGAGTATACATATTAGTTCAGAGAAACCAGTGGACTATAGGTCTTTTTATACACATCCAATAGATGCTGTCCTGAGGACATTGAGGGTGATAGAGAAGGTAAACACATTTTTATAATATATGAACATGAAGGTATGCATGTAAATATTAAGTACTCCCCTCATGCAAAGAAAGGATTTGATTTCCTGTTAACACAAATAATAATAGTAATAGCAATAACAATAGCTACCATTTATAGCTATGTGCCAGACACTTAATTCTCATCAGTAGCCCATAAAATAGGTATTATTTCCACATTCAAATGTGGAGACTCCAGTTTATAAGTATTAACCAATTTAACTATCAAGATAAGACAATGAATTAAGTAGAATTATAATACAAACAGGATGTGAATGACTCAAAAATTCATGGTTTTACTCCCTGTACTTCTGTATACATCAGCTTTTCATGGAAATGGTCATAATATAGTATTCCATCTAGTTATGTGAAAATATATTTTTTAGTTACTTTGACTTGTCCGATGTCGTGTTCTCGGTGCTAATACTTCATATTCCTAAGATCTCTATTTTGATTTTTCTCCAGTTTTAAAGAAATAACTGTGCGTATTTTTTAAAGAAACTTTTATTTTGAAATGCATTTATTTTTAAGAAGTCAAAATGTGCTTCTATTGCCTTTCCTGGAAATGCCCCGTTTTAGTGGGAGACGTGGGTAATGGGATTCAGCGACTCACTTAGGAAGCTGCTTGACAGTTTCGAGCAAACCCCGTGTAACTGTTATGAAACACCTCCGCTCCGTTTGTCAGGTAGAATTTCCCCCGCACACTCTTTTTTCGATTACCCTGATTCCATTTTTAGGAGAGCATAACAGTAATAAGGCATTATTCCACAATGTGAGAGCTGTTCTCTCTTTTCCCTTTTAATTGAAGGATCAACTATTCACACAGGGACATATCTGCCACATTCAATCATCGTCGGAGCTCAGTTGATATTCACATTGCCGTGCTGTCCTGGGGAAAAAAACAAACAAGTGTGTTTGGAGCAACGCTATTCACTAGGCATGTTATTTTTATGACACACTAAAGTCTTGCTGTTTAATTCTTACAGTAAACAGAATTCCTCAGTTTAAACAGAGATATCTTGTATTAAATTTACATTGCGTTGTACTTGCCTTGCGTTGCCTTGGTTATGTGTGACAGCCTATTGAGCACCTTAGGAAATGCAATGTGACATAACACGATGAAGAGGCCCACGGATGTGCATCCCCGTGGATGTCCTCGGTGGACAATTACGATTCCACTTCCCTGTGAAAATTAAACACCTTAAAAACTCTACCGTGATGGAAAGAGGAAGGTGATAAACCTGAAACTGCTTACACCAGGTAGCCAATGGGAATTAAGTGTCCATTTTGTGGATTATCCATTAAAGAAACAGAGTTTATCGAACTGGATTAAATAACCCGATCCCCCTTAACACATAGTGTAATGTTGTTTTCTCTTCTTACCACTATCTTACTGATTATTAGCATAAGAGAATAAGCAAGAAAAAAAAGACAAAAATACAATACAGTACAGTATAATTAAATTTGCATTAAAAAATCTTTATTGTTGAAAGTATTACATATCTCCCCTTTCTCCCCCCATTGACCCCTTTCTAGCCCACCTCCATCCCCTGCCCCAGGCCTTTACACCCTGTTGTCTGTGTCCGTGGGTTATGCATAGATGCATACAAGTTCTTTGTTTG
>NW_005370328.1:2531420-2541420 GCF_000412655.1 Myotis brandtii
GTTCTACAGACTGTTCCATGCTTCTGTGTCTCTTGATCTATTTTGTGCATCAGTTTGTTCATTAGATACCACATGAGTGAGATCATGTGATACTTATCTTTCTCTGACTGGCTTATTTTGCTTAGCATAATTCTCTACAGGTCCATCCATGCTGTAAATTTGCATTTTTTAAAAAAAATCTTAGATATTTTCCTTCTGCCTCTCAATCCACTCTCCACTCATCTCCCCTCAGCCTTGTGTCCTAGGCTGACCTTTAGTCACAACGTCATTAGGCCTCTTCTCTCGCTCTCTCTGGCTTCCTCTTGGTTTGTCCATGGGCAGGGGCAGGGGCAGGGGCAGCAGCAAGAGAGGAGAGGATGAAGGGAGACACAGTCTCAGAACTTGATTTCCTCTGCCTGACTCTGGGCTCCCGGGCCACATTCCTCAACCAAAGGCCATAGGTCCTATCCAGTGGACCTTTCCTATAACTCAGCTCTTTCTCCAGATTCCCGAACCTGTTCTCCACATGGAAGGGTGTTTGCTGGTCTCAGCCAACTGGTCTCCCAGGAGTCCTAGCTGGTCCTAGCTGGGGATGCTTTATTATCATGGATTGCTCTCCCTTTACCCCTCCGATATCTTCATGAATGGTCCCTTCACTAATTATCCCCCGTTGTCTATTTAAGGTGCCATGAGTTCCCCACCGAGACTCTGATTGATCCCTAAGTCTCAGTTAATCCACACTTAACATGCAGAATTTGGGGGCTGGATGTGGAAATCAATGAGAAAGGCTTTCCTTCATTCCTGAGCGTCCACAGCAAACCAGCAAACAAACAGTTTCCATGCTGCTCCACCTAGTTTAGTCACAGTAGACATTTTAAAAGCAAACAAGGAGAGCCATGTTCAAAAGTTATAAAGGCAGACGTTTTTAATCAATCTGTGATATTTGAATAATAAATGTGAAGTGACTTATTGCTGCTATCTCATTGAAAGCATTCTATTTGTTGTGAAATCTTTATTCTAATTAATCAAATAAAGATTGATGACATTTCTTCCTTTTGGTGCATTAGTTCTAGTGTCAAGTTCAGCATAAGGACCATGAGTGTCCCTGTTCTGGGGCAGCTGTGTCTCTCCCGTCCATACCAGCTAAACATCACTCATATGCAGCATGGACAGGTGGGTCTGGCCCTTGGTCCAGGATCCAGCCCTCAGGTGGATCCTCCTTAACCTGAGTGAGTGTTCCAAGGAGCATTCAGCCAACAGTGAGATCCTCGGGAGTCCTAGGGCCACGGGAAAGGCCACCCTCAGTTGTTAACCCCTTCCTTCTCAGATAAAAGCCAAACCAGAAGGTTGAAAGCAAAAAAAAGAAGAAAAGGAAGTTTACTTATTTCCATAAGGATTGATATTGTCTTATTCTTTCTGTCCCCAAAGCACCAAGCATAGTACCTTTCAGGTAATTGACTTTCGATAAATATATGTGAATCTTTTCATTAGGCTCATCTCAATCGCTTTTAGGGTGAGAACATGTTTGTTTGTTTTTTTGTTTTGTAATTATGTTTTTATTGATTTTTTTTCTTTTTTTTTCTTTTTTTTAGAGAGGAAGGGCGAGGGAGAGAGAGGAACACTGATGTGAGAGAGAATCATATGTTGGTTGCTTCCTGCACGCCCCCTACTGGGGATGGACCCCAAAAGCCAGCATGGGCCCTGACTGGGAATCGGATCATGACCTCCTAGTTCATAGGTCACCACTCAACCATTGAGCCACACCAGCCATGCGATCAGGTCTTTATTTTAATGTGATCGTTAAATAATTTAGAAGAGAAAAGGAGACTGGCCATGGCTGACAGGCGTAGTAGCAGCAGTGGGATGTGATCGCCAAGTTCCACACCTGAATTCCTGTTTGTGTGACCTTGAGAAATGGCTTAGCTCCTCTAAGACTCCATGTGCTCAACTATATAACAAGGCAAATAGCAGTTTCTATTTCTTGGTGTTGCCACAGTTAAGTGAAATAACTCATACAGAGCATGTAGCTAATGTTTAACTCAAAGTTTCAGTACGTTTTTAATAATAAAGTGTTTTATAATTTCAGAAATACTTACATGGCCTTTCCAGAACCTGGCATTTTGCTTTTCCCAAAGCTATTCATATACGTCCTGCACTCGAGCCAGAAAAGGAAATTATCTCTTTAGGCTTAATTTTAAAAGTCCACTAGATTATAGTCATTAGTTTTTGTTACTCACCTTGGGAATCTGAGGGCATTGAAAATTGTTGTGTTAATAGATGTTTGAAACTTATTACTAAATGCATGTTTTTGGAATTGAATAGGAAATGTTTCATATTATACTTCTATTCATATCAAAAAATCTGCTAAGAGTAACAAGCAATGAAATCTGCCTGCGTATATTGATAAGAAATGGAGTGGGCTCTTCGAATGATGTCTCTTGCTGTTCAGGAATTTACCAGAAAGTTTGGCTGTGTGTCCTTAATTTGGGATTTTGTAGTTAATGGTCTTGGCCAGACCAAATCAAAAGAACGACCTGGCCTAGTCGCAGGCTCCCTTTTTGAGGGCATATGTGGACACCAGCTCTAAACCATCCCTGTGTCCTGCTTTGGCCTGACCTTGAAATCCAGTGATTGGATGATGACACCTCGACCAAAAGGCACAAAACACGAGAGGCCAACATCACGTGTCTGTTTCATCCTCACGACACATTTACATGCTTCCTGATTTGAGGATCACTGATTGTGTGGGAACAAGAAAATAGGTGACTGTTCTTCTCAGGTGTGAGATAACAGCAGAAAAGATTTGATGGCCATAGATATTGACGTGGGTAAAGATCAATTTGGACGTAAAGCTAACAAGACTCGAGATGGAGTTGGTATGTTGGATGAGGTAGAGGAGGATGTAAAAAAAATATTTAAAGGGAACACCACTTACCCAGCGTATACTCATTATATAGTTCTGTTCTACGATTGCTCTTTCAGCCCTTTCTACAAATGCTGTCAAATATGGGTTATCTACAGAATGTGTGCGTGCGTCCGTGTGTCCGATCTTACCTGCACTGAAATGGGACTCCAGTGTCATCTCCCTCTCAATTCAAGCGCATCCTAGGTGCTAAAAAAAAAGACACTTAGCAGTTGAATTAACTGTCACAAATCTCACTTAACTTTATGCTCAGCTCATTGTCATGTGCTCATCTTACACTAAGCCCTGTCTCAGTCACCGTCTGTTATTTCTTCATCCAGAGTTCCAGATGTCACGGGTATCTGCTTTCTCCGCAGAGCTTGCTAGGGGTTGACTTGCCAGAGTGAGTCAGGGAGACAAATCCAGGAAGTGACTTTCGAAAGACTGTCACTGTGGGAGGATGGAAAAGAACTCAAAAAAGTAGACACAAGGAGTGGCAAAGCAGAGCCGCTGAGGGATGTTAAGGGTAAGAGCTGGGTGAGGGTCCTGTGTCTATGCGCCCCAGAGGGCATGACTGAATGAGAGACTTCAGCCTTTGACGTCCATGTGCGCGGTTGGACTCATCACAGAAGTGATCCAATTACATTCATTACCGTCTGAGTGAGAAGACAGATGTGTAGCACTTGCTAGAAAGATTTCCTTCCAAATGGTCCAGATTTTGAAAGTTTGTACTTAAGGGCTGAGATTTAGTTATAATGAAAATGAACTTCTGTAAAACATCTAATTTCTCAATATATCAGGGAAGTGAGATATTATACACATAATCCCAGCATAAAAGAAATTCTCTGTCCCCCAATTATGTACGAAAAGGGAAATATTGATTTGGGTACTTTCTGTTTCAATGTTGAGAAGTAGGTCAAGTAGATTGCATTTCAGACGTCTTACAAGTTCTTTAAGAGCTTCTGCAACACATTATTTGTACGTAGATTGTGTGTGTGTGTGTGTGTGTGTGTGTGTGTGTGTGTGTGTGTATTCAGTGATTGCTTAGCAGGGTGCCTGGCACATCATAAGTTCTTGTCCTTATTATAACTGTGATTTGATCCATCTTTTTTCTCTTAAATTTTCAATGAAGTACTTGGTTTTCTCTTGGGTATCTGTCATTTCTTAGTTTTAATTCATTTGTGCTTTTGTGTGTCTCATATGAAGTGGCATTGAATCAAATGCTTTCTGGTGAGCATCCTCAGCGGTACCCCGGATGGTCCCCCTAGAATAAAGGAGAGCCAGTGGGAGTAGCCATGCTCTTGTGGGACTGTTGTGGCACGTGATGGTAAAACGAAGACTCTCTTTCCAAAATCTGGAAATGAGGGAAATAGACCTGCTTTCAGAAACATCAATTGTGCAAAGTTACCTTCAAAAAAGGCAAATGGGTCATAAGTAGCGTTATTAAAGTATTAACTCATTGAAACTTTAAAAAGTGTTCATCCTTTAAGGAAGTATTGATCAAGGTCTAATTGACCAAAGAGAAAACGTGCGAGACCTTTAAGACAGAATTTCTTTAATAGAGGAGCTGGTTACTGAAGTGTCGGAGGAACAAAAGGGAAAAGGAAGTAGATGCAGAGCAAACAGGGAGACTGTGGGCTTAGCAATTTGATATTTAAGGGTTTAAAGACTCTTTTACCCTTTGGGAAGAGACAGGGTTCAGACTCGGAAATACCAGATGCTGTGATTCCACAAAATTAGGAGTCACATCAAGTGCTTGTTGCCCGGCCAGTGTGGCTCAGTCCATGAACCAGGAGATCACGGTAGGATTCCTGGTCAGAGCACATGCCCAGGTTGTGGGCTCCATCCCCAGGAGAGGCATGCAGGAGGCGGCCAATCAATGTTTGTCTCTCATCGTTTCTCTCTCTCCTTCTCCCTTCCTCTCTATAAAATCAATTTAAAAAATATTTTTTAAAAACGAAGTGCTTGCTTTTTCGAAGTCATTCTTTGCTGTTGCCTACTCATCATACTCAGTGCCAATTGTTATCTTTCCAGGTGTGATCACACGCTATGGGCTCTATCTGGATGGACTGCTCATTCACAATTCCTCAGAGCTCAGCTGCCATGCTTACGGATTTGCTCCGTGGAGCTTACATTCTTTCAGAGTCCAGGCCTGCACGGCCAGAGGGTGTGCTCTGGGCCCACTGGTGAGTGTGTGTGGACAGCCTGGGGGTCATTCCATGTCAGGGGACAGGAACAAGGAAAACGTAGGGCTCTCTGCTCAGCTAGCCTTTCAATGAGGATGGGGGGATTTCTTTTTATAAAATGTCACTTAGGAGTTAGTAATTGTCTGTATTCAACATAAATGTCAAGAGTGCACATAGTGGACAGAATCATCTAAATGTTATTGAAAATAAAACGTGCAAACATACAATTTTGCCGAATTTAGTATCCTAGTTTAAGTACATTTTTTCTCCCTGATATTGGGTTCTACAACTAAGTAAGTTTAAGTTTAAAAGGTGAAAATAATTGAAAGCCTGTAACTGCCACAATATGTCAATACTGCTCCACAATAATTGGGCTAATCAATGAAAACATTGAGTTTGCCTCATCTATTAGAATAAAATATTTAAATTTTATGAGTGTGATATAGCTTCATGAGAACCGTACTTAAAATTACATTAATATCAGCTTTTTATATCCTCATTTCAGAAATCTACAATACACACCCATATTTCATTAGGAGCTAAAAGATTGACGAAATTGTGCTTTTTATTACTGGTGTCATTTTAAAAATCCAATTAATAGCACGTAATTGTCCTAGCAAGCCATTCTTTAGTTTCCAAACATTACGTTTTCATTTTGTGCGTTTTTTCTTGATTAATGAGATTTACCTTCTTTTAAGGGAAATGCTCATTAGTTTTAGATACTTTCTGGCAATCTTGGCTCATGCCCTGTCATTTTAATGCACTCTGTCTTCATTGAAGAGTGTATTGTATAAATATTACCTTGAAAAACAGCGCCACCATTTAAGTTTTGCCTCCTTATTTTTCATTGCGCCTCCCATTTTGTTTCAGCAATTGGTCGCATTCCAAGCTGCTAATAACGTCATCTATCTGTGGAACCTAGCTGTAGTCTTTATTGCCATTAAGTATTTTATAGCCCAGACCCTCAGACGGTTACTTACTCTTAAAAGCAGGAATGGCAATAGGCCAGCTTTTCTTCTCCATTCAAAAAAATAAAAAAGGAAAAAGAAACAAAAGAACATTTCACAAGAGCTTGAAACTTAGACTTTTTCAAAAATAGAATCTGCCCATTGTGGTCTCGGCTACTGCATGGGCTCCCCCCCCCCACCCTGTCTCTGAATGTTCCCACAGCTTTAACCTTGCTACTGCATGGGCTCCCCCCCACCCTGTCTCTGAATGTTCCCACAGCTTTAACCAAGGGGGACACAGTTATCGATCTGTGTCCTGCGTGTATTGGAGGCGATGTGAGCCTCACGAAATCAAATGCCACAGAGCCCTGATGGGCAGGGGGAAACGGAATTGGACTGTAAAACCCACTCTGCTGTGGCCTCGTCCGTTCCAGACCCAGTCCTGACACCAGGGGGACTTATTCTCTCCCCTCGGATCTCTTCTTTATCCTGAGCTCACTGTGCAACGCTCTTCCCAAGTCAGTGATCCATCTCTACTCACTGGGCTTGAACGGCAATGTCTTTATTTAGAACAAGTCAACTAGATGCTGCCAGGAAGTTAAAACCTGTAGTCTTCAATTGATTTCTAAAATATTGTGTACCAATTACAGTACGTAATATGCCCTTAAGAGATTACATATGAGTACTCTGAATAGCCCTAGATATCTATCACAATCATGTAGGATATTACAAATTCAGGTTTTTTTAGTTCATGATCTTTTTTTAATGTGTCCATATTGACTTAAGAAATGTATGAATCAGTCTTAAAAGTCAGACTTTCTTATGATCAAATTACCAAATAACAATATGACATTCAACAGAATTCAGCCAAATGTAATGATTGTGCATATGCGTGTGTGTGTATGTATATATACATATATATATATATACATACACACACACACACATACATACACACACACACACACCACTTACAGGCATTCTTTATATGAAGCTGGATGTTATAATTACACACACACACACACCACTTACAGGCATTCTTTATATGAAGCTGGATGTTATAACATCTTATTGAAATAAAAGTTTATAATTTATATTTTTTAATGTTTTTATGGCAGAGATCAAAGAATAAATAGTGAGAGAGTCAAATTTTTGGTTCGTCTAACAATGTTTCTTAATGATAATTCTTGGTTCTTAGAAACCTGCCTATTTATTTTTCATCTGTTATATATTTAATATTTTTTCATGCATGTGGGGAAATACTATTCAATGTTTTCTATGACAGATATGTTCTACAGTCTCAAATGTGGTATGGTTCACCCTCAAAATTTGCACATTGCTCATATAAAAGAAAAAATACGTTTGAAAGGACAAATTTGAAAAATACAATATTTTAAAAATAAAAGTACATCACAAATTCCATACTCTTACCATTTTAATATAGTATTAGCTCAATAAGTTATTTTTCCCTTACCCTGACCAAGTTCATTACCTCTTATTTGTGGTTCAGAAGGACTTGCTCTGTAGCCATTTAGGGGGGAAAAAAAAGATTGCTTTATCACTTGTTTAGTTCTTCTCCATGTACGCAATGTATTTTGCTTTTAAGGAAATCCCAATACGAAAAACAATTTGCAATGTGTTTGATCCTAATTTTAACATGCTAATATGCATCATCATATTAAATCTCGTAATTGGTGCTTTATAAAAGTATGAAATAATGAAAAACAAAAACAAAAAACGCAACGGAGAACTTTTTAATTGCTTTCCTTTCAGTTATATTATTGAATTATATTAGAGAGAAACCATTCACACTTGGTGTCTCTATAAAAAAAATAAAATTAATTTGTGCCTAGGAGAACCATTTGCTTTGGCTTATTTTCCCCCATTTAGCCCATGTTAGATACTGCTGCCGTTGGAGTCTGAGATTGGGAATTTTATTAGTGTGTCTGGCCTTAGAACATTCATTGGATTCAGTTCCCCGGGGACCCTCTTAAGGACCGAGTCTGAAACTATAGGTCATTGCTGTGTCAGATAGTTAAAAACCTGGCTTGTTTTCCTGGCGTTGGCATGCTTATACAGATAAACACCCAGACACACATGGACACAGGCATTTTCACATTCATTTTTTTTACATGAATGTGTATGTAAGACACCTACATTTTAATTACAATATATATTATAGAGTCAGGAGAATTCTACATGGGAAATCAGCCCACTTATTACGTGCTGTGATGTCCCATGCCTCCTTGGGAAGCATACTGCTTCTACTAAGCTTCTGATTCCTCAGCTATTACAAAAGGAAAATGATGCGAGTTGGGAGAATTCTACATGGGAAATCAGCCCACTTATTACTGCTGTGATGTCCCATGCCTCCTTGGGAAGCATACTGCTTCTACTAAGCTTCTGATTCCTCAGCTATTACAAAAGGAAAATGATGCCTACTTTTAAAGGGTTGCTGTGAAAATTTAAATATAATTTATACAAGGGTTTCTGCTATTTGGTAAGAGTTTCATCAGGAATGAAAAGATAATGAAAATGCATGTTTTCATTGACCATTTGTGCTCAGACATTTTATTTTTTGTCTGTGTCATGGGAGGTTTCCATGTGAAATCCAAGCTAAACTTCCAGAATTCCTTTTCTTTGACATTTTTTAAAGGCAAGTTAGATAATAAAAAATAATTTAAAAAATGTAAAGATTAAGATTGAGTCAGTGCAAAATAGTATAATTGCCAAATTTAATGTAGAGCAAAATCTGGAGTATTTATTCAGATATTTAAGGAAATGTTAAAAATATATTTACTTTGAATTAACCAGACATTCGAGGATAGTGATATAATTATCTGAAATTGCTCTTAATTCTTCAACTGCTTTAGTCTCATTTTACTTGGAACTCTTTAAAATCATTTCTTTGCAATAGTTTCAACCAAATACGTAGACATAATGAAACCATTTGCATTGTTATGAAATATTAAAATGATGAATTGATATTTTTTTCAGTCAAGCTTCTTGGTCATTTTTGTACATAGCTATTAGACTGAAAAAAAGAGCAGGAGTTATAGATCTAGAGAACTCTATAGTCTTTCTCAGATGAAAATAAGACATGTTGTAACCTCATAATTATTAAAAATTAACACTGTTTTTTTCACATTTATTTTCATTATTGGGACAGCATATGCCCCCTTAGAAATGGAGGTTTCATAATTGAGAATATTTGCCTGCCTGAGGATTTCATGTTTAATCAACTTCTTGTAAGGCATGGGCCTACACTTTAAAAATCAGGTCAAAATTATCAACATATTCAAGAAATCTTTTAAAAAAAAACAACAGTAGACATTTCTTTTCTCTCAGTTCTGGAAGCTAGAAGCCCATGAACAAGGTTCTCACTGATTCATTAAAAGGCCAACATTTATGAGTGATACTTACGATTTGTGGTTGTTAACAATTTAAAGCCAGTTATTCAGAGATGCTAAAACACTCCAAACCCCTTTCTTTCTTACAACTTTCCCTCCCTCTGGTCACTTAGTCATTTTATTTATTTAGCTTTTAAAATCTTTCTGGGCCTTGGCAGTTAGGGATTCTATTTTAATTCAGTGTCCCTCTATTCAAACAATTCATCTTTTGCTCTTCAGAGGTTCATTAACACTGTATTAATGACATTTTTAGCTGTTTTTGTGATTATACCTTAGGGATGGAGTCACTCAGGTACATTTATTTTTTGGTGTTTGGCATGATGTCATCTTCATGGAGAGAGAGAAAGAGAGAGAGAGAGAGAGAGATAGAGAGAGAGAGAAAGAAAGAAAGAAATTGTTATAGCCTTTGACCAAGCCCAGAAGTCAGGAAGTCAATGGAAACAGATCTTATGCATTTCTTCTACTGTGCAATAACATGAACATTGTTGGTAAGCAGTCCTGACAATAGACTCTGGCTATGCACAGCCACGGGCCTCAACACAGTGGGATTTGATCCACGTATCCCGGAAATCACAA
>NW_005370328.1:2546420-2558649 GCF_000412655.1 Myotis brandtii
CAGGGCCTCCTGGATTACAGTTTCCGCCTTTGCTTAATATCTGCCGTAGAAGTCAGGATCAGCACTTGGTTCGGTGGGATTCCACCTGATTTGGAGCATCCTTTTCATTTTGAGGAGCATGTGATGCAAATTAGTTTTTTGTGGGGCCTGCAAGGGCCATTTACTGACCTGTAAGAAGTGCTTTGCTCAATGGCTCTCGAGGGTGAGTCATTCACCTTGCACAGGTGAGCAGTCAGCTCCTGGGGACCCGTGTGCAACATCCTCAGGATGTTTTCTCTTCACCTCTGTGAATTAGCTAACAATTTCAATTCAAGGTGACAGATAAATAAATGTTTCTTATGAAACATATTGAGTGTTCTTTTTTAAAAAATAACTGAAATGTGTACATTTAGGAATAAACACTAAAATAACTGACAGTATAGTAGTACAGATGTGGCTTATGTGAAACTGTTTAACATAAATTTTTTAATGGGTAGGTGAAAATAATATGGGAAATGGCTTATGTGAAACTGTTTTAACATTATAAATTTTTTAATGGGTAGGTGAAAATAATATGGGAATTTGTGGTTTTATCATTTTATAAAGTTTCAAAAATAATTTCAACTACAACTATAAAATCACCTAATTATCAAGAGGGGAAATAGAAAATAATATTATTAAGAGAAAAAGGAAACATTCTGAGGTCCTATAGAATGTCTTCACAAATGGCAGCCTCCAAACTATTAGACTAAATTCTTTAGATTCTATACACTGGTTCTATTCTTAGTAGGCAATACGTCCTCTTTTTTTTTTTTTTCTTGAGTGGTTGTGGTGGAGTCTTCTGCGAATCGTTTAATTCATCATTCTTCCTTTTGAAGGAGGAGAATGTCTGCCTGGCAACCTCAGAAGCAGAGAACCCAGGCTTGTCATTGGTCCTCTCCTTTCGAGGACCACTTATCCCAGGTTCCCAAACTTTTAGAAGGAAAGGTGAGAGAAAGTACAGCCCTATCCCGTTTTATTCCACCAAAACCCTATATATGAACATTGACGCTTGGTGAAAGTCTAAAGAAGCAGATAATAGTATTTCATGCACAAATGCGCCTCAAGCACGGCCATGGTAAAGGCAGTGTCTACAGTTCCCCACATTAGACAGCTATTGGCCATGTAGGGTCTGTTAGAGAAACAGAAGACACTTAATGAGTGTCGTGTTAGAAAGGTCTTTTGGTTTTAGACAGTAGCCCTGGGCCTCTCTCCCTGACCATTTCAGATGTTTTAAAATTAACACAAGAGATACTAGGAATGACGACTGGTGGGGAAGTTATGTTCAGAACAAGTATTCATATGAGAAGAAGCATTAAGAATAGAGGGGAAATAGGAAAATTACTTTTTTCCTATTTCTTTGGGAAATAGCAAATTTCTATTCTGCTAAAAAGAAATTACATTTTAATTTACTTTTGTATGAAGTTTCTAGAGGTATAAATGCACATATATATAAACACTCAGGAAATTTTAAAAAATCATTTTACACCGAGTTGGAAACCATTGCTGTATGGGTGAAAATTCAAATGGGCAGTAATAACATATATGGCACTGCAAACATTTGGCTGCAGACTATTTACCCACTGAGAATATTGGCATTTCTGATTGTATATCATGCCATGGCCAATAAAGCTATAGAAATGTGTAATTAGGACATATTCTTCCACAAGAATGGAGTTAGGCATTAATTTATCAAACTTACTTAAGAGCTCATCTGTTCTCCACACTCACACAGCAGCTATTGAATTTGTGTCTCATTTCTAATTGGCTCTTTTCTTGACATAATGAGCAAGCCCAAACTCTGAGCTGTTGTGTGCGTGGAAGGGGCGAGGTGATGATGAAATGCAAATTCTGGCCCTGGCCCAGGCCACACACCAAAGTCAGGGCGTGGAACCCACAGAGCCTTGAGAGTGCTGAGTTTCTGAGTTCTTGAGGCTGAAGGTCATATTTCAGATGCTGCAGGAGCATCTTTGTGTAGGAATCTCTCTGTTCTGCTTTCCCATGAAAGGAGACTGTTGAATATCGTCTTACCTTTGGCTTTGGAAGACTTTGCATAGCTTTTATTTTTTCAATCAAATTCCTGTTTCAAAATGGGATGTATTTAAAGTATTTAAATATGCCCATATCATTTTCAAACCCACACCATGGCTGATGGGGGTTTTCTAGTTACATGCATGATGAAGGTCCCATGTGGATGCCAGTCCATGGAGCAGATATATCATATTTTATACCGGTAGTTGCATACCATGTACATATCGGCCAAGCGTTGGTTTTTGTATGCTCTGTCATGACAAGGGTTCAGTGTTCTCTGAGTAAATAGAGTCATTTTTTTGATGTTTCTAGATTGAAAGTATAACCATCATCCCCAAATGCCTGGATTTTGAGAAAGGAGGCTCTCAGTAGGTAGGTGTCAGCTATGAGTTAATATTAGACGAAAATGGAAGGGTGGACTCTGTAGAGAAATAGAAAACAAATTATCTCTGGGCCCATCCTCTGAGACAGACCTACAGCGAGGGATTTCCTCCTGGGATTCTCAGCTTCTCCTGTGGGGGGGTCTCAGAAGATGGGCCTTTGTCACCGGATAGAGTGATGAGGGTCACAGACTGTGTTTTGGCTCCTTGGAAAGTACTGTTGGATGACAATTCTCAGCTTCTCCTGTGGGGGTCTCAGGATGGATTCCCTTGACCATGATGGGCCTTTGTCACCAGATAGAGTGATGAGGGTCACAAACTGTGTTTTGGCTCCTTGGAAAGTACTGTTGGATGACTCTAACGTTACCATGCTGTATTATACCAAGAACAGCCCGCTGATGACTGATATCTCCTAACTTCTTATGAAGTTCTTATGATCATGGGGTTACTTTACTCAGTTAAAAAAAAAACCACTGTAAAAATATGAAAGGATACATGCTAAAATACATCAAAATATTAATAAGATAATGATTATCTTGAGATTTAGATAACTGTAGTTGTTTTCTTTACCCTCTTTGATACAGTCTTAAAATCTACCGCAAACAAGCATTTCTTTTATAATCAGACAAAGAAGGAATGAAGGATGCCAAAAGAAAACAAAAAGAGGAGGCAGTTGGTAACTTGTGTCATCTTGCAGCAAAACTTTTAAGAAGGTTTTAGGAAACAGCAGACCTTAAAACTCCAACCTCTAGGGAAAATTGGGAGCAAAAGACTTGACTTCATTTACATGCAGTGTTAAAAAATCTTGCCCCTCAACTTCTTTCAGAAGCCCAACCCCTTGTAATTACTATTTATCATCTTGCTTTTCCTTAAATCCCTTACATTGAAAGTGGTTCACTTTCACTTTCTCCTAATCATTTATTTCTTTATAATAAGAGAGTCTCTTATTCTCTTTTTGATCTGTACAGTTTCCTGTTAATGCCTTACTCTGTGTGCCTACGTGGAAAACTTACATTAGAAAAATGATTATGCTGTAGTAATTACGGTGCCCTCAAACTGAATTAAATTATGTTTCATTGCAAATAGTAAAATGCATTAATATTTTTAAAAGCTTTTTTATGCCGGGGAGGATAAATAAAGTTGCCTTCCTGTACATTCATTAAACACCTTGCCAGTCTAAGCTGAATTGACAGGGCTGACAACAAATCAGCTTATCCTTCCTTATGCCAGTCCCTCCCATGTGGTTCTGCCATAAGTTTTCTCAGGACTGTGACTCAAATGCAGTGCATGCAACAGCATCGGTGCTTCTACAAGTAACATTTCCTTCATTCTGTATGAATGTATGTAGCCACATCTTGAAACAGTATGGTTTTCTTCAACCGATTTAAAATGAAAATGAACCTGCATTTAACTGTAACTTCTAATATTCCCTTTAGCATACAGAAATTTAAATGCCCTGATATGCACATTAGAAAGTAAAAAGGAACAGTTGAAATTAATTTGGGATTATAGCTTATGTAAACTAGCATACCCAAAATACTATCATTTCATCATGTAAGCATAATCCTAAATTAACACTAGATGCCAACACTTTTTTCTTCATGAGTCTGTGTACATTTTACACTTACAGAACACTTCCATTCAGTGACGATTTTTATCAGAAAGGCTTAATCCATGTTTAGACTTCATAAAGTTTTCAATTAAAACAGTAGATTCACATACAACGTATTTAAAAGTTTTCCAGTAACTAAAATCAGTGATCAGATTTTAAGTAAAATTAAATAAAATTAGAAGTTGGTGCCTTAGTTACACTAGCCCCCTTTCAAGTGCTCAAAAGCCACAAGTGGACAGTGGGGATGGTACTGGACAGCACAGGCTAGAACGAACGTGTGGATAAGATGCCAGCACCAGTGGGAAAGTCAGAAGTGAATCAGTGCCAAACTTCTGGGAATGCTTTTCCTACCAGTTTTAAAGAACCCGAAGTAACTAATTTTTTGCCTCATTAAATTGGCTGGTTGGCTCAATTGATAGAGTTGATCAGTTGCTTTGGATTTATGTACAAATCATCTCATCTTTTTCTAGGTCCTTTCATTTTCTTTATGGCAAATATGTGTATGTACCTTACAAATGATGCTGAAAGCTATTTCCCTGGATGCCCCTGTCCTGGAGAGAACCCTGGATTTAACTCTTACACAGAGTTTTGAGTAGAATAAAAAGCACCTCTATTAAGGGGAAAAAATTAAGTGGAGTTAATGTGCCACCATATTTAGTTCTTGCTTTTCAGCTGTCCTATAAATCATGTAAATAAGCACAATAAACATTTATTGAGCGATTCCATACCACCCTGGACCTACAGGTCCATCATGCCTGATGACACATGGGAGTTGGCCCAGGAGGGCTGGACGTATGTCACATGTCAAACGGTGCCTTCCATCAAATTCAGAGCCATGTTTCTTTCCCAGCATCATGACATGGTATAATGGCACCTGGCACTATCGGCATTTCTGATATGACTTCTTTTGGCCAGCTCAGCATTCTTAAAAAAATAAATAGTTTTTCCCCTCTGTGATTGAAAGGGTTAAATAGCACCAATTCATTAGTGCTCACAAAAGGATTTATTTTGTTCTCATAAATCAGTTTTACTCCACATTTTTATTATTCCCTTGAGTGAGCCACTCCAATGGAAATCAATACAAGTGTAAGTGACACAATCAATCTAGATATTTGATTATGGATTGGAGATTCCCCAGGTCTGCTTCTTGGCCAGTTTTCTTTCTGATCATTGCCCCCGAAGAACTGAGTATTCTTATTGTCCTCTGTGAGTTATGAATATGTTTAGAAAAGCAGATAATCTTCATTGGCATCCTGACAATGGAAGCCCAAAGAATGAGCAAGAATGAAAAGATAAAGATGAAAATATGTAACCATAACATTGTTAATTAAACAATTCATATTTCTCGGTATTTTTTAAAAGATGAAGCAAGTTTTAAAATAACTTACACTTTTAAAAAATTTATAAGGCTATAAACTGGAAATTTAAGATGCATTAGGTAAGTGGTTGACTATTTCTCATGGCGGAGATGTTGTCTGCTTTCACACGTTTATTTCATAGTGAACCACACTAACTGGTCTAGGTTAACTATATGAAAACAGTTAAGGTGGATGAAATGCCTTTGAAGGGATTCGAACTGGCTCTTTTATTTCTATAACTAGAGGCCCAGTGCACGAATTCATGCATGGGTGGGGTCCCTCAGCCTCGCCAGAGATCGGGGCTGATGGGGGCCATCTTGCCCAGTCCCGATCAGGGCGATCAGGGCCGGCTGGCCAGGGGAAGGGACCATAGGAGGTTGGCTGGCCTGGGGAGGTTGGCTGTGGGAGCACACTGACCACCAGGGGGCAGCTCCTGCATTGAGTGTCTGCCCCCTAGTGGTCAGTGCACGTCATAGTGACCGGTCAACCAATCGTTCAGCCGACCAGTTGTAATGATCACTTAGGCTTTTATATATATATAAATTATGCAGGCTGCAAAGGTACCATCTGAGGAGAAAACAGTTCAAGTTTAAATTAGACCACAAAATTGATGAAGTTGTTGCTCAAGAGGGCAACATTTATATATCAAGCCCTCTTTGCTTTATACACAAATGTGTATCTTATGATCCTTTATATACCAAATGCTTATTTGGGGACTCCTGGTACAGCTTTATCATTCTCTTGCCTCTGACTCTAGCCACCTGTTCTTGGTTCTCAAGCTGAATTTTTCCATAAGCACAATTAAACCTTGCTTGTAATTCATGTTGCTTGTGTTCAGAATAGACAGGATTTGGTACACCTATCTAGTTATTTTCTTCAAATAGATTCTGAGGCAGTAGATTCTGAGGTGTTTGCTTCTGTCTGCCAATATTTTCACCATTGGCTTATTTTCACCAAGATCTGGAGGAAGGGCGTGGGTTGTGTTTTTGGCAGATTACCTCTGGAAGTCTGAAAAAGTCTTTCAGAAGCAGCTGAGACAGTTGAAACATCCTTCTTTCGCTCAAAGAGTCCTTCATTTCTTGGTTTGTTTGTTTTACTCAGCCTAGAGGACAGCAGCTAACTGCATGGACTTCCATTTGCAGACATCCTGGGCTTGTGGAATAAGGGACTACCTATAGCCTGTTTTCTTCCTGTTTCTTTCCTTTTCAGTAACTTGCATTTATAACAGCTGAATAATGAGAGACATTCCAAGCATTCATGACCATACAGGGTAGCGAGGTAGGGTAGGGTCATATCAATAAAGTGTTCTTTCCACATACCCTGTCCCACTCCTTAAAAAGAGTTTACTCAAGAAAATCAATCCAGAAATTGGAAATGGCTGTCTTTATTGAGGAAGGCGGAACATTTTTAAGAGGCAGTCAGAGTGATCGTTTAATTCAAAGGCTGGCAAACTTTTTCTGGAAAGCCACAGCGTAAGCATTTTAGACTTGGCAGCCAATATGGCCTCTGCCATAACTTCTCAGTTGTGCCAGGTAGCATGACAAAACCTGAAAGTGTAAGTGTCTGTTCTAATAAAACTTTATTTACAAGGACAGGCATCTGGCCAGATTGGGCCTGTCGGCTGTATTTAGTGGATTCCTGGTTTTTTACTATAATTTATTCATAAATTTCAATACAATGTACGTATTTTCTTTGGATATCTCAACCTTCTCAAGATTCTTTTGATTTTTAAAAAATTGTGCATGCTAGTTTAAAAATTCACGTCCTATAGAAAAATAATATTTACTAAAACCCCACTACCTGTAAATAGCCCATGTAAACAAACGGTGAAGATTATTTCAGCCGTTTCTCCATTTATGAGTGGTTTCTTGGGACTGAATGCTGCCAAGGACTATGTGAGCTGCCGGGGACCCTTCCCCAGTTGACCCCAGTCCAAGGCCACACTTGGTTTCCGCCCTTGGGGACCCTGAGCAATTCAGCCAGGCTCGGACTCCTGTCTCACAGGAACTATGAGATAAGAAATGCATGTTGTTTTGAGCTGCTAAGTTGGTGTTAGTACCATTACACAGGACTAGATAACTAGTATAAGTACACTCGTAGGGTCACCAGCAAAACATAGGGTAATTGGCACCCAAATACTGGGTCCCCACATGGCTGTTCTCCTTTCATGGAGGACCTGTTTTTAGAAAGTCAAGTGAAAATGATGCACATTTCATAATAACAGGCGACTCTGCTCTGAGGTCTGTTGTGGTTGTTGAGTTACGCGGTTGATCAAAGCAATACCAAGGGCTCAGCACATTCAGTAGGTTCAGTAAGACTTAGCCACACCTCACAGGAAACAACATCTTCTGTTAGTCATGTTCATGTCCAATGTGCAGTTTGGAAGTTAGAGACCACGTACTCTGGGGGCATATTTACCCAAGTAGCTCTTAACTGATTGAGGTAAGGGCAGTAGTTTGTTCATTTGGAAAAACAACACTTTGTCTAAATGGGGGGAAACATAAGTAAAAGTCAAAGCAAATCTGACTTGTCATCATATAGCATACTTGATGAAAATGGACAATACTCCCCTAATTTACCCCTGCATAATAAATCTCTGAACTCACTCTTTGTACACTGTGTACATGTAATTATTTTTCTGATGTTAATAAAATGAGATTTATTTAGGAAAATCAAACTGACCGTGGTGCATGGAACAAAGTTGGTGAAAAGAAACGTGCTCTAAAGGACTTGTAAAAACGATCCTTAAAATTTTTTTAAAAAGGGTAATTGTGCCACGCGCGGGATGTTGTGGCTCACACATTACAAACAAAGTCAGAACAAAGCCATACGTAAGATCCCCAGAGCTTATAGCTGACCCTGCTCCTGCATAGAGGAGCAACGTTTCTGAAGCCTCTCTTGTTGAGGCGATGAAATATTCCATGTATTTACTAGTATCCCCTGAACTGCAGTTGTCTTTCCAGCAGAATGACCACTTTAAAAAGGAATCAAAAAACTGCAGCTTTTACTAGATGACAACTAATTAACAACCACATTAGAGTAATTGCCATAATGGTGAGAAATACGATGCCTTAATAGAGCACTGTCCTTCCATTGCCCTAAGTGGATCACAGGTTACTTCTTTCTCTTTCAGAAGGCGCTGTGGGGATGACAGCTACGCAGGTATCTGTCTGTAAATATTTTCTACGTTGGCAAAAATTGAAGGCCAGCAATAGGTCCCTTTAACTGTGTATTAACTTAAACAAACACCCAACACCTTCCACATCTCTCCCAAAGTGAGATCTGTGAGAATAATGGAGTTTGGAGGACACGCTTGCCTGTTGGGTAATGTAATTTGAAATGATATCCTTAGAAAGAATAAATAAAAGTAACTTAAATATTAATGTGCTATCTAAGAGGATCTAGAATTCTTAGCTCAACATGAAAGGCCTCTGTTGCCATTTGATGTCTTTTGATTTCAGTATTGGCAGGACTTTGGGATAGCGAGGTAGAGCTGAACACCGTGAAAATTGAGACCTCAGCGCAGGGAAAACCCCGCTTCTTCTCTGTACGGCAAGAAGTGGGGGAATTAGTCAATGCCTTTTCTACCTGCAGGTGTAATTGGATTCAGAAAAAGGCTAACTTAAAGCAGGACCAGGTCTGACATGGAAAATCTTCACACGGTAACAAGAATCAGTTTGGTTTGTTCGCTGTCATTTCTCATTACTGTCTTTGTCAGGAGAACGGATTCGTGTTGTGCCATTTTCTGTTCTTGTTACAATCTTTGTCACATGAATAAGATATCAGGATGTTAATGCCTGGCGTACAGCCTTCCGTGGCTGATGATACTGTACAAGACTGCACTGACCTTTGCAGTATTACCTATTCTGATTGGTTGTTCATGACACCTCTTTCCCACGAGTTAATAAGGCTGTAAAAAGGGAGAGAACGGAAATGGCCAGCCAGTCAAATTACAGAATATTGAAAAGGTCAGAGCAGTGCAGCACGGAGGGAAAAAATTACGGAATATATGGTGCATTAAAATTCTTGTGACAATGATTAGAACAAGAATGGGAAAGCAAACCCATTTATGTATTTCAGTCTAGAGAGCCCAACAAGATGATATTCCCGGGATGCACATCATTTACGCATCCCTGACTCATACATGGGAAAATATCTACTTATGCTGATTTTTGCCCGAAAAATAATAGTATATGTCCTAATGTTCAATCATTGAGAATGCTAACAGTAAGGTTTTCAGTCTTCAAAGTGGTCATTGATGTTAACGTTTTAGTATGGCTTCCTGTTTGAAGCTAAAGGGAAAAGGGTTCTTGTGAGTGAAATCCACAGGACAGAAGGTTTATTTTGGTTGTTTCTTCATTAAACACTTGTTTATTCACTATAAAATAGAAAAGTAGGAATGCATGAATTAACCTTTTAGAAAATTCTTTAGAATGTGGAATACCCTGAAACACTTTCTAGTTTATTTAAAACTTTTAAATGAGCTTGCCCGGTGTGGCATGGCTCAATGGTTGAGCATCAACCCATGAACGGGAGGTCACAGGTTAATTCCCAGTGAGGCATATGTCCGGGTTGCAGGCTCAATCCCCAGTAGGGGGCGGGCAGGAGGCAGCCAATCAATGATCCTCTGTCACCAATGTTTCTATCTCTCGCTCCCTCTCTCTTCCTCTCTGAAATCAATAAAAAATATATTTTTTAAAAGGGTTGGAAGAGAGGAACTCCATCTAAGATGCCCAGCTCCTGGGGGCAGGGTGATGGAGAGCTGTGGACCAAGAACACACAAGCTTAAACAGGCCTGCACCATCCACTTATACTCACAAATAGGGTCCGCGCTGAGGCCCACCAGACAGGAAGGCTCACCTGCGATAGGAAATGCTTATCGCTTCAGCGTTTCCAGCCTGATTCTTGAGGCTGAACCAAAGGGACTGCTTTTTCCAGCCCACTGAAGACACAGTAGTTGCAGTGAAAAGTGACAAAGCACACCCTCTATAGAGCGGGGATTAGAGGACTTTAGTTGCAAGAATTTTCCCCAATACCTAGGGGCCCACAATGGTCAAGTTCAAAGGAAGAAAGAGAGGGCAGGGAGAATGAAGCGAAAGAAAAGCCAAAATTGTGGATCCTGATTTGTTTGTTTTAGTCTCTAGGTTCTATAATGGGGATTCATAAGTTTACTTTAAAACATCTCAATAGTGTCAGTTTATCTTTATTGTTGAAAGTATTACAAATATCCCTCCCCTCTTCCCCCCCGTTGACCCCCTCCACGCCACTCACTCCCCCGCTCCAGGCCTTTACTGCCCTGTTGTCTGTGTCCGTGGACAGTGCATCTGTGCATACAATTCTTTGGTTGATCTCTCCCCGTGCCCCGTGCCCCGCGCCCCCTTCCCTCTGAAATACTTCAGTCTGTTGCATGCTTCATGTCTCTGGTTGGTTAGTTTACTTTGTTCGTTAGATCCCATATATGAGTGAGATCATGTGATGCTTGTCTTTCTCTGTCTGGCCTGTTTCACTTGGCATAATACTCGGTTTTGGTTTTAAATCTGGCAATGTGAGCTTCCTGGACAGTTGAAATCCGGTCAGTGGCTCCAGGTCTGTGAATTGAGCTGCATGTGGCACTCGCTCAGCTGTGTGGCTCCCGGATATGTACAAGTTCTTTTTTGAGCTGAACAAAATGGTTTATGTAATTGCATACTTCTCATAATTATTGAGTAATTACATACTTCCTATAATTACTGAGTAATCATTGTTCTATAACTAGAACTTAATGTTACAACTAATTGTATAATTACCACGTATTAATGTTATCTGGGAAACTTAGAATAAAGTGGTACTTAATATATTTTCCCCTGCTCTGCCATTTCCAAAGCTAGTAATAATGTTTGTTTTACAGCTAGAAATTCGCTTCAAAACCCAACAAAATGCAAGGGGGGGTGAAATACATTTATTTATTATATTTATTCATATTTAATATATTTATTCATTAATTTTACATTTGCACCTAGCCCAAAATTTGTAAAATTGTATTATCTTGGCTTAACTTCAGAATTTTCATTATTGGTTTGAAATTTTCAATCCTTTGAAAGATGTACACAGTTCTACCCTTCAGAGGCAATCGGGCTTCTGCCTGGGTCTTATGGGATAAGCTGGCCTTTTTGATATTTTATAACCGGGCCTGTGACAACAGCAGTAGTTTGGGCTGTAACAGAAAAGGCTTCCACAGAACTAGACATTATGGGAACTTAAGGCGGCCTTTGGATGTGGCTCATTGTCTAAGTCATTTTCTTAGACAATGCTTAGAAGTGATGCACATTTAATCTTAACCAGGTCTCTGGAATGCCGGAACTGTCCGATGCATTTTGAGCATCCAA
Organism: Myotis brandtii; assembly: GCF_000412655.1. Classification (NCBI taxonomy): domain Eukaryota; kingdom Metazoa; phylum Chordata; class Mammalia; order Chiroptera; family Vespertilionidae; genus Myotis; species Myotis brandtii. Next base: position 2,558,185 of record NW_005370328.1, read on the forward strand.
TATAATAACAGGGTAATATGCAAATTGACCAAATGGCGGAACGACTGGAACAAACACGGCCCCTCGCCCTGGCCGCCCCTGCCCCCGATGGCCCCATGGGGCAGGCCAGCTGAACCCCACCAGTACATGAATTCGTGCACCGGGCCTCTAGGCCTATATAATAAAACACTAATATGCAAATAGACTGAAGAGCAGAACAACCGGTCGCTATGATGCGCACTGACCACCCAGAGGGAGGTGACTGGCAGCAACGGCGGGGCAATTGGGGGCAGGGCCGACTGGTGAGTGGGTGGGGCTGGCCAGCGGGGGCCGACAATTGCCCCACTCACCAGTCACTCCACAGATCGGCCCTGATCGCCGGCCAGTCCTAGGGACCCTACCCTATATATTGGGAACAGTCTCTTAGATTTAAAAAATAAAACCTGGCAAGGCTACTCTAACACTAAAAAAACAGGATGATGCAGC